>NC_065874.1:30344092-30655342 GCF_933775445.1 Argentina anserina
AAGCCAAAAAGGAGAAAGCCTTGTACTACTTAAGTCGGACCCTCACCGGACCTGAGTTAAATTATTCGCCGATAGAGAAGATGTGTCTTGCACTCGTCTTCGCCATTCAAAAGTTGAGGCATTACATGCAAGCTTACACAATGCATTTGGTGGCATGAGCCGATCCAGTTAAGTTTATATTATCGAAACCAGTTCTAACCGGACGCATGGCTAAGTGGGCGTTACTATTGAACCAATACGACATCGTATATGTGCCCGCTAAAGCAGTGAAAGGGCAGGCGTTAGCCGACTTCTTGGCAGACCACCCTATTCCAGCGGATTGGGAAATCTCAGATGAATTCCCGGATGAGGAAGTCTTCCTTGCAGAGGTCCTCCCTACTTGGAAGATGTTTTTCGATGGCTCATCTAGGGCAGACGGAGCAGGGGCTGGTGTTATCTTCGTCTCTCCACAAAAGCAGATATTGCCTTATTCTTTCACCCTTGGGGAATTGTGCTCCAACAATGTCGCAGAGTACCAAGCCTTGATCATGGGATTGCAAACAGCGTTAGAGATTGAAATCCAAAGTCTCGAAGTATATGGAGACTCGAAGTTGGTGATTGATCAACTGCTCACTAATTACGAGGTCAAAAAGGAAGATTTGGTACCTTATTTCCAACTTGCCACACAACTCTTGGAGGGCTTTGATAATGTTACACTCATACATGTGCCACGGAAAGAAAATCAAATGGCAGACGCATTGGCAAACTTGGCGGCGACCTTGGCATTGTCTGGAGACGAAATTTTGGACATCCCAATTTGCCAAAGGTGGGTCGTGACAACAAAACCTTCACTCCAGTGTGCCAGTTCTCATGTAGTGTCAGTTCACACCATTGATGTTGAAGACTGGAGATATCCTTTTATCGACTATCTTGAGCACAACAAGCTTCCCGAAGATTCGAAGCAAAAGTGGAGCATCAAGCGACGAGCACCGCGCTTCCTCTACTACAAAGAAACTTTATATCGAAGATCGTTTGACGGAGTACTCCTTCGATGCTTAGGAAAGGATGAAGCGGTGAAAGCCATGGAAGAGGTTCATTCTGGAGTGTGTGGAGCACATCAGTCAGGGCCAAAGTTACATTTCCAAGTAAGACGACTAGGGTATTATTGGCCTGCTATGGTCAAGGGTTGTATGGAGTATGCACAAAAATGCCAAGCTTGTCAGTTTCATGCCAACTTCATTCATCAGCCACCTGAGCCGTTGCATCCGACAATTGCTTCGCACCCGTTCGATGTCTGGGGAATGGATGCAATTGGACCCATCACTCCGAAATCATCGGCTGGTCATATGTACATTCTGGCAGCCACAGATTCCTTCTCAAAGTGGGCAGAAGCTATACCGCTGAAAGAAATAAAGAAAGAAAATGTTGTGGACTTCATTACTGGAAGCATTATACAACGCTACGGCATACCACGATGCATCATCACGGACAACGCCAAGTACTTCTCGAATACCGCAACCGAAAAGTTGAGCAAGAAATTTAACTTCAGGCTCCACTTCTCTTCGATGTATAACGCTCCGGCAAATGGATTGGCAGAAGCATTCAATAAAACGCTATGTAACATTTTGAAGAAAACTGTCAGCAAGAAGCAGAGGGATTGGCATGAGAAATTGGGCGAAGCTCTCTGGGCTTACAGAACGACGTATCGGACAGCCACAAATGCTACACCTTATTCTCTCGTCTTTGGTGTCGAAGCCGTGTTACCATTAGAGAAAGAAATCCCATCATTGAGAATCGCTTTGCAAGAAGGTCTCACAAATGAAGAAAATGTCAAGTTGCGCCTGCAAGAGTTAGAAGCTTTGGACGAGAAGAGGCTTGACGCACAACAACACCTGGAATGCTACCAAGCTCGGATGTCACACGCCTTCAACAAAGGTGTTCGACCACGGTCATTTCAAATTGATGATTTAGTCCTTGCTGTTCGAAGACCCATCATTATGACGCATAAGTCTGGCTCCAAATTCAAGTCAAAGTGGGATGGCCCTTACGTCGTCAGAGAAGTTTACACTAATGGAGCTTACAAAATTGTGGCGGAAGACGGTTTGAGGATCGGTCCCATCAACGGAAAGTTCTTGAAAAAGTATTATGCTTGAAAAAAAAAGTATGCTCCAAGTCTGCATGAGCTGAAACTGCGCAAGACACATAAAACAAAAAAAAAACAAAAAAATGCTCCACGCCTGCATGAGCTTAAACTGCACAAGGCACCAAAAAAAAAACCCCTTGAACTACGTGATGACTTGATTCTTTCTTTAGAAGGATACGTAGGCAGCTTAAGAATAACAATCTTAAGTTCAGTCACATCAAAATAAAAATAAGGGTTTGTCTGCCAATCATGCAAATTCTTATTTCACTGATAGTAAGTTGAATTTCAAAATCGATTGATTACAAGATGATTGAAAAAAAAAAAAAAAGGAGGAGCAAGTCTTGACCAATAAAGTCAGTTATCACATCCAGATCAAACCCTTGAAGCTGCTCCGACGTTCTTCAAAGCTGGCTCTCAGTTCTGGAATATCTCGGATTGGACACTTCTTCTTTTACTTGAAGCTGCTCCGACGTTCTTCAAAACTGGCTCTCAGTTCTGGAATCTCTCGGATTCGGCACTTCCTCTTTGACTTGAAGTCGTTCCGACGTTCTTCAAAGCTGGCTCTCAGTTCTGGAATCTCTCGGATTTGGCACTTCTTCTGTTTCGGATCAACAAGTCTTGCATCGTTCTTCAAACTCTTGAAAGCCTCCATGTTGAATGTGATGCGTAAAGCCTAATTCACTTTTGTTGACTGCCGTCAAGTCTATGAATTGAGAGCAGTCAAGCGATTAGGTCGTTTACGTCCTTGAAATTCTTGAATGCCACCATGGTGAATGTGATGCGTAAAGCCTAATAAGCTTTTGTTGACTGCCGTCAAGTCTATGAAATGAGAGCAGTCAAGCGATTAGGTCGTTTACGTTCTTCAAACTCTTGAAATCCTCCATGTTGAATGTGATGCGTAAAGCCTAATCCGCTTTTGTTGACTGCCGTCAAGTCTATGAATTGAGAGCAGTCAAGCGATTAGGTCATTTACGTCCTTGAAATTCTTGAATGCCACCATGGTGAATGTGATGCGTAAAGCCTAATCAGCTTTTGTTGACTGCCGTCAAGTCTATGAATTGAGAGCAGTCAAGCGATTAGGTCGTTTACGTTCTTCAAATCCGCCAGAAATCAATGCGTTTCGAAAAAAGTCGAATGGTTTGATTGACCGCAACACTTGAATCGATTGTCAAAATCCTACGAAAAAAAGAAAATCTGGTCAATGTCAAAATCGGTCAAAAAAAAAAAGTAACCGATTGCATGAAAGCACGGCCACACACAATCAATGAATGATTAATCATTCAATTGAACGTTCAAACCCACTGTCTCAAAAGTCACATCCTTTTATTCTTGTTCCTCCTTTCTCTTCAGTGGCCGACAGTCAAGTGGCAGCAGACTCTTTCCACCAGATTCTCAACTTGATGGGTCTTCACAAAGAGGGCATTTTGGCCCGAGACTGAAGTCTCAATCTTTCGATCCCATTTTTTCTTGATACCCTCATATTTTCTCCTGCCGAGCACGAGCAGCCAGTGATCTTGAGAGCTAAGCTGCCTTTCTTGCAGGAGTTGTTATATGCAAAATATATATATCCGAAGACAAGTACCGTACCTTGAAGAGGCTACTGCTGCAGGGCAAGGAGCTGAGATTGAGGCGAGATGTAATTGTTTCTAGGCCACCACTGTAATTGACTTGAAGGATGACAAGAGCTTAACGGACAAAGAGGGATCGAATTCAAAGAGCAACAAAGGGAAGCATGGCTCGGCAATGAAGCAAATCAAAGGAGTAGCTTCGGTATTGGGGTTTTGTCTCGCCGTACAAACAGGGGGTAAAGAATAAAAGTTTCAATTTACAGGAAACTACCTTTCTTTGTTCTGTGTGTTGAATTAAGAAGATTGCAGGAGAATAAATAGAGAATTACAAAGAGCTTTATGAGACACAATGATGAAAAATGACGCTGCTGTGCTCGCACTTACAATATGTTTTTGAGTGATTTCTTCCAGAAAATGAGGATATTGTTGAATGCAAAAAGATGGTTGATGGACCCGCACAGGCCACTCAATCACTAGAAATGTCTCCATCAAGGGTCGTATTCTAGCTGGTACCTGTCATAGTGCAAAGATGTCAAGGACAATCATTGTTCGGCGCAATTACCTCCACTACATAAAGAAACAGCCAAAGATGCTCACTTTCTCCTTAGCTTTCCGGACAGTTCACGGAATTAAATCCCCAACCTGCCACTGTAATATGTGTGTTGTATTAAGGGGACCCATAATCGTACCAGAGGACAAAGCTTGAAGATGGCATTTACTATGGAGGTCCAGAGACTCCATACTTTATAATAGTACGGTTCAGAACCACTAGAGTTTATACACTATGAGATGGCCTTGATTCACAGACTCATAACAGCAGCTTGGCTATGTTGTCAAGTAAAGGACAAATCTTTCAATCAATGTGAATGAAAGACCAAATGGTTTATCAGAGA
The DNA here is from genome assembly GCF_933775445.1 of Argentina anserina. NCBI lineage: Eukaryota > Viridiplantae > Streptophyta > Magnoliopsida > Rosales > Rosaceae > Argentina > Argentina anserina. The sequence goes on from NC_065874.1 coordinate 30,348,676, forward strand.
ATCTTTATGTCATGTCCACTTAGCAGTACTACTAACCAAAGCCGTGGTCTTTCCGACTGGAATATTCAAAAAGAAAATGTTGGGAATGTGAACATCCTGCCTTGATGGGTGTAAAAAAAAATCTATATTTTTAATGAATTGACGGAGAGGCAAATAATTCCCTTCATGTCGAACAAAATCTCGGAGTTGATAAGGAAAGATTACTACAAAATATGCGGAGCCTTGAAAGCTAGCTCAACAAATTCTCCAAATCAAAGTACATACTTCAAGCTGCGCTTTTGACACGTGACGACGACATGTCTGCAGCACGACTTGAAGTGGGGGCATTTGTAGACACGTGAAATTTAATGAAGTAAATTATCTTCGTTAAATAAATTAAATCGACAAAGAGCCCGACAAAATTGCACATGTGGCCAAAAGTCAACAAAGTTGGTGCGGATCCAAATAAAACTCGTGTCAGCACATAAACGGATGATCGTAATCGAAGCTACGTGATTCCGAATTGCATCAGAAAATTGAATGTCATTGACGATTCGAAATGGTAATCGGACATTTGATTAAATTAATAAATTTCTTAACAGTCATAATTAAATCAATTATTTTCTGTTTAATTTAGTTATGAGAATAACTAATTTTAAATTAATCGGAAAATACATATTGATTTAATTATACAATTAAAGAATTTATTATTTTAATGTCATTAAAATATTCTACAAAATAGAAATTTTGACTCTATAAATAGACCCATTCAACATGAAGAGAGGGGGATTTTTAGACTTGGAGAAGAATGAGAGAAATCACTCGAGCAAGAATCACTCTCGACAAATCCCGAAGTCTCTCAAGTCCACGAAGATCATCAAATCCACGAAGAATCATCAAGCGGCCAAATCGCTCGTTCTTCATCAAATCCAAATCCAACCTCAAGTCCACGAAGAATCATCAAGCGGTCAAATCGCTCGTTCTTCCTCAAATCCAAATCCAATCTCAAGTCCACGAAGAATCATCAAGCGGCCAAATCGCTCGTTCTTCATCAAATCCAAATTCAACCTCAAGTCCACGAAGAATCATCAAGCGGCCAAATCGCTCGTTCTTCATCAAATCCAAATCCAATCCAAACTCAAGTCCACGAAGAATCATCAAGCGGCCAAATCGCTCGTTCTTCATCAAATCAAATCCAAATCAAACTCAAATCCTCAAGATCAAGTGCATATCACCCTTGAGCCAAATCACATACGGAGATAGAATCAGAGGAGTTCACCAAAGATTGTAACCCCGCGCTTGATATTCAATAAATTACATTTATTTGTACACGTGTCTGCATTCTTGTTTGTTTTCAGATTCTCGTTCTACAGTGGCAGTGACCCATTTTTTAGAACAATGCTCTTGAGAGATAAATCTTTCTACTAAGTAAACTAATAGTCCAACACAATTACAAGCTTATAGCAACCGGTGGATAGTAACCTTATACCAATCATGTCTTACACGTTCGAATATATCAACTGTTTTACCTCACGTGTCTCTAATGCATGTGTTTACAACAATGAAAAATAATGAAGAAGTTTCAACCTCATATTCTAGCTAACATCTAACTAATTCCTTGTGAACACTTATCAAGTTGTTGCAATACAAATCACGATCTCATGATATTCAAATTCAGAATGAGTTTGTAAGAATTTTTCATTAAGCTTAGAGATTTATTATCACACGGAAGACTCTGAGCACTAGGATTTCAAAATAAATCGGTCTAAAGTTTTATTTGATAAAATATTGTATTCATGTCCTTTTGAAAATGTTAATTGAGAATTGATAGTACATAAGTTCCTAAAAGAAAGAATTTAATTTACCCATATGAGGGCACGTTTACTTAAGGGAAATTAAATAGAAAAATGAGGGAATAATTCTGAAATATAGAGAATTCCAGCGTTTATTTACACATGATGAAATTGTATTAGGTGTTGGTCACACCTCCTCATTAAGAGTTAAATTCTTAAAACCCGGATTTAAAAATCCAAGGGGTATATGGGTTTGGGATTGAAACATCAAAATTCAATTTTTTATACTTCAAATATCCTCACATAATTTCAATAACCCAATATTATCCAACCATATATTAATTTTTATGTCCAAAAAATTAAAGATTTTGCCATCTTGATAGCAATGAGGACATTGCATATGGCGAGAGCATTCTCTTTCGCTCGGCGGCTTTAAACCCTAGCGGGAGGGCTCTGTTTGACACAACACCAAATCTCTGATCCCCTTCGAGAGGTCTCTCCTTCGGCCCTCCCTTGGTCGGCCTTTCCTTTTGCTATCTCCAAGTCTGCTTGGTGTCAGTATAAGTGTTCTGATCTAGATCGGTTGCGCATCGATATGAGTTAGCAGTGGTCGGGGTTAGCCTCGGCACTCAAATATCTTGAGTCACGATGGGTGAGGGCACGACTTGTGGATGGGCAATCGGCGGAGCACGGCTTGGACCCGTATTTGGTATCCAAGTCGTTGACGTTGCACTGTCATTGGTGTTGATTGGCGATATCTCACATATCTGGTAGGCTGGGGGTATTGAGATACCGGTCGTGCTTTTCAAATTCGGTTGGGTGGATTTCTCTGGCGTATGGTGGTGACCGGAGGGGTGTGGAGATGCACCGTGCGGTGGTGAAACATGCTCCAGGCGGTGGTGGTTGTGTTTGGGTGCCCAACTGGGTGGGTGGGATGGGGACAAGTTCCTGGGCCTTCTCCTATGGAAGGCCCAATTGCTTTTGGAATTGTATCTGGTACTTGATAGGTCATTTGTGAACCTTTGAGTTGTCGCTTTTGATGTTTCTCGATCTCCTTGGTTACGGTTACTCTCCTTTTTACATTGCTTTTGTGACATGTGCAGTGCAACGATACCTTAGTGCATCAAGTCACATGGTTACCCGGTTACTTTTCCTCCTTAATGCGTTTGTGCATCTAGTTACGAGTTATTGCTCTTTTAGTTACCTTGGATGCGATTGTGCATCTGGTTATGTTTTATTGTTTTACGATATTTTTGCATCCTGCTATGTACTTCTTAATTAATTAATATAATTTCGTCCTTGTTTAAAAAAAACTTTTTATGTCCAAAATATTACATAGTTTAATTAAAATGATAAATATCATGGTGTATATCTTTAGTTATATTTTCCGCCATATAAATAGTATACCATAAGAAAAGAAACATATTCTTAAATTAAATGACATTCCATTAATTTACTTGAAAGTATAGATTGTTATACTCAACTTAAAATGATTAAGAGTTTTTTAGTAATCGAAATACTTTTTATTCTAATTTTTTTATGTTAAATAAACAACATCAATCGAAACTAAATATGTCTCAATGGAATTAAAATCTCCACACATAATTTCATTATGTCTCTCATTTATTTTTTCTTTTATTCTGGGTAAATTTCATTTCAATTAAATAAACGTGGAAATATTTTGTGGACTTGTTTATAGAATTCTAATGAGACTGGCGTGTAAAAGCTCGGAAGTCTTTTACGAATATGCATGGTTGTTTCAGTGTACCATCCTCCGCCATCTATCGATTACGGCCTGAAGAAGACAATACAAGAATGACTTGAAGAGGAAAGAAAACAGAGTTTTTATAATATATCGGTGGAAAGCGGGGGCCACGCCCACATCCACAACCCATTGTGGTAAAGACTTGAAAAAGAAGAAGAAATTCTTACGAACGACCGAGAGAATGATGATCGTAAGATACGAGTAATAAAAAGTAATAAGTACGAGGGTTTAGTATGATCGCCAAATCTCCATAAGACCATAACTAAAACCACTCTTTGGAACACATTTTGGTTCAAATGCCTAATTTCCAGTGGGGTTAAAACGTGTTCATTAAGATTTTCAAATGCCAGTGTCTGGAATATTGTCGTAAAGTACCTGGCTAAACAAATCCATAACGAAAACACCAGGTAACACCCGAGGCCGCCTCGGCATTTCCTTTATATACAGTCAGATACGACAATATCTTAGTTCAGCAATCATTCAACATTTCCTTTATTGCATGCAGCGAGTCGACAGTGATTGCACAATGTCTCTCTCCCATCCCAGAACTCACCACTCATTCAACATTAATCTGGTCATCATCAATGCACAAGGGCCAGCCCCGGCTCCTCCTCCTCCTCCTTCAACTACCACTCATGCCATTTTTGTTTTCATCATTACTGTATTTGCCTCCTTTCTCCAAATCAGGTTCCCCGAAACTCGGACCTCTTCTCCGTTTGTAACACATCGCAAAACCGTCATGGTTTTCGTAGCCAGCTTAATTTTGTATTCCTCATCTCTTTGGGCCACACTGAGATTTCCTACTCACGTCAATGTGTTCCACATTACAATGAGGTCTGCTGGTCTACTTGCACTAGCCTCATTGCTATCACTTCTTCTTCCTGGCTCCTGGCACAGTGTGCCATACGTGATGCTAATCTTCTATTTCACTGGGGAGTGTTGCCATTTGCTCCCAAAGCCATGGCAATTGCCTTATTGGCAAGCCATTCGCGGCTCTGTCTCAGCCATTCTTCATGGTCGGACGGGTGCAGTATTGCCGGTGACATCCATGGAATTCGCGTCCGGTACATTAGGGTGCAGTAGACAGCAGTATCCATACGAGTATGCAGCATATCCTAATTTACGGGAAGATGTAGTGACAGTAGCAGAACTAGATACTGTATATAATTCTGAACAAGTGCAGAGTCACAATTAAGTCGAAAGAACATGATCTAATATTCAAAGATCTAGACAATCTAGTCGCATTCCAGAATTCCAGGGCATGCATAAGTTATCCGAGAATGGTATTGATAGGGTGTCCTTACGCCTGAAGTCCACAACAAGGGGAAATGTGTTCCTCTGGCAGTTTCTTTGGCGGCTACAAGGCCAAGATCCCTTCACAATTTCCTGATCGTTCTTTATGATTAAATGCAGTTAGACTAGATTTGTTGCTGTTTATCGTTAGGCTAGTTGGATTCCTTGTCCTCTGTGTTGTAAGTTGTAATTGTTTCTTTAGTCAATTGGAGGATTTCAGTATACACCGAAAATTGTTATTTCATTTCATGTGCGTAACAGGGAAGGCAACAAAGTCATGCCTCTTACCTCTATTGAAAAGTCACCAACTGCATATTGAGCACATTATCTGTGCTCACCCGATGGAACCATAACAACTCATGATCACCTTTTAAATCGTCCAAGTCGCGTTGTGAAGTGTGAACATCAAAAACAGGATTGTTTCAAACAAGGTTCTTATGACAGAATAATAAACACGAGCAAAAGGGCACATAAGTCTGTACTATCAAATTCAAGAAGTATACTTGTGCAAACTGGATTAAAGATACAACATCGGATGATGTCCATGTAAATACACTTGTATTGATCTAATTTCCAATTTTTACACAGCCTACAATCTAGTCAATCCAAGCAGAAGTGGTTGTTACTTAGAAGGCACAGACCCTTACTGGGATGAATGGAAATGAATCCTAGGTCAATTTTAGGAGAAACAAAAGGCTGTTGAAAATAACTCCTCATTTTGTGCCATCATTCTGCTGCATCAGAACTCTCCTCCACAGTTCCTGTAACACAGATTGAGAAAGAAAAGAAATCAAAATATGACCATCTCACACGACTGCTCTATCGAACAAATTTGGAAATAGCAGCAGCTTTAATGTAACGAATTTTCAAGTATGTGTATAGGAGCCGCAGCTGCTTGCATAAGCTTCTTATAAACTTCTATTTTTTTGGCAGCCAATGTTAAATGCAAACTACTTTCGGCCATGGTTTTCTATTACTAATACTGGAGGTCCATGCTGACATGACCAAACCAATACGAGTTCCACGAATAAGCAAGCACAATGAGAATTTCCACACAAAAAGCATAGCAAATACACACCATGTAAAGTTATGCACTTTCCTTGCAGAACTGTTTTCCATGTACGACAATCAAAACCCAATGACATAGCTTATTGTAATAAGAATGAGGATGACAATGAAAATGAGCAGTAACTGGATCAAAGCATACTATGTGCACAAATTGCATAACCTTATCAGGACAAGCACAAGCTATCATTACTTAATATGCATGCACATTCTCATTAACAAAACACAGCAGCAAACATACTGGTAACCATGTTTGAAAAATGAAAACTAAATGATGCAGAAATGGCAAATGCATTATACATATCAAGCAAAGTGTGTGCACTAACATTCAAGAGTGGCGTAATTTAATCTATAAGCACATACAGTATATGCAAACAATGCTACCGAAACCCTGAAATGAATTTCAAGTAAACCACACATGAATGCAAGTTCACAAGCATACAACAAACAAGTAACAAAGTCAATCGAAGACTCAACCTTCTTCTTCCTCTGCATCATCTTCATCCTCGCCTTCAAAATCAACCCCATACCTCCCATTCAAATAATCCACCGTCTCCGGCGTCAGAATCAACTTATCAGCATTCAAAATGTCATACAAATTCAAAGTCCTGGGTGTCAACATCCTCAAAGTCCCAATATTCCGGCTCGAAAACTTGACCTTATCAGCCACCTCCAGCATAAAGAAGGTCGTCTTCTCCTTGGGATCAAGCCCCCACCTCTTCATCGCCGCAATGAACTCCGTCGTCTTCGGCTTCTCCAGCTTCTCAAACTCATCACTGAAATCCTCCACCACAATCGTGTTCTCCGCCGCGCTCGCCACCGCCGTCGAAATCGCCAGCCGCTTCTCCTTGCGGTTAATCTTGATGCTCCAGTCCCGGGGCTTGGGCCCGAACACGACTCCTCCGCCGGGCCGGAGCGGCGTCCGGGTGGAGCCCTGCCGGGCGCGGCCGGTCTTCTTCTGCGGGTAGGGCTTTCTCCCTCCGCCGCGGACCTCGGCGCGGGTGAGGGTGGAGGCGGTGCCGCGGCGCTTGTTCTGGAGGTCGTGGATGACGGCGCGGTGGACGACGGCGCGGGCGGTGTCGGGGAGGGCGGACTTGAGGTCGAGGAAGGTCTCGCCGACCTTGTCCCCGGTGAAGGAGAGGACGGGGATCGTGGCGAGCTCGGCGGTTAGGGTTTGGGGTTTGGGGGATTTGAGGGAGTTGAGGCGGAGGGTGGCGGGAGAGGAAAGGAGGGGTTTGTGAGAGGAGGAAGAGAGGAAGAGGGAGGAGGTGAAGAAGGAGAGGGAAGAAGAAGAAGAAGAAGAGGAGGTCGCCATTGTTGAGAGTTTCGAGCGAGAGACTGTGAGTGATGATTGGGATAGAGAGCTTTTGCTTATTTTCGTTATCCACAACTACGCCATTTCCTAATCCATTTAAGGTTCGACGACGTGTAAACTAATTTCTTACAATGCACACAAAAACAAATAACTTTAACTCAATGTCTGTAAACAATGTCTGTGAGCTTCTTCTAAAAAAATAAGTAAATAATGTGAGCTCTTGCCTTAGTGTCACCTCTCGCTAAACTTAAGTCAAAATTTTACTTTGAGCATTTTAGACGGATCTGGAATATAGCAGAACACTTTGGAAGATCATAGAATATCTTAGAAGGCGATAGAAGTCTCAAGAAGCCTTGAGACATTTCCGGACATCTCTAGAACCTTGGAGAGGTTAGGAGAACTAGACCACTCAAGAATTCTCTAGAACACTCAAGGATCATCTTAGAGTCATGTAAATTTATGTAGACTTATGGAGAGTTCTCTAGAATTCTCTACATTGTACATAGTCCTAGAAATCTCTAAAACTAGTTAAGTAGGATGAGGAGGCCTATAAATAGCAAGGCACCCCTCTCATTTCATCCATCAAGCAAACAAACAAGCAATTAAGCTATCAAACATACTTGTAAGTTTTCTTGTTCAATATAAGTTCTCTTTCGAGATATTCTTTTTTGCCTTTCAATTGTTCTAACAGGGCGTTTGCGAGAGTAAAGCTGACTTAGCATAAGGAAGTTGCTAAGGCCGCACGAGTTGCAACGCGAAAGAAGTAAGCTCGTGACAGTTAGTATCAAAGCTAGGTTCGATCAAGAGGCTAGCTCGACACAATGGCAAAGAATGACAATCCTGTTGGTAGTGGTTCCGACGACACCCAAGAGAAGAGTCATGAAGAACTTGTCAACCCGACGGTTCCAAAGAGGGAACGGGTGAAGGACATGTTAGCTACAATCGACTCACGACTAACTCAAGTGGAAGAGAGCATGAGTGGCATGGGAGCCCAAGTGGAAGATTTGGAGGTGGAGGATGCCGCAATCCACACTGCGATCAAGGGTATGATGCTCAAGCTAGAGGAGTCATTGCGGGGTGAAATAGACAAAGTTCGCGAGGAGTTCATGGGGGAACTCGTCCGGATGCGTGAAGTGCAAGAAAGGGAGCACAATAGCATGCTTGCACGCATGAAGGAGATGCAGGCAGATTCTGCATGCATGGAGGCAATGTAGGTAGATCTTGCCCTATGCAAGCGCGCACTAGCCGTGGGGGCTAGCACCAACAGTGGCGTAGAGGCCAAGGGAATCGAGGTGCCAAAGCCCAAAAACTTCGGAAGCATGCGCAACGCTCTAGAAGTAGACAACTTCTTATGGGAGCTAGATCAATACTTTGGGGCCGTAGGCATCATGGAGGAGGATGCCAAGATAAATACCGCGACTCTTTATCTCACCGACACCTCCATGTTGTCGTGGAGGAGAAGGCGATGAGATGTCGAAAGAAGTACGTGCACCATCTCTACCTTTGATGACTTTGTGAAAGAGCTTAAGAAGCAATTTTATCCCGAGAATGCCGAGGATGAGACAAGAGCTCGCTTGCGAAGGCTCAAGCACACCGGGCCTATTCATGACTATGTTAGAGAATTCACTAACTTGGTGCTTGAGATCCCCAACTTATCCGACAAGGATGCTCTCTTTAACTTCATGGATGGTCTCCAATCATGGGCCAAGACGGAACTAAGGCGACGTGGAGTGCAAGACCTTGCTAGCACCATAGCCGTGGCCGAGGGCTTAGTTGATTTCTCAAGTCCAAGGGAGTCCACCAAGCCAAAAAAGAAAAAGAGCAACTATGCCAAAGGTGGGGGAGACAAAGTCCAACGCAAGGAGGAGCCACGCTGAGAGAGCTACTCGGCAAGATTCAAGGATAAAGGCAAGCAATGGGACATGCGGAGCTGGGACAAGCCTAATAACAACAAGTGCTTGTTATGCGATGGTCCGCATTGGGCTAGACATTGCCCACAAAGGAGAGCTCTAAGCGCATTCTTAGGGAGTCATCAAGGCGAGAGTGAAGCCGAGGGTGGATAGAAGTCTCAAGAAGCCTCAAGAAGCCTCAAGAAGCCTTGAGACATTTCCGGACATCTCTAGAACCTTTGAGAGGCTAGGAGAACTAGACCACTCAAGAATTCTCTAGAACACTCAAGGATCATCTTAGAGTCATGTAGACTTGTGTAGACTTATGAAGAGTTCTTTAGAATTCTCTACATTGTACTAGTCCTAGAAATCTCTAGAACTAGTCAAGTAGGATGAGGCGGCCTATAAATAGCAAGGCAGCCCTCTAATTTCATCCATCAAGCAAACAAGCAAGCAATCAAGTTATCAAACATACTTGTAAGTTTTCTTGTTCAATATAAGTTCTTTTTCGAGATATTCTTCTTTGCCTTTCAATTGTTCTAGCAGGGCGTTTGCGAGAGTAAAGCTAATTTAGCATAAATAAGTTGCTAAGCCCGCACGAGTTGCATAGCGAAAGAAGTAAGCTCGTGACATTAGTCTTTCTTGTGCGCGCAATGACATTAAAATTGTGTAATTAATTATACTCTTCCACCCTTGGTTTTAACAGAACAGAACCTTTATTAGCATCTAACTGAATTTGGTGCATTAGACATATGAATCAGACCTAAAAGAAGAGACAAGCGTATGAAAAATGGGAAGGTACCAGTATATTATACCAAAAAATGGGGAGATCAAGTGAAGATGTACGTACTCTGTTTGAATTGTACGTTGTTGCGGAACAATGAACCGATTTCACTTTTATAGTAGTATGGATCGAAACAATAACAAACTTGCAGCTGATTGAGCCGTAAATCTAATGGATTATGCTCAATGATCAGTGCACAGTTCCTCACTAAGAAGTTTCGAGCTCAACAAATCTTTGTTCCTCACAAAAGGGCTAGGCGGGAGGTAGAGAAACGACACGTCGTTGGGGGTAGAGGTAGAGTGAAATGTGAGTCAATGACTAGTTGACTACAAGCGAACCCAAAGCCAAAATCTATGTGTTCTTTTCGATCTGATTTATCATCCTTTATCATTTTCTGTTCATTGAGTAGCTGAATCATCCGAAAACTGTTTTGCCTCCTCAAAATCAGAAAGTACTCAACAACTGGAATTGTCAAGCTGAAGCTGAAGATGGCGAGCGAGGGGAATACCCAAATCTACCACGAGCGCCAGAAGCTTCAGTTTTGCCTCTTACACGCCCTCAACAATCTCTTCCAGGTAACCCTCTTCAAAACCCATCTCTCTTTTCATGTTAATGTCTCCATAACTTTGCTCAGTTGCTCAGAACAAATATTCTACAAGCAAAACCCAGTAATACGTTTTAGTGTAATTGATTAGTTTGAATCTTCAATTGGGTTTGCTGATTACTAAGACAGTGTTGTTAAAAACAGCAAAAAGATGCGTTTTCTCGACCAAGATTGAATGAGATTGCTGAAAGACTTGGCGTGGAAGAAACCAACAAGGAAACATGGACACCCTTATCTGTGCTCTTCAAACCCCATCATAATGCACTTACTGGAAACTATGACATTAATGTGCTAATTGCCGCTTTAGAAGATAAGGGGAAGAATGTAGTTTGGCATGATCGTCGCAAGGGGGCAAATACAATTGATCTAGATGGGGCTGAAGATGCTTTGATGGGTATTCTGCTTAATGTTCCGGTTAAGAGATTTGCGGGGCTGTGGAAAAGTAGGCATTGGGTTACGTTGAGGAAGATTGATGGGGTTTGGTATGATTTGGATAGTGATCTTGTTGTTCCTCAGGCCTTCGAAGACAGTGGAAGAGTTAGAGAGTTCTTGGATTACATCATTGGTCATGGTGGAGAGGTTTTGCTTATTATGAATAATGAACAGTGAGTTTGTTTCCCTTATTGTATCTTGTCTATAGAACATCCAAATGTGTGTACAGAGATTATGCCTGTTTCTATTTTCATATAGAATAAGCTCACATGAAAAGAAAATCTCACTTCTGAAGCTAAGAATAGGTTTTAGGGTTTGGCAAAGATGCTTGTTAGGGTTTTACAAAATCATAACAATGCTGCTAAATGGTAACATCTATGGTGATCTTGAATTTCTCAGCTGTTATCGACACTGACCACTTTCTTGGTTGACATCTTCCTGAAATGCTAAAGCTTGCCTTCTGTGATTTGTATGAGTTTGGATTGTGGAACTTTTTGTGAACATAATTGAAAAATATCTTCTGTGTCATACTGTGGACTTGTATGAGTTGGTTTTAGCTTATTGATTCCAAGTTGGTTGATTGAAGATTTACCTAAACCTTGGAGGCATTTATTCATTCACTTTTAATAATTAAAAATGGGGGCATTTAGTTTGCTTCTCATAGCTTATGGACTAGTTAGCTTGTGCTGGTTCATTCTATGTAGAATCAGTGATTTTGCAGGTAGGTGGTTTGTTCACAGACGTACTTCTCTTTTTGCATGATGAAAAGTTGATATGTATGATATAATGCTTGTGTTGTTATGCTTTCTCTAGGTCCCTTCAATTTCTTTATTAGTACTTGATTCAAGGTCGTGTTAGCCTATTGATTAGTCTGGGGTAGATATCTGATTTGAGCTCCAATGTGTAAGCTCAAAGGTTCTAGTAGTCCTCTTCTATTTATTTGCTCCTTCTACATTTCAATGGACAGTTTACTTTCGACGTCTAATAGTAAATCAAAGGGCACTTAAACCTATAGATCCCCTTAAAGAACAACTTGGAAAGCCAATGCCACTAACATGATGCTGCCTAGCTTGTGTGCTTTTCCTACTTTTCTTACATCTTGATGATATCCTTGTTCACCTTTTACTTTGTCTTGATAAAAAGCACTCTGTGGATTTGTTTTCTTGGTTCTTTATTTACACTGGCCTTATATTGTTTCCCATTTGTTGGCTGGATAAAGAAAATGTTTTATTGGAGAGGAATGTATAGACTTGTGATACAACTTAAAATTTATTTCTGGAGTGGACGATAACCTCATTATCATGAAGATTTAGTAGTAGTCCTGAACTGGATATGCAACTAATAGTTGAATACATATTTGAAGGTGGTATTGACAGATTCATAAGTGAAACATAGGAAACTAACACTATAAGGATTATATTATTTATATGCTACTGTCCATCATGTGATATTAGATGATTTAGATCTGAGTTCCTTGGCATGCATGACCATCTGCCTGTATATATGTTGCATACAACTGTCAGGTGAAAGTTTGTGGTTGGATGAGGTGCATATCTCTCTCTCTTTCTCTCTCTCTCTCTCTCATCCCCAAAACGACGCAACAGGTCATCCAATCATCGCCAACAATATACGACTGGTAGTTGTTGGAAGGGGAGAATTAGACATCCCTCCCACCCTTTGATATAGTGAATGTTTGTAGGCATTAGTCTCATGCACAAATCTATTTTTACTGATTATTTGTGCAAGTTGGTGCCGTTTCAATTTCATTTCTTTTCAAATTTCACCCTCTCTGATTGTGTTTTGTATTTTGTTGATTGGAAGGATCACATTATATGCTTGCTCTACGTGCAAGAAACTGCTTTCACAAGGACGGATTGGCATTAGTGAGAAAGCTGCCAATTAGCTAAAGTTCATTTTTTGGTTACTGCTTGAAATATTTCTCACCCGTCCCAATCCTCCTTTTGGCATATCCTTTTGACCTTCTTCTACCCTTGTGCTTTACATTAGCTATAAAGTTTCTATGCTGCTACCTCTTTGTTCAATTCGATTTGCACATTCTATCTCCTGTTCTTTCAAGTTGCAATAAGACTATGGCAACAAGAGCTGGAAGCCAGGTGAGCAACAGGTTTTATGTGAACAGGAAGACAATCCTCTTGTCCAAACAAACTTCCAGTAAGAGATTTACCCAAAACACAAGGCTTGTCGACTTTAGGTTCAAGCTTTCTACATGGTCAGGATTCTTGCCTATGCGGTTACTCAGACATTTTGCTGACAAGGTGGCGAGAACTGTATGCTTGGGTATGACATCTCCGGGGGCGAGACCTTCACGAAATGATTCTTCATCCAGACGATCAATGCCGTACGCAACTCCGGGAGATTCTCACATTGAAGAAGCAATGGAAGATTGCATTGAGTTCATCAACTCTTCTTCTACTTTTACTAGAGCAACTCCTATTGCAACACAGGTTTCTTCGTAAATTAATCTTTCAAACTCTTGGAAATCTTATTCCAACTGTTGTTACTTTTACATCGACTACTAGTTATAGGAATGGAAGCTTGAAAGACGCCTTGCTTGTTGCGTGTTTGTATAGATGTTTCACTTAGTAGCCAAGTAGGAAATCTATGTATGCATATACCAGAGTAATGTGTTGTCCTAAAAGGTATAAATCACGTATTACTTGATGTAAAGCATATGGCTGATTTGTTTGTCATTGTTGAATCGTTTCATCTCTCGACAGAGAATTTGATAAGCCAATGTTGTTTTCTTCAATATATCGATAAGTTTGAACAAATAGTTTTCTTCTCTAGCTTTTGGCTATATTAGTTCCTCAGGTAATGAGGTGAGAGTAATCTAAAACATGTAAAATCACATAAGGAAAGATTGGTGTGCTTCCTTCTTAAGAGTTCTCTACAATAAGGATCAGGTTTAGACAACAAACAAGGCTTGTGTCCTATAAAGACAGAGAAGCTCATCTTCCTTACAGACGTTTCTTACATTGCTAAACAGAACACACAGATTTGACTAATTGGAGTATATTTGTCTTTCTCCTTTTCTTCCTTAGTCCCATGATTATTATATAATCTCACAGTTCACAATTCATCTGGCATCAAATGACCTTGGAACATATCATATTAATTATTATGTATCAGATCATCAAAATGAATTATAATTAATTTCCTTACATGTGGAACTTTGAAGAAGGATACACAGCTTAATGATCCAAAATGCTCAATGAGTAAATAAACCAAATATAGATACAGAGACTCAGAGTACTGCCTGAAACGCCAAGCTCAGAATGAAAACCAATCATTAATCTTCTTTAGCAAAAAGACTCAGAGTACTGCCTGAAACGCCAAGCTCAGAATGAAAACCAATCATTAATCCTCTTTAGCAAGAAGGCCTCCGAGGTTAAACCCACCTTTCTTCTTGGGCGGCACCACCACCGTGTTCTTTCTTCCGCCGGTGGTTCCACCACTCTTAGTAAAATGGTATATTGATAGATGTTTAATTACACAGAATTTTTTCTATATAATCTAACAAATCATCCCCACAAATCACGCCCGTGATTTCCTCCTTAAATCACGCTAATACTCTCCCTCAAGTTGGCGCATACACATCAATTATGTCCAACTTGCTAAGTGAGTCATAAAATGTATTCTTAGATACTCATTTTGTAAGCTTATCAGCAAGTTGGTCTTCTATAGGAATAAAAAGAAAACTAATAATCTTCGCGTCTAGCTTCTCCTTTATAAAGTGACGATCAACCTCCACATGTTTTGTATGATCATGTTGCACATGATTCTGTGAGATATCAATAGCTGTCTTGTTGTCACAGTCTAGTTTCATAGCACACTTCTATGTCCACACTGGAATTATGCATGAACGTACTCACTACACTTACTGCATACGCAACATCTGGTCTGGTATGTGATAAATAAATAAGGCGTGCAACTAGCCTCTGATAACGAGGTTTTTTAGTAGGCACTTGATCTGGATACTCTGCTAATCGATGGTTCTGCTCAATAGGCTTATCAATGGGAGTGCAATCCATTACTTTCCCGGGCTACCTCAATGCCCAATAAGTACTTGAGTGTAACTAGGTCTTTCATCTCAAACTCTGTGGCTAGATGTTTCTGTAATCTATCTACCTCAACAGTATTATTCCCAGTAACTATCATATCATCAACATATATAATTAGGGTTGTTACATTCCCTTGTTGATGTTTGAGAAATAACGTGTGGTCTGAATTACTTTATATGTAGCCAATTTTCCTCATAAATTGTGAGAATCTTCCAAACCAAGCACGATGTGACTGTTTAAGACCATACAAAGACTTTTTCAATCTGCATACAAAGTTACTTGGAGAAGCGGCCACATATCCAGGCGGAAGATCCATGTACACTTCCTCTGTTAGTTCTCCATGAAGGAATGCATTCTTAACATCAAACTGTCTAAGTGGCCAGTTTAAGCTAACAGCAAAAAAGAGCAATACCCGAATAGTGTTTATCTTTGCAACATGTGCAAATGTCTCATCATAGTCTATCTCATATGTCTAGGTGAACGCCTTTGCTACTAGGCGTGTTTTATACCGGCTCACTGACCCATCTGGATTGTGCTTCACTATAAACATCCAACGACATCCCACATCATTCTTGCCATGTGGTGGAGATACAAGCTCCCAAGTATTATTCTTTTGTAATGCTTCCATCTCTTCCTCCATTTTGGATTTCCCAATGCCTCCTGCACTTTGTTAGGTAATGATACAGTAGATATTTGATTCACAAATGACTCATATGACTTAGACAATCTTTTGGTAGATATAAAATTTGCCACAAGATACTTTGCTTTAGCCTGAAGGATAGGCTCATATTTTTTTGTTGGCTGACCCCGAGTAGACCTATTTGGCAAGACATATTATCTACTATTAGCCTTACTAGTATTAGTCCCAATCTCGTATTATTAAATGATATGGGGGCCTATGTATATGCATTACAAAACCACAATCTCGTAGGATTCGAAATCCTAATCTATTACAGAGATGCTAATCTATCTCCTAATATGAAACATATTATGCTAAGACATACACAAGGGTAGAATAATAATTCTCCCAGAATACCAACCACATATTAACTTTTTATGTCCAAAAAATTAAAGATTTTGCCATCTTGATAGCAATGAGGACATTGCATATGGCGAGAGCATTCTCTTTCGCTTGGAGGCTTCAAACCCTAGTGGGAGGGATCTGTTTGACACAACACCAGATCTTCGATCCCTTTCGAGAGGTCTCTCCTTCGGCCCTCCCTTGGTCGGTCTTTCCTTCTTCTCTCTCCAAGTCTGCTTGGTGTCAGTATAAGTGTTCTGATCTATATCGGTTGCACATTGATATGAGTTAACAGTGGTCGGGGTTAGCCTCGCCGCTCAAACTCCTGGATCAAAAGTATACCAGTTAACGATGGGTGAGGGCACGGCTTGTGGCTGGACAATCGGTGGAGCATGGCAAGCGTTAGGCGGTGGCGTCAAACTCCTGGATCGAAAGTATACTAGTTAGGTGGGCTTGGACCCGTATTTGGGATCCAATTGTTGACGTTGCACTGCCATTGGTGTTAATTGGCGACATCTCACAGATCTGACAGGGCTGGGGGTCTTGAGATACCAGTCATGTTTTCAAATTCGGTTAGGTGGATTTCTCTGGCATATGATAGTGACCGAAGGGGTGTGGAGAGGCACCGTGCGGTGGTGAAACATGCTCCAGGCGGTGGCGGCGATTTTTGGGTGCCCAACTGGGTGGGTGGGATGAGGAAACGTTCCTGGGCCTTTTCCTATGGAAGGCCCAATTGCTTGAGTTTGTGGTTCAAATCTGCTTGGGCTTAGGCCTGTATTGTGCTTCACTTGTTTTCGGGTCAGATATGGATCCGTATTTGGGACTCGGGACGCATTTTTCGTCGGATCTTGCGTCCGAAACAAATGCTCATATTGTTCTGGAATTGCATCTGGTTCTTGATAGGTCATTTGCGAACCTTTGAGTTGTCGCTTTTGGTGTTTCTTAATCTCCTTGGTTACGGTTACAGTTACGGTTACTCTCCTTTTTACACTGCTTTTGTTACATGTGCAGTGCAACAATACCTTAGTGTATCAAGTCACATGGTTACTCGGTTACTTTTTCTCCTTGATGTGTTTGTACATCTAGTTACGAGTTGTTGCTCTCTCAGTTACCTTGGAAGCGATTGTGCATCTAGTTATGTTTTATTGTTTTACGATGCTTTTGCATCGTGCTATGTACTTCTTAATTAATTAATATAATTTTGTTCTTGTTAAAAAAAAATTTTATGTCCAAAATATTACATAGTTTAATTAAAATGATATATATAACGGTGTATATCTTTAATTATATTTTCCTCCATTTAACTAGTATACCATAAGAAAATAAACAAATTCTTAAATTAAAAGACATATTCCTAAATTAAAAGACAGTCAATTAATTTACTAGAAACTATATATCGTTATACGCAAGTTAAAATGATTAAGAGTTTTTTAGTAATTGAAATACTTTTTATTCTAATTTGTTTTATAAATAAACAACATCAATCGAAACTAAATATGTCTCAATGAAATTGAAATCTCCACACATAATTTCATTTTGTCTCTCATTTATTCCTTCTTTTATTCTGGGTAAATTTCATTTCAATTAAATAAACGTGCCCTAAATATTTGGTGGACTTGTTTATAGAATTCTAATGAGACTGGCGTGTAAAAGCTCGGAAGTCTTTTACGAATATGCATGGTTGTTTCAGTGTACCATCCTCCGCCATCTATCGATTACGGCCTGAAGAAGACAATACAAGATTACAACACGTCTCGACTAGTTCTTCCATCACCAATAGTTCGGTATTTTGGTTGAATTATTTTTCGTGTTCTTCGTTATTAAAGTTACATATTTAGTTTCTGATTTATAATTATTTATAATTCAACTTATTAAATTATATATGCAATATATCACTGATTATTACAACAGACAGTAGCAGAACTAGATACTGTATATAATTCTGAACAACTGCAGAGTCACAATTAACTCGAAAGAACATGATCTAATATTCAAAGATCTAGGCAATCTAGTCGCATCCAGAATTCCAGGGCATGCATAAGTTATCCGAGAATGGTATTGATAGGGTGTCCTTACGCCTGAAGTCCACAACAAGGGGAGATGTATTCCTCTGGCAGTTTCTTTGGCGGCTATAAGGCCAAGATCCTGATCGTTCTTTATGATTAAATGTAGTTGTATTCTTTGTCCTCTGTGTTGTAAGTTGTAATTGTTTCTTTAGTCAATTGGAGGATTTCAGTATACACCGAAAATTGTTATTTCATTTCAAGTGCGTAAAAGGGAAGGCAACAAAGTCATGCCTCTTACCTCTATTGAAGAGTCACAAACTGCATATTGAGCACATTATATCTGTGCAGGATAAACCTTCGAAAATTTCAAATTCCAATAGTCAATTCCAACCAATGTTTTCATATGCGAAGGCGAATGCGATATGGTCAAGCCTTATAAGGTGAGAGCATCGGCATGCAAAGGCGATTTAAGGCGATCGTATTTCCAACAAACATTAATTTAATACAATACATTTTCAAATAATATGAATATCTTTCAAAATATATGAATATGTCATTATAAGCATATCATTCATCCAAAATAAGATTATAATCAAATTATAGAATTAATATATAAACTCATACTAAATTAAATGCAAGAGTTACACTTAAATGCGTTCAACCTTCATCGTCATATCCACTCACACCCACATGAATATCATTACAATCCTCTCCTAATATTACCTCATAAGACAATTCCAACCATCCAATTTCAATAGATGGCCAGGATGTCTTTTATTTTGAGATCTCATATATTATGTCTCCTCTCCAAATTTTCGTTGAGATGCTCTTCTCATCTGTTCTTATCTATATCAAATGTGAGTTCTCTGGAAAAGTGACAGAGCTCATTCCCCATTAACTCCATCTCCACCTCCAAGATAGTCCCAGTCTCCCTTCCGGATTTACATACTCCTCCATCTCCATTTTTCACCTCCACCTTATTCCTTCACTCATATTGGTCCCAAAAGCTCCAATGAAATCAAAATACGTTGTACCAGGCTAGAAATTAAAAGAACACATATTATCTTCATTAGACTCCGATTGGAATTATTCAGATTGACAGAAACTTCTAAGTTTTTCTAATGACTCGAACAAAATTATTGAGTGATTTTACTACTAGCACTCTATCCAAAAACACCAAAGGTCTAAACCAATAAATACCCAGAAACCCACCAGTGAAATAAAGCTTTTGAGCACGAAAGAGAAGGAAACAAACGAATTTGAAGTGGTTTCAAATGTGTGGAAGACGCGGGCATTGAACTTGTTCTCATTAATTCGTGCTTTAGTTTGAGGTTTGATCTTAATTTTGCAGCTTGAGCTCTCTTCACGAATTTTGCAGGTTGGGCTTTGTCGTTGTTAAGTTAACCATTCAAAACGCACAATTTTAATTAAAACAGGTGCCAAAACGATGTCGTTTTGGCCCCCAGAAAAGAAAAGAAAAATTGTAGCGTCTTCTTCTTCGCCCGCCTCCGCTTCTCCTTCGCTCCGTCGCTCCGGTGGTCGCCTTTGGATCGCCTCGCCTGGGTTTGAACCTGCGGGGCTTTTTTTCGTCGCTCCGCCTGAAGGCGCGCTCCAGCGACGCCTCGGCGTCGCCTTTGACAACATTGATTCCAACTAGTCAGTTTATGAATCTCAAAAATGGATTTTCAACTAAGGAGGACAAGAATGATTACCATATTACCTTAAAAAACACCGAAGCCCCTTTCAACGGACCCTGAGTAACTCTCCCATCATATAGCCTGCAAAGGAACTGCCATGAGTACTATACTATCAGCATCTAGAAAGAGGGACAAGACGTCTAGACATAACTTATAGATAGTCATATGACTCATATCCCAAACTGCCTTTGACCACTCGTCTCAAACAATTCCTAAAATACGTGAATTCTTAGAAACTAATTTCATTTCCATTAGTGTTGCCATGCTCAACCGCAGTAGTCGAGTTTTTAAGTAGCTAGTTAGGCAATGAACAAAAGAACATATTGTCACGGACCTAGCCATTCGGCTGCCACACTTTGTCCATGCGGCCCTCCATCCCCATGGAGCCAACCTTATCCAACGGGGCAATACACTGGTTTCGCCCTGCCTTAGGCTCATCAGGGGATCAGCTCCAAACCCCTACATGTGTGTAGGGCGGCCAACTCGCATCTTTGACGTTAAGTCCTCGATCAGCGACAAGCTCTCTGAATTGAACCGGGTCGGCATGTCTGAACCCCTCAGAAGGAGCAGCCATATATCTCCCACACATTGAATCTTGGAGCAAATCTCACATATACTTGATGTTCTTTTAACCAACGACGCCCACGATCAACACTCCCAAAATAGGGATGTGACATCCTCCCCCACCAACCTTGGTGTACGTCCTCGTACACAGCATCTTCACTTGTGGCCCGCGATGCCTAGAGCGACAAAAAGGAATTCCCAAAGATCGCCCAACAATGACTTCGCGCCGGATCTCTCGTCCTGGCCTTTGCCACGGATCCTCTCGTCTGGTCCTCCCTTCCAGAGGTGACTCTGCCTACTCGACTCCCCCGCGGAGCCCCTTGTATTTTGGGGAAACAATGATACGTGTGAGCGCTTGGCGAACACAACGACAGCGATATTGAGGCGGCTCTGATACCACTTGTCACGGACCTAGCCATTCAGCTGCCACACTTGGACCATGCGGCGCTCCATCCCCATGGAGCCAGCCTTATCCAATGGGACAATACACTGGTTTCGCCCTGCCTTGGGCTCATTAGGTGATCGGCTCCAGACCCCTACCTGTGTGTAGGGCGGCCAACTAGCCTCTTTGACGTTAAGTTCTCGACCAGCGACAAGCTCTCCGAATTGAACCGGATCGGCATGCCTGAACCCCTCGGAAGGAGCAGCCATATATCTCCCACACATTGAATCTTGGAGCAAATCTCACATGTGCTTGATGTTCTTTTAACCAGCGACGCTCACGATCGACACTCCTAAAATAAGGACGTGACAATATGCAACCATGAAGAGAATGATGATTCTTGTTTTCCATCTCCACATATACACATGTTTATATTGAATTACATGTGTGTATGGAAAGAAAAGAATGTACCTGATCTTTACACTGCCCTCTCCTACGTCTTGAACCCTCAACCGCCCCAATTCTCCGGAAGAGTATTCAGTATCCACGCCCAATGTAGATCCCGAAAAGCTGTTTCCATACAAATAAGATGAGAAAATTCAAACATCTTTCTGTTATATCAAAACCAAATCAATTAATAATGCAAACAAGCAAAACGATACGAGTACGATTAGAGAGTGACTACAACAGCCCAATCATTTTTCACGATTCAAGCTTATCGAATATCTTAATTTATGTGGAAACCCAACAGTACGTACAGTTTAAATCATATTTTGATTATTGAATTAAGCTTGAAAATGCAACAATACCTAGTGATGTTCATGAAGCCATAGCTGCCAATGAGTCGGCCCACCTCGAAGGAGTCCGAGTTGGTGATCAGACTCACTCTACAACACAGCCGAGTCGTCGGCGGCGTCCGAGTTCAGACCGGTGGCAAGATGGGTATGTATATTCGACGAAGCGGGAGGAGGCAATCGGGTGGTGCGAGGAGCATGGTCGTTTTACAGTGGAGACTGTCTCACACTGTGTTTCAGAAATGGCGTCAATTTGGTGGCTGAGGTGGTTGTGAAATAGAAGATAAGAGTCACAATCAAAACCCAATGACATAGCTTATTGTAATAAGAATGAGGATGAGAATGAAAATGAGCAATAACTGGATCAAAGCATACTATGTGCACAAATTGCATAACCTTATCGGGACAAGCATAATGTCACGGACCTAGCTATTCGGGTGCCACACTTGATCCATGTGGCGCTCCATCCCCATGGAGCCAACCTTATCCAACGGGGCAATACACTGGTTTCGCCCTGTCTTGGGCTCATCAGGGGATCGGCTCCAGACCCATACCTGTGTGTAGGGCGGCCAACTCACCTCTTTGACTTTAAGTCCTCGACTAGCGACAAACTCTCCGAATTTAACCGGGTCAGCATAATTGAATCTCTCGGAAGGAGCAGCCATATATCCTACATAGCACGGAAGCTTGGTTGGACGACCGATTCCCGCTTCGGAAGCGGAAGCGGGAGCGGAAGCGCTCGGAAGCGCGATTCCGAAAAAGGTGGGTTTGGAAGCGCGGCGGAAGCGTTGGCTTCCAAATTGGAAGCACAACGGAAGCGTTGGCTTCCAAATTGGAAGCGCGGCGGAAGCATTGACTTCCAAATTAGAAGCGTGATTCCTTCTCTACCTCTATTTCATCAATCAATGTCTTGAGACTCTTCTTGTCATCTCATCTTCTTATTTATTTCGTTAGGCGGTTAAAGATGATCAGCATCAATCAATCTAATATGTGTCAGAAATAAGGGGGAGAGATATCAGGAAAATCTAGATGAGAGAGATATAGAGAATACAGAGAGTTGTGGAGAGATATGAAAAAAAATCCATATGAAAGAGAGAGACAGAGAGAAGACGAACCTTTTTTTTATCAATTTTATCTAGTGATGTCTCTTTGACTTGCACGTGTCCAACACATTCACACTATGTTGTACATTCTTTTGTTTGAATTTTGAAATAAAGTTTTAATAATGCTATAATTAAAGATAATCATGGGTTAGAAAATAAGTCATTAATAGTTATCCAGTTATTTTAATACTATATAAAATAATTAAAAAATAAAAAATAAAAATATAATATAATATATATATATATATATATTATTATAACGCTTCCAAAACGCACCCGCTTCCTTAATTTTTTGGAAAAAAACGCTTCCGCGTTTCCAAACGCTTCGCTTCCACGTACCCGCACCCGATTCCATGCACCCTAGCATATATCTCCCAAATATGCATGATGTTCTTTTAACCAGCGACGCCCACGATTAACACTTCCAAAATAGGGACGTGACATCCTCCCCCACCAAACTTGGTGTACGTCCTCGTACACAGCATCCTCACTTGCGGCCCGCGCATCCCTTGTGCTCCTGCGATGCCTTGAGCGACGAAAAGGAGTTCCCAAAGATCGCTCACCCAACAATGACTGCGTGCCGGATCTCTCTTGTCCTGGACTTTGCCACGGATCTTCTCGTCCGGTCCTCCCTTCCGGAGGTAACCTTGCCTACTCGGCTCCCCCGCGGAGCCCTTGGTATCTTGGGGACATGGCGACACGTGTGAGCGCTTGGCGAACACAACGACAACGATCTTGAGGTGGCTCTGATACCATTTGTCACAGACCTAGCAGATTTCAGTAACTAAATGTTTCTTGGGTTCTTGAATTTCAGAGAGACTCACTTCAATTCCTACCTCAAAATCACAGATAAGGCTTTTTTTTGTGCCGTCCTCTGCTTTGAAGCAAAACAGAAGGAAGTTGCGAGGTGGGAATTGAGTGTTAAGGCTAAGACTTAGGTTTAAAAAAAATTAAAATGCTGATGTGGCGTGTCGGTCAACGTGTCGGACCGGGTCAAAAAGTCAACATTTTCCGACACGCTATGTGACGGTGTGTCGGACAGTGTCGGACACTCCGACACTTCAAAGGTTGAAGTGTGACAAACTTGTCAATCGAGAACTCAACTTGCGGTTAATCTTGATGCTCCAGTCCCGGGGCTTGGGCCCGAACACGACTCCTCCGCCGGGCCGGAGCGGCATCCGGGTGGATCCCTGCCGGGCGCGGCCGGTCTTCTTCTACGGGTAGCGCTTTCTCCCTCCGCCGCGGACCTCAGCGCGGGTGATCGTGGAGGCGGTGCCGCGGCGCTTGTTCTGGAAACTATGACATTAATGTGCTAATTGCCGCTTTAGAAGATAAGGGGAAGAATGTAGTTTGGCATGATCGTCGCAAGGGGGCAAATACAATTGATCTAGATGGGGCTGAAGATGCTTTGATGGGTATTCTGCTTAATGTTCCGGTTAAGAGATTTGCGGGGCTGTGGAAAAGTAGGCATTGGGTTACGTTGAGGAAGATTGATGGGATTTGGTATGATTTGGATAGTGATCTTGTTGTTCCTCAGGCTTTCGAAGACAGTGGAAGAGTTAGAGAGTTCTTGGATTACATCATTGGTCATGGTGGAGAGGTTTTGCTTATTATGAATAATGAACAGTGAGTTTGTCTCCCTTATTGTATCTTGTCTATAGAACATCCAAATGTGTGTACAGAGATGATGCCTGTTTCTATTTTCATATAGAATAAGCTCACATGAAAAGAAAATCTCACTTCTGAAGCTAAGAATAGGTTTTAGGGTTTGGCAAAGATGCTTGTTAGGGTTTTACAAAATCATAACAATGCTGCTAAATGGTAACATCTATGGTGATATTGAATTTCTCAGCTGTTATCGACACTGACCACTTTCTTGGTTGACATCTTCCTGAAATGCTAAAGCTTGCCTTCTGTGATTTGTATGAGTTTGGATTGTGGAACTTTTTGTGAACATAATTGAAAAATATCTTCTGTGTCATACTGTGGACTTGTATGAGTTGGTTTTAGCTTATTGATTCCAAGTTGGTTGATTGAAGATTTACCTAAACCTTGGAGGCATTTATTCATTCACTTTTAATAATTAAAAATTGAGGCATTTAGTTTGCTTCTCATAGTTTATGGACTAGTTAGCTTGTGCTGATTCATTCTGTGTAGAATCAGTGATTTTGCAGGTAGGTGGTTTGTTCACAGACCTACTTCTTTTTTGCATGATGAAAAATTAATATGTATGATATAATGCTTGTGTTGTTATACATTCTCTAGGTCCCTTCAATTTCTTTACTAGTACTTGATTCAAGGTCGTGTTAGCCTATTGATTAGTCTGGGGTAGATATCTGATTTGAGCTCCAATGTGTAAGCTCAAAGGTTCTAGTAGTCCTCTTCTATTTATTTACTCCTTTTACATTTCAATGGACAGTTTACTTTCGACGTCTAATAGTAAATCAAAGGGAACTTAAACTTATAGATCCCCTTAAAGAACAACTTGGAAAGCCAATGCCACTAACAGGATGCTGCCTAGTTTGTGTGCTTTTCCTACTTTTCTTACATCTTGATGATATCCTTTTTCACCTTTTACTTTGTCTTGATAAAAAGCACTCTGTGGATTTGTTTTCTTGGTTCTTTATTTACACTGGCCTTATATTGTTTCCCATTTGTTGGCTGGATAAAGAAAATGTTTTATTGGAGAGGAATGTATAGACTTGTGATACAACTTCAAAATTTCTTTCTGGAGTGGACGATAACCTCATTATCATGAAGATTTAGTAGTAGTCTTGAACTCGATTTGCAACTAATAGTTGAATACATATTTGAAGGTGGTATTGACAGATTCATAAGTGAAACATAGGAAACTAACACTATAAGGATTATATTATTTATATGCTACTGTCCATCATGTGATATTAGATGATTTAGATCTGAGTTCCTTGGCATGCATGACCATCTGCCTGTATATATGTTGCATACAACTGTCAGGTGAAAGTTTGTGGTTGGATGAGGTGCATATCTCTCTCTCTTTCTCTCTCTCTCTCTCATCCCCAAAACGACGCAACAGGTCATCCAATCATCGCCAACAATATACGACTGGTAGTTGTTGGAAGGGGAGAATTAGACATCCCTCCCACCCTTTGATATAGTGAATGTTTGTAGGCGTTAGTCTCATGCACAAATCTATTTTTACTGATTATTTGTGCAAGTTGGTGCCGTTTCAATTTCATTTCTTTTCAAATTTCACCCTCTCTGATTGTATTTTGTATTTTGTTGATTGGAAGGATCACATTATATGCTTGCTCTACGTGCAAGAAACTGCTTTCACAAGGACGGATTGGCAGCCAATTAGCTAAAGTTCATTTTTGGTTACTGCTTGAAATCTTTCTCACCTGTCCCAATCCTCCTTTTGGCATATCCTTTTGACCTTCTTCTGCCGTTGTGCTTTACATTAGCTATAAAAGTTTCTATGCTGCTATCTCTTTGTTCAATTCGATTTGTACATTCTATCTCTTGTTCTTTCAAGTTGCAATAAGACTATGGCAACAAGAGCTGGAACCCAGGTGAGCAACAGGTTTTATGTGAACAGGAAGACAATCCTCTTGTCCAAACAAGCTTCCAGCAAGAGATTTACCCAAAACACAAGGCTTGTCGACTTTAGGTTCAAGCTTTCTACATGGTCAGGATTCTTACCTATGAGGTTACTCAGACATTTTGCTGACAAGGTGGCGAAAACTGTATGCTTGGGTATGACATCTGCGGGGGCGAGACCTTCACGAAATGATTCTTCATCCAGACGATCAATGCCGTACGCAACTCCGGGAGATTCTCACATTGAAGAAGCAATGGAAGATTGCATTGAGTTCATCAACTCTTCTTCTACTTTTACTAGAGCAACTCCTATTGCAACACAGGTTTCTTCGTAAATTAATCTTTCAAACTCTTGGAAATCTTTTTCCAATTGTTGTTACTTTTACATGGACTACTAGTTATAGGAATGGAAGCTTGAAAGATGCCTTGCTTGTTGCATGTTTTGTATAGACGTTTCACTTAGTAGCCAAGTAGGAAATCTATGTATGCATATACCAGAGTGATGTGTTGTCCTAAAAGGTATAAATCACGTATTACTTGATGTAAAGCATATGGCTGATTTGTTTGTCATTGTTGAATCGTTTCATCTCTCGACAGAGAATTTGATAAGCCAATGTTTTTTTCTTCAATATATCGCTAAGTTTGAACAAATAGTTTTCTTCTCTAGCTTTTGGCTATATCAGTTCCTCATGTTATGAGATGAGCGTAATCTAAAACATGTAAAATCACATAAGGTAAGATTGGTGTGCTTCCTTCTTAAGAGTTCTCTACAATAAGGATCAGGTTTAGACAACAAACAAGGCTTGTGTCCTATAAAGACAGAGAAGCTCATTTTCCTTACAGACGTTTCTTACATTGCTAAACAGAACACACAGATTGGACTAATTGGAGTATATTTGTCTTTCTCCTTTTCTTCCTTAGTCCCATGATTACTATACAATCTCACAGTTCACAATTCATCTGGCATCAAATGACCTTGGAACATATCATATTAATTATTATGTATCAGATCATCAAAATGAATTATAATTAAGTTCCTTACATGTGGAACTTTGAAGAAGGATACACAGCTTAATGATCCAAAATGCTCAATGAGTAAATAAACCAAATATAGATACAGAGACTCAGAGAGTACTGCCTGAAACGCCCAGCTGAGAATGAAAACCAATCATTAATCTTCTTTAGCAAAAAGGCCTCCGAGGTTAAACCCACCTTTCTTCTTGGGCGGCACCATCACCGTGTTCTTTCTTCCGCCGGTGGTTCCACCACTCTTGTCCTCAACCTTCTTGAGTATGGGATCAACCTCGAGCAGCTGGTCATCCTTGCATATAACTCCTCCTAGCCACCCAATAAAACCCTTCTCTTCTTTGCTTCCTCCGGCACCCTTGGCTGCGGTTGCTGCGTACACTCTGGTGTTTACTCTGGTGGTTACCATGGGGGCAAAGACCATTGTAAAGGAAGCCATTTTTTAGGGTTAGTGATAGCCGAATCAAGCTAGCAGAGGAAAATGGTATGAAGAAATTAGAATAGTTGAAGTGAAATAAGAGGAGGGAGGGCAAGTGAGTAGGGATAATATACCAGTCCTACTGGCTGGTGTTGCTAAGAGAATGTCAGCCTTTGGATGGGTCTGTAGTTGAGTGCTTGGATTTGAATGGAAGTGTTAGTAGCACAAGCTCTCCACAAGTGTCTTATCCTCATTTTTTTCCCTCTAATTTTCTTTTGGTGTTGGTAAATTCTACAGAAGGAGGAGAACTATTTTGTAAGATGATGGCCATCGGCCTCATCCTTAGTGGGCATGGATGTGAGTTTGACACGTGGTGTGACCATAACCTGTGCAATTAGTCACCAAGTGGAGCTCAACTCGACCTTTCTTGGCTTGGTGCAAGAATTAGGACAGCTGCGTGTCCTTTTTGTATCAAGGGAGTTAGAGTATTGAAAAGATTTTTCTAACACGTATGAAATATTTTAATTATGCATTGTAAATTTCACGCATGTATTCTAATTGTAATAATAATTGTCAAATTCTGTCAATGTGTACTGCAAGTCTGTTCACTTTTGACGATAAAACCTCATTCATCTACTACTTTCTTAAGGTGTTTTATTTAACCATTAGAGTGATTATTTGAATTTAAAAAGTAATGACAATATCTCATTTAAATAAAACAAGGCCAGTCTTGTCACTACAATTGAATTTTTTTCTCATAAATTTCAAATTTCAATTGAAGAATAGAATTCGAAGCAACTAATATCTAGTGACAAAGCGTCCTAAATAAATATATACATCATCACAAAAATTCATGATAAATGATAATTTGAAGAGAAATAAAAGTTTAAGTTGTTGAGAATATAATTATTAAAAGTAAAAAAAAATTAAAAAACATAAAAAGAGATAATAGAATACTCAATCACAAAACGGGTTCCATATCTATCTCAATCATGTATTTTCTTTCTACTGCATAAATTTTATCCCTAGTCCAAGATCATCCTACATTATATTGATCAAGAAGTATTCACTATTCAGCTATCTAATAAGCTAGAAGGATACAACCCTAGTTGCTTTGTCCCCTAGTTCTTTGATTACATGACTCAAATTTTACCACAAATTAAAGGCAATTAGTGTTGCGGGTACAAAATTAGAGAGTCTTGTTCATGCAGCTTGTATTCAACCTCTGGTCTATTTAACCTGCACAAAAACCGGGGTTAAGGCCAAAGGCCAGCGGTGCACTGACCTATAACTCTTTGAAGCTTATGTTAGATTTTGGGGCGAGACTTAAGTTCGTAGATTAAGGACTTAAAAATACGTTACCATTTTTAGGAGGTTTTTGGTTGTTTTTATAGGCGCACTGGGGGGTGCTACATCATTTTCCCAATGTGGGATTGTGTGCCCGCATGGTGTACTTTTAATGCATTGTCGAGCTATTTTGGGTTGTGTTGGCGGCGGCGCCTGAGCTAGGGCGGTGTGGCCTACCCTGCTGGCTTAGTGCCTCGCCTTGTGGGGTTAACTTCGGCTGGCCAGGCGGCCGGAATGAGAGAGAATCCAGCCGAGAATTGCCTTGTCTAGGAGGAGGTGTTAACAAGTCCTCGATCAAGGAGATTTCATGGGTGGAGAGTTTAAATTACCATTACCGGCGGAATCCCGTGTTGGAGCAATCTAGGGCCTTAGCGCTAGGCCCGGAAGCTGACTAGCAGTCGGAGCATCCGTGGGCCCGAAGCAAATTGGCGAGCGTCCTAGGATCTCAGTGCTAGGCCCGCAGGCTGATTAGTAGTAAGAGCATCCGTGGATTTGGAGCAAATTGGCGAGCGACCTTCGATTTTAGTTCTAGGCCCGGAGGCTGACTAGCAATTGGAGCATCCGTGGGTCCAAATCAAATTGGCGAGCAACTTAGGATCTCAGTGCTACACCAGGAGGCTGACTAGCAATCTGAGCACCCGTGGATTCAGAGCAAATTGGCGACTGACCTAGGATCTCAGTGTTAGGACCGGAGGCTGACTAGCAGTCGGAGCATCTGTGGATCCGGAGAAAATTGGCGAGCGACCTAGGATCTCAGTGCTAGACCCGGAGGCTGACTAGCAATCAGAGCATCCGTGGATCCGGAGCATATTAACGAGTCCCCAAAGTCCCTAACTAATAAAGGTTTGGAGCTAAACATCTAAAGCATGCCACGAAAAGTGGCTAGCTTGTCGCAGTTTGTCTGATATTTATTGTGTTGGGCAAGTGGTAAACCCGTGAGAAGTGAGGCATTGGTGACGTTATCAGTCATTATTGTCTAGGGAACCGAGTAGGTGTTGAAACATTAGGGTTTATGAGGGTTGTGCGTGCACCCAACGCGTGAGTTTGTGAAATTGAGAGGTCGAGAGTTAGTGGGGCACATGGCGTTCATCAAGTGGTTTGGAACTGTTTGAATTCACAGCTCAGATAAATTTGGTGCCTATATATATATAGACATAGAAGATTAGTTCTCTCATTTGTATTGGAGAAGGATTTCTGGCGGAGAGAAAGAAATATAGAAAGGAAATCATATTGGAGTTGTTCCAAAGCTTGAGGATTCTGACATTTGCAACCGCAAAAATCAACAAAGTTCTTCGATTCCAACCATTCAAGGTATGGTCTCTTTCTGGGTTTGTGTATTTGTCCGAGCCGGAGTTTGGTGGCTATGGGCTAACTGTGTATATTAGGGGGGAGTTTAGAGCGATGAAAAAGACGACTGAAGTGTCTGGAAATAAGGGAGTTGAAGTATCGACTTCGACTGTCCTGGGTTTGAGCACGCCAGATCGGGTTTTACTTTGGGAGGTTGTAGTTCGGGGAGTTTGTCTCTGCTAAGTGATGCGGGGTCGGCAAATAACTCGTTGGGCCTTTTGGTGCATGTTATAGAAGATATGGCAGAAATGAGAGATACATAAGCCAAGGTGAGTGGAGCGGAGAATTAGTCCTACTTGGGTGATCAAGTGATCGACCTACCCAGGGTGTGTGCCACCCCGGAGGAGCTGGCGAAGATCCGGACTTTGTTCAAAGTGTCGGAGGAGATTATCTTGCGCTCGTTGGTGGAGGGAAAGATGGCACATGACCCGGCGCAGGGGTCTTACTACGTATCTGAGTTTTCTATGGCATGCGGACTGACGTTCCTGCTCCCCAACTACGTGGAATACATGTTGTCTTGCTTGAACGTGGTGCCAGGGCAAGTGACGCCGAACATCTGGAGGCAGCTGCTCAGGAGTGGCATGATTTTCAAGGTTCTTAGGCAACATATGCCATGTTGGCAAGATTTCTTGTCGTGTTGGATGGTCAAGTACAACGACAAGGTGGGGAGTGGGGGCTATGTGATGTTGATCTGGCGGATGCGGAAGTACTCGCCCTCGTGAACAACTACCCCAACTACACCCCAACCTAATGGCGGAATCGGGTGTTTGTCGTGGAGGGTCCATGGCAAACGGGAAAAACATGCTTTGAAGTTCCCAACAACTTCCAACCAATCTGTAAGTGTGTATCGGGGGAATTTCCCCGGGTTATAGTTTTGTTGAAATTTATTTCGTGGTTTTGACTTACATATGTCGGCTATTTAAAGTGTCCATGGTGACTAGCCTCACGCCGCCGTTGGAGAAGCGGTTGGCAAGGTGTATCCAAGGGTTTTCCACCACTGCCCAAAGTTCATACCGGCTGTGCTGGTTTGTGGTGTATGAGCACTACCGGATGGTTGTGATATCTGGTAAATTTTGTGCTTTGTTGACTCTTATTCGTTATGTCACAGTTGGCCTCGGCTAACCAATGGATTTCTTGTACCAAGTCGAGTGTGTATGACAATACCCTGGACAAGGAGGTTCTCCGGGCGCTGGAGTAGGAGGCCAGTGTGGTGCGGGCTGAAGATATTACTTCCCTGGGAAGAGTACCATGTGCTCCCGGCCAAGGTTGCTGCTTACTGGGGGTTACCCCCACCAGGGACCCGCTAAAAGTATCGGTTGAAGTGCATAGGGAAGAAGTGTTGGAGGTGGTGGAGCAGAACGAGGAGGCGAACCCGGTGGAGGAAAGGAGATGGAGTGGAGGTTTCAGAGCCGAACGAGGAGGCAGATCAACAAGAGGAAGAAAAGCGAGAAGAGGTCATCGTGAAAGACGTGGAGGATTTGAGGGATGTTGAGGCCTGGGAAGATGATGAGACCGCCGCGTCAGGGTCGAAAACTACATAGCCCACTCTAGTAGAGGATGTAGGTGTTCGGGTTGAGGAGACAGTGAAGCCGGTGCCAAACGTGTTGGAGCCAGTTCCACTCAGAGAGTTAATTGATGTGGAGAAAAACTCAGAGCGGGTGGATGCCAGTACGGCGGGACCATAACAAAGATTGAAGAGAGGTAAGGAAGTCATCACAACCGAGAGGGCCCATAAGAAGGCAAATAGAAGCTCTTATTCCAAAAGTGAGGAAACTTAAGCCTACATAACGACGGGGTTGTCCGAGATTGGCGAGTTAGAGACCCACTTGTGCCGGATGGTGGAGGATGCACCATATGTGCCAAGGGTCAACCATGCAGGATAGCGACGACCCGGTGGAGAACTTCCGGGAAAAAGAAAAGAAACTAGTGCGGGTGAGTGTGTTTCTCCTTCCATTGTAATACTTAATGTTTGTTTTCTAACTAATCGTGGTAGCAGGCTGTGTCCAGGATATACGGTGCCCAAGACTATTTGTTAGCCCATTACTAGAGGGAGGTAGCCGAGAAGAAGAAGGCTATCGCTGAGTACATCAAGGGGAACTAGCAGCTGGGCCGGACACTGACGGCAATGGGGGACCAAAAGGCTACTGACTCCATTCGGATTACCAAGGTGGAGGGGGATTGATGAGCTACGATGCGTAGCCAAGAAGAGTAGAGACTCACTATCCGTCAGTGACTCTAATGTGGCGCACCTGGGAGAGGAGCTGGCGAAGAAGGAAAAAGAGATGAGAGCAGTAGTGTGGCAGAGAACGAAAAACTACAGAAGTCGGAGGCCTCTCCACTATAGTGGGCGGATGAATGGTTGAAGAAGAAGGAGAGATTGAGCTGGCGGAGAAAAATAAGGCGGATACAGCCTAGCTGGAGAGGGACTATAAGGATAACGTGGAGGGAATGAAGTCTCGGTTGGAGCATGTCAAGGATGATGCGTTGCAGACCCGGTTGGGGGAGGAGCGGCAAAGCATGCAGATCAAATGGGACGCCTGGGAGGATGAATTTATTGGGAGACTGAAGGCGGAGAGGGAAGACTTCATGGCTGCATACTGAGAGTCCCCAGACTTTGAGCGGGAAAAGAAGAAAGCATTTGGTGAAGTATTGACCATCGAGCGCGACGAGTTTTAACAAATCGAAGTAGAGCTGTCCTTTGTTGACGCAACGAACGGACAACTTTACCTTGATGAGGTAGTAGCCCGGGTGGAGCAGGCGAGGAAGAAGAAGGCCCAGGATCGGGCATCAAGTTCCGTCTCAGGGTCTAGCCGGAACCGCCTGTGCGGATGCTCAGGAACGTCTCCCGGGATAGTGCCATGTCAACAGGGTGAGGTCATGGCCGCCCGCAAGCTGCGACACTGTCACCATCTGCAACAGCCGGAGCAGGGGGACGAGGGAAAGTTGTGGGTTCGCCTGTGCGGCTGGTGTTGGCGGCGGGGCGAAGAATTGGGCGAGATCGGGCCAAGGGTGTTTAGCTAGCTAGGGATGTAGTTGGAATTGGAGGGCAGCACTTATCTTTTTTTTTTGTTAATGTACATCAATTCTGGTTTGACTAGGCAATGCACAATCTGTTTGCTTACTTTGTCATTGTTATTGTTTTTGTTTTAGTCTCACAAATGCATTTCGAGTGGTGATTGATTTACCAGAGATTGAAATTGTTGTTGATGCGGATCCGAGACGAAGAATTAATGAACTTAGTGATAAGTTTGAAGAAAATAAACTTGGCGGACAAGGTTGTTGATAATGTTAATAATTGATTAAGTCTGTAAGACAAATAGTACAATGGTGATCACATTGGAGAAAATAAACTTGGAAAATAACAAAATTGGCATGTTTCCATCCAGATAATTCTTATTTGGGGAAGAAGAAGATGTGCTAGGCATTCCACGGATGGGGGAGGTCTCGGCCATCAATGTCCTAGAGACAAAACATGGCCGGCTCAGCACAACTAATGATCTCGTAAGAGCCTTCCCACTTGGGCTTGAGTCCCAACGGTTTAGGGATGATTGCTTTTATGGCCCAATCACCCGTGGCGAAGTTCCGTAGTAGTAATTTTTTATTGTAGTTCCTGGCGATGCGCTGCTTAATGTTTACGTTCCGGAGGTGTGCCTTCTCCCAGTGTTCTTAGAGAAAATCCATGTTAAGTTGTAGGCCGGCTATGTTTGTGTCCGGGTCATAGGTGGCGATTCCCTCTGTGAGAACCTCTTTCTCAACCAGGATCACCTCTTATGTTCCAAAGTCTATGAGAAATGTCGATTGTCCAGTTACCTCTGTGGGAGTAGTCTGGAGTGCCCATAGGACCTCAGAAAGTTTCTTGGCCCACAAACCCATGGCAAAGTCCAGTCGCTTTTTCAAATTCTGCTTGATAAGCTTGTTAATGGCTTCTACCTGACCGTTAGTTTGGGGATGTGTTGGGGAAGTGTACAAGTTGGTGGTGCCATTATCCCGAGCAAACTGGCAAAACTTTTCGTTGTCGAACTGCAGGCTATTATCCATGATAAATGTTGGGGGACACCGAAACGGCAATAGATGGAGCGCCATAGGAAAGTTATTACCTTGTATGTGGTGATCTTGGCCATAGGCTCGGCCTCAATCCACTTAGTGTGGTAGTCTACCGTGACGATGGCATACCAGAATTGCCCCAGGGAGGTTGGCAATTCCCCAATCAGATATAGTCTCGATTGTGTGAAAGGAACCGGGGAGACAATGATGGAGATTGAGACTGAGGGTTTGTTGTTAGAGTTGGCATATTGGTGACATTGCATGCATGAACCGACTGTAGACTTTGAATCTACCTACATGGTGGGCCAGTAATACCCGATCGGGAGTGCCTTGAAAGCTAGGTTCATTGCCTCGGCATGATTACCAGACGTGGCTATGCAGAGAAATCAATACCTAGCGACCCTGCACATGTGTTACACACTAAAGTTGGTGGAACGACGGTCCCCGCCAGTAGAGGCGGCCATCTTGGACCATATAGAGGGCGGCCTTGTGCCGCAAGCGTCTAACCTCATATTTATCCTCGGGCAAGGTCCCCTTTGTCAAATACTCAATGAAAGAGTTCATCCATGACGGTGGCGGAAACTGTTCAATTGCAAATATCTCAAAATAATACTTCGAAATATTGTGCTTGTCCAAGGTTTCAATATAGACGTTCGGAGGAATGGAGTTGGGCTCGGATGTGGCCAACCGTGCCAATGCATCCCTCCTGAAATTCTTGGCCCGAGGTATCTGGTTGAATTCGAAGTAGTCAAACTTCTGGAGCAATGTTCCGGCCAAATTTTAATAGGAGACAAGATGGGGATGGTTGGAGTGATATTCCCCCTGACATGGTTGACCACCTATTATGAGTCACTAAAAACGCGGACATTCACTACTCCAAGCTCGCAATACAGTTGGATTTCAGCAATCAGGGCCTCACACTCTACGGTATTGTTGCACACCTGAAAGCCAAACTTTAGGGTATACGGATACTCGTTTCCCTCCAGATATGTGATAATAATACCGGCGTCACTGGATGTTTTGTTAGCGAAACTATCAACGTAATGATTCCAAGTGGACGCCGAACTAGTGGCCGCGGGGTTGGTCTTTACCGGGGCCCCCTCTGGTGGAATAAACTCAACTATGAAATTAGCTGTTGCCTGACCCTTTAGTGTCGTTCAAGACTTAAAATGGATGTCAAACTCCCCAAGTTCGATGACTTATTTCACCAATCGCCCTGAAGTCTCTAGTTTCTCGAGGACTTACTGGAGTGGCTGATTTGTTAACACGTGGACAGTGTAGGCCTGGAAATATTGACGGAGGCGTCACGCACGATGATCAAGGCCAGGGTGAATTTCTAGATTTCTGGATATCTGGTCTCAGCGTCGTTCAAACCCTTGCCGCTATAATATATTGGGAGCTCTTTGATGTCCTCCCAACGGACTAGGGCGGAGCTCACCGCTATTTGGGAGACTGCTAAATATAGGAAAAAAATTTCACTAGGTTCCGGAATGGAGATTGCTGGGACAAAGGCAAGATATGCCTTTAGATGGAGGAAAGCTTATTCATGTTATGGGCCCCAAGTTATTTTCTATCAGTGCTGAGTTTGGAGAATCCGAAAAAAATGGGCACACTTGTCTGTGAGGCGAGAAACAGTGAGACATTGGACCTCGTTTCAAGTCTTTGGAGGTGCCATGTTTAATATAGCTTGGACTTTTTTCGAATTGGCCTAAATATCTCGTTCACTGACCATGAACCCCATGAATTCCCCCCCCCCCCCAGCCACACCTAAAATGCACTTAGCGGGATTCAAACGCATGTCGTGGTGGAGAAGTATGGAGAAAATATTACCCAGATTGCCGATATGTCTGGCGGCAATTTTTTTTTATCACCATGTCGTCCACATAAACCTCCATGGTCCGGCCAATCTCTTGTTCGAACATCCGGGTCACTCCCCTCTGTACGTACATTGCCCCAACATCTTTCAGTCTGAAAAACATGACCTGGTAGCAATATAAAACCTTATCTTTGACAAAGGCAATATGTTCTTGGTCGTCCAGGTGAATTTTGATTTGATTATAGCCGGAGTAGGCATCCAAAAATCATAAAAGATTGTATCCAGCTGTGGCATTGACCAGTTGGTCTATCTAGGGGAGGGGGAAGTTGTCAATTAGGCACCTGATTCAAATTTTAGTTTACACACATCTGTTATGACCCATTTAACTTTTTGACCATCATGACATTAGAGACCCAGGTTGGGTAGAGAACTTCTCGGATAAACTCAATATCCTGGAGTCATTGAACTTCTGCCAGAATGGCCTGATATTTCTCTTGGGTGAAAACCCAGCGATTCTGGCGGACTAGTTTTGAACCTTAGAGAGTATTGATCTTGTGGGAGATGAAGTCGGTCGAAATTCCAGGCATATCGACATATGATCAGGCGAAAACATGTTGGTGTTCCCGGAGATACACTACGAGTCGGTCCCGGAGGTCGGGTGTTAACCTGGTTCTAATCCAGACCTTTCTATCTGGGTGTGCATCAGAGAAGCATTCCATCTCTTCCACCGAAGCCGAGCGAGCCCGTAGTGGGTACTTGTTGAGATTCTTAGTCCCTGTTTGAAAGGTTCCTCTGTTCAGGGATCATCCCTGGGATCGTGTATGAGATCGATCAGAGCCACTGTCATCATTTCCTGGTGGCCATGTTCGGCGGTAATGAGATCTAGGTAGTTTGGAGCGTGTCCAATTGTATCCCTGGCGATCGTCAAAATTCCACCCGGGGTGGGTACATTCAACAGGAGCATGTGCCTGGCAATGATGCACTGGTGTCCCCATAAGACATTTGGGCCCAAGATGTTGTTGTAGGAAAGGGGACATTCGACAATAAGGAACCGTGGTCCGATTTCCCAACTAGAGAACTAGACTGTATCCCAAGTAGCTGGGGCAGCCTTGCCCCTTGGCGGAGCTTGAAGAGCTCAAAGGTCTGCTGGCGCTTTGTCAGTCTATGAGGTGGTGGTCGGAGGTCACCGCCCCACATAATCAGAATCTCTCTGTAAACCTAGATCGCATTGGCGTTAGTCCCCAGGGTCTTGAATTGTTCCAATCTCCCAAACTGGACTAATTCATTGATAACGCTTTTAAGGGCATAACATACGTCTGTGTCATATCATGTATCTATGTGGTAGGCGCAATATTTCCAATGACGGAACGGGCCGACCACTTGGCATATTTTTGGCTCTGGGGCAGTGGTATGAGATCCTTGTGGCGCTCATATATCTCTGCATAGGACATGGTGAGATTCTCGAAGACTTCATTTCGAGCTGGGTTCGCTTTTTGCCTTGCCAAGGATTTACGGTCTCTCACCGAGTATGGGTCAGCACGGCCCCGATTATCCCACAGGTCCCGGTTATCATGACCCCTGTCGCGGTGCCTATCTCCTTCCCGGGTGGCCTGTCGGTGCGAGTCTCAGGAGTCATTTTTTGTCTCGGGTGGACTGTTGCCCATGTCTCTGGCTCGAGCAAACTGGATAGCTAGCCTGTGAGGGAGAGCCCAAGACATTGGGATTCCCACATATGTGGTACTCAACTTAAGCCCACCGAGTGCCCGTTTCCATCAACGCTCCATAGGAGGATGAAGGATTCTAATTGATCTTCAGAAGGAACATCCCCAAGTGGATTGCTCGACGGAAAGCCGCTTCTGCAATGGCGTAATCCAGGTCTTGGCACTGTGTCGTGGCAGTTTTCTATCTGGACACAATCCTGAAGGCATTTATTATTCCGCTACTGGATTTTGAAAAAGGAGTTGGAGGAATGGTTTGGTCTGGAGGATAAACTGATTAAAGAACTTCTTCGTGAGTTGCTCAAAGTTTTCCACTGAATTATGCGGGAAATTCATGAATCAACTCAAGGCCTCATCCGGGAGTCTCCTGAAAGGCATGGCAAGCCATGTCATCGGTGTACCGGATACACACCAAGGTAGATTAGAAATTTTCCAAGTGAGTCTCGAGCATCCATTATACTTGGTGATCTTGAGAAGTTTGCCCCCGGCAGGCCGGCACTCGGCCTGCACCTGCAGGGTAAAGGGCCCCGCGCGACCGCCATATCCCCCATGCAACGGTCGTGGCATGCTCCGAGTCTCAATTCTGTCCACCCTAGCGGCCAAGTTGTTCAGCGTCTCGCTTACCTGCAAGAGTAGTAAGGTTTGGATATCCGGTGAGGGTGGGACCTCGATCCGAGAGTTTGATCGGAGCTCTGATTGCTCTCATGGTTTCTGGAGCCTGATCCGCCTATGAGTTGTGGCGCAGGGGCAGCCCCGGTGAACAGCGGTTAGGAGATAAATACTCTTGGTTGGGTCTGTCCCAGTCGTAGATGTGCCTCGGGAGTGGCTAGCGTGCCCGAAATTTATATGGTTGGAGTGAGGAATCGCTAGTGGGCTGCCTCCAATGCCACATCTGCCCCCATGTGATTCTTCAATGTGGCCCGGAGAAGCTGTTGTTCTTTCTCGAGCTCCGTTATCCGTGCCAAAGCGGCCCAGGAGTTTTGTTGTTCTTCATCTCCTTCAGCCCAGAGGCTTTGGATATCCCGGAGAGCCGCTTCTAGCACTGCGGAGGGATCAGTGAAAGAGACCCGAGACGGTTTCCCGGTGTCGTTTGTTTGGTTGAACAAGTCACCAGTTTCATCATCGTTGTTCTGAGGGGACCAGTCAGCCTCATTCTCGTTTATGAGGACTCTTTTTCTAGTGCCAACTGTTGCGGGTACAAAATCCGGGGGTCTTGTTCACGCAGCTTGTATTCAACCTCTGTTTCGTTTAACTTGCACAAAAATCAGAATCAAGGTTAAGGGTTAGCGGTGCACCGGTTTATGACTCTCTAAAGCTTAAGTTAGATTCCGGGACAAGATTTAACTTCGTAAGTTAAGAACTTAGGAATACATTGCCTTTTTAGAGGATTCTGGTTGCTTTTATAGGCACATTGGGAGAAATGCTGCTTTCTTTTCCCGATGTGGGAGAGCGTGCCCGCATGGTGTACTTTTACTGCCTTGGCGAGTTATTTTGGGCTATGTTGCTGCGCCTGAGCTACGGCGACGTGGCCTGCCCAGCTGGCTCAGTGCCTCGCTTTGCTAGTCTGGTGGCCGGAATGAGAGGGAATCCAACCGAGAATTGCCCTGTCTAAAGGGAGGTGTTAACAATTAGAAAACGTGAGGTTAAACAGGATTTTGGACAACTATATATTCGACTAACACGCACCAATGGGTTGGTGTTTAACAACATATTATTACCATAAGAAATGGAAAAAGGAGTTGGTACAAATCCTCCATTTCTTCTATCACAAGTCTTCTCTTCTAAGAATCGTTCCCATTGAAAAAGAGTCAATTCAGCCTCTTCGATTGAAGCTTGTTCTTTATATAGAAATGTCTTTCCAGGTCTCTTGAACAAAGCCATTTTCCCAAATTGGGTAAACAATCTGTACCTACTCGAATAGGGTAACTTAGTATTTATAGTATCGAAGATATGTTGATAGGCTAAACCTGAAAAAAAAAATGCTAAGAAACCTAAACACTTTTGTGCACATATGTTGATAAGGATCAAAGAAAAAAATTTACAGAAAGATATATAGAATCAAAATAAAGAGGAATGTACATGAAGACATGATTGATGAGACTTAAAATGTACACGCAAAACGCAGGCATGCTTCTTTTCTGGTCATAACAACCATAGAAAAATTGGATGTATGATTCTTGCAAGTCTGTTGCTTTGAGACCTGCATATATAGTTAAATCTACTCAACAAGGCCGGATTATTAGTTTCGCTTTCCTGAAACGATGTAGTTAAGATTCATTAGCGCGTACGTAATAGGACATATTTTTCACATTGAGATAACGCTTTTAGTAAACTTTTACGTTAGAGATGTTTCTTCATCTTCTTCTTTCTTCTTCTGTTTTTGTATTGATAAATTACGTCACCCAATAGGCCAATATATCTGGAAGCAAGATTAACATATAGTAAAGCCAAGTAAAATGTTCAGTTTGAACTTTGAACTTTGAACGATACAAAACCCTAAACATTCTTAGAACCTGAAACATACACGATTTTATATAACATCATAGATTTCGTTTATACTACTGTAACTGATTTACCATACATGTGCCATGCATTTACATTACATTCATTCATTTTGAAATCGATGGATGGTGAACTTAACAAGCCCTAAAAGATACTATTCCGTGGCACTGCTTATAGGCTAGCTGCCACAGTGCGACCAAATGAAGAATGAGAGAGAGTTGAAAACTCTACCTACAAGTAACAACAATATTAATATCTTCCACTCTAGCTCTTAGATTAATCACTCCCCAAGTCACCAAAGCAAAGTTCCATCCACCTAATTTAGAAATGCAAAACCACACAGTAAAATTGAATTTCCGCCGAAGGTTTTCGTGTATGTACTTCCAGATACAGATTCTTATCAACTTATCAGCGACATGAATGAGCTAAGATTCCCAACAACTCCTCCTACAACTTTGTCAAGCTTTATATACATATATGTATCATCTTTCTATATAATCGTGATCAGTAATTGAACCACTTAGAGATGGAAACCCTGACCCTCTTCTTCACCTTAGCAGCTGCTAGCTCTGTATATTTCTTCTGGTTCTATCTCCTAGCCAGAAAGCTCACTGGCCCGAAATTATGGCCCCTCGTCGGCAGCCTTCCTGCTCTCTTCACAAACCGCAACCGAATCCATGACTGGATCACCAGCAACCTACGCGCCACCGGTGGCTCGTCCACGTACCAGACATGCACCATCGCCCTCCCTTTCTTGGCTCGCAAGCAAGGACTGTTCACTGTGACATGTCACCCGAAGAACATCGAGCACATTTTAAAGACGAGGTTCGACAATTATCCGAAAGGACCGTCGTGGCAGGCGGCGTTTCATGATCTTTTGGGGGAGGGGATATTTAACAGTGATGGTGAAACGTGGCTGATACAGAGGAAGACGGCGGCGCTGGAGTTTACGACGAGGACGCTGAGGCAGGCCATGGCGAGATGGGTTAATAGAACTATCCGGAATCGCCTTTGGTGCATTTTGGACAAAGCTTCCAAGGATCATATTGCGGTGGACTTGCAGGACCTGCTGCTCCGATTGACATTCGACAACATTTGTGGACTCACTTTCGGTAAGATGTTAAAAATAAATAAAAATGGTATTCAAAACAAACAAACAAAACAATTTTGTGCGGTGAAGGTGGATCGAACACCTGACCTTCAGATCTTCAGTCTGACGTTCTCCCAACTGAGCTACCCCCGCTTGTTGTTATGTGTTAATGTTTTATATATGACTTCTGAAGGAGTCAAACGGTTAAGCTCGTATGTTTTATATATGCCGATCCCCTATCCTGCATGCATGGATTACTAGTACTATCTTACCTTATTCTGATAGTTATATTTATTTTCCGACAGGCAAAGATCCAGAAACACTGTCGCCGGACTTACCCAACAACCCATTTTCCAAGGCCTTCGACAACGCCACAGAAGCCACACTCCAACGTCTCCTCTACCCATCATTCCTATGGAAACTCCAAAACGCCTTCGACCTCGGAGCCGAGAAACAACTAAAGAGGAGCCTCGCAATCGTCGGAAACTACATGGACGAGGCCGTCGCCGCCCGCAAAGTTCGCCCCTCCGACGACCTGATCTCCCGCTTCATGAACAAACTCGACGTCGACGGCAACCCTTTCCCCAGCTCCGTACTCCAGCACATCGCCCTCAACTTCGTCCTCGCCGGCCGCGACACGTCGTCAGTGGCGCTCAGCTGGTTCTTCTGGCTCGTTATGAACAACCCCGAAATCGAGGACAAGATAATCTGTGAGATCACCACTGTTCTGAGAGAGACACGTGGCAGCGACCAGAAGCTTTGGGTGGAGGAGCCGTTGGTGTTCGACGAGGCGGATAAGTTGATTTACCTAAAAGCGGCGCTGACCGAGACTCTAAGGCTATACCCGTCCGTACCGTTGGATTTCAAGTACGTTGTCAACAACGACGTGTTGCCGGATGGGACGTTCGTGCCGTCCGGCTCGACCGTGACTTACTCGATATATTCTGTGGGGAGGATGAAGACTATTTGGGGAGAAGACTGCATGGAGTTCAAACCGGAAAGGTGGCTGTCGTCGGACGGGAACCGGTTCGAACCGCCAAAGGATGGTTACAAGTTCGTGGCTTTTAACGGGGGGCCGAGGACTTGTTTGGGAAAGGACCTTGCTTACCTGCAAATGAAGTCGGTGGCCTCCGCGGTGCTTCTTCGGTACCGCCTCTCGCCGGTTCCCGGCCACCGGGTGGTGCAGAAGATGTCCCTCACTCTCTTCATGAAGTACGGGCTCAAGGTGTACTTGCAACCCCGCAAGCTCGACGGACCGGGTCTAATTGCTTCGTCAGCATAGGGGATTGATTTG
The DNA here is from genome assembly GCF_933775445.1 of Argentina anserina. Taxonomy (NCBI): domain Eukaryota; kingdom Viridiplantae; phylum Streptophyta; class Magnoliopsida; order Rosales; family Rosaceae; genus Argentina; species Argentina anserina. The sequence continues at coordinate 30,391,425 of NC_065874.1, forward strand.
AAAGTGACTAATTTCCTCAAAGTCTTTGTCATATAAATTTCTTTTTTACTTTTGTATACGTTTTGATTTTGTTGTTTGTTTTTGGGTGGGAAAGGTGGAATGAGGTTGAGGAAACTTTGCTCGTCTAAATTGGGGAAGATTGATGTCCTTGTCATGTTAGTGTATTCCGTACCAGTTTATGGTATGGTTTTTATGTATATTTACTTATCAATAAGACTTGAATGTGTACAGGCAAATGCACTCTCAATTGAATTTCTATATGGAAAATGATCGTTGACCTTCAATTTTAGGCCTCAAAAAATATGATAGTAGTTGAATTAAGAACTTGATATTTAAGGATATAGTGTGTTTATGTGACAATGCGCATGATACGTAAAATTAAGGCATTTGAGGCCAATGGTAAGGTCTTTTCACAGATGGACAATAAAACGGTAAGAAATCGCTGTTGAAATCCACTCCAACTCATAGATCAAATCGACGTAGAGCATACGTGATTCACAGTTCTTTACAAGGTCCAATAAAAGAAGTGATTCTATGGATGATAGGTTGAAGATGATGAAGGAATTAAATCCTATAGAGCCTTCTTCATTTATGAAATCGATTCATGGGTTTCATTTTTCTTGTTGTTTATGGTTATGTGTTAACTTTGTATATATCGAGATTACCTTGCAAAGTAATTTTATTTGCAGCCAATTCTTTGTTGCAATTGATTTGATTTCTTTGGACAGCCGGGTGTGTGAGAATCCTCATGGGTTGATCAAGAAGTATGGACTGATGTGCTGCAGGTAGTGCTTCCGCAGCAATGCTAAGGAAATTGGCTTCATCAAGGTAAATTCTCTCTCGCCATAACAAAAGTTGGATCGCAAGGACCTTCTTAGTTATTTGGCTTTTGTTTGAAACCTGTTTTCTTTGGATTTGGATGATTGGAGCTGGATTTGAGCGGAAGAATGGTATAATAGCAGATGGATTCAGATGATGAGGAGGCAAGGGGAAATGAGAGAAGAAGAATTGGAGGAAAAATGAAGAAGATAGAGATTGAGAAGAATTTAATATTTATTTTTATATGAATAATGGGTTTTCCATGTCAGCGGTTAAATTTCAAATTTGACAAAAATAAATAACCACCCCGTTGGAGTTGTTCTAAGCCTAAAAAGGCACTATAACACTGCTCTTACTTAATTCAGCTATGTTTTAAAACAGAATGAGAAGAGTAGAAATTGAATCAAATCATGTCACGGCAATAAGCAACAACAATATGGTTTGTTAACACATAACTCATTAAGGTACAAATGAAGATGAAAGTGTGACTAGAACATAAACATTACTCATTTTCAATTATGGACAACTAAAAGTGTGTAATAAATATTTTAATTCTTGAGCTGATGCTTCAAGATTCAAATTCTTATGATGTACTGAATCAGACGGTGGATAGAGAGTGTCTTGAAATGCATGTTGGGTCTGTGGGGTGTATGGACGGTAAATTAGGGGCATTGCACGAATGCAGCGTTGAACCAAAGAATTTTCCCATAAACAATGCATGGTTTGCTATTTTGCTGACCCTTATTTTCATTTCTTTTGAATTCATATATGAAAAATGTTTTAGCACCACAATATGACATCAGATTTAGAGTCATAATCTTGTTCGGCATGCATCATCAGTAGTTAAAATAATTACAAAATTTCTTTTTTAAATGAAAATTCAATCATATCTCTATTAATCTAACGGCTCTAAATTATTATAAAAATATATATTTATGAATATTTTTTTTAACATTTATTTTTTCATCAAGATAATGTTTTTAAAATGTAAGAAAAGATTTTGATATTTATGAAAATATGTGAAATATATATATATATATATATATATACCACCTCCCCCCAACTTGCATTTTATTAGGAACCTTTTAAACAAATGAATTAAATAAATTCAAATTTTATATTATATTATATGTGAATACGCGCATGCACGAAAAAAAATTTGAAATAAAATTATTTCATTTGAGAAAAGTATAGACATGTGATTTCGTCCTAAATAATTTTGTTAGAGATTTTTTATATATATGTTTACTAAAAACCCCTCGTCTCTCTCCTCTCCGCCTTACTTCTCGTCTCTTTTACTGGTGGTGGTTGGTAAGGGAATTCTAGCGGCAACAGACTTTGTGATTCCAACCTTTACTGGTCTCAGGCATCAAGATGGCTAATCATCTCTTCTCTTTCTCCTTCCGCGTTTGTGGAGGTGGGGTTACTTCCCTTGTGGATTTGGTTCTTTAGATCTGGATTCACCTTTGGGTCATATGTTTCGAATTCTTCTTTTGGAGGCTGGTATTCTCCTCTAGAAGGAGCAGAGTTGATAGAACCCAAGGTTTTGGTGTCTTTGTTGGAGATTGGCAGAGATCGGCCTTCGGGTTCAGTCGTTGGGCTCCTCTCGCACATGGCAAGTGTTGTTGTAGGTGGGCGGCACACTAGCGACGGTGGCTATGAGAGCTATCCGACGTTTGCTAAGGATGGTAGATTTCCTTATGACAACGCGTGATCAAGGTTGCTGGTAGCAACCCTAGGTCAACTTTGGGCCTTGGGCCTATTTCGTTGTTTGGATGTGGGCCACTTTGGTACGACTCAGCTTCTCAAAGTCATACGGTCTCGCTTGTTTTATTAGATCATGGGATACCCCTTTTGTGTAGGGTGATTCCGGTTTTTTCTAAATAAGTGAGTGTAGTCTTACATTCAGGAAATTTGGTAATCATACCATGGTTGTTAGCATTGAAACAGTTAGATTTAGTTCCTTAGTTAAATTTGATTTGTTTCACATGGTTCTAACTTCGTGCCAACAAAATGGGTGTTCCATGTTCATGTTGACCTCCTACATTTTAATATAATGACGACTCGATCGATTTTTTAAGAGATTTTTTATATTTTTGTAATTTAATTAATAATTTGATAGAGAATATATGGTAATTATAGTCTTTAATTATAGTCATTAATAATTCATAAATATAAATAAAATCAAAAATTGAAAAGTCATGAATTAATTTTGAAAAGTTTCTTGACATCTTTAGTAACAGAAAGATAGAAATATTCTTTTACTACCATATTGTAACATACGGTATTAATTAAGAATAGAATATATGGAAAAAATAACATTTATTACCTTAATTACTTGTCCCAAAAAATCTAATAAATTGTCATAAAATTAAAAGTTTGACATCTTTTGTGAAATGACCTTCATGGGTATTGATAATTTTGAACTAGAATTTCAGGTTTAAAGTTTAGAGGGTATGGTATATGGTTTTAGGGTTTAAGGTTTAGAGTTTATGGTTTTAGAATGTAGGGTATGTGATTTTAGAAAGAAACTCAAAATAGTCTTTGATAAAATAATTTAAATATGATTTTTTTTAATTAAATCCTAAGTTTCAAATAGTAATTAGAATGGAGTACCACTTGACATTGCCGCGTGGTTTTCTGTGAGAACTGTAAAATTCTTCCTTATGGCACCCTAGAAATGCTCTTCATCGTTGATTTTTAAGGAAAAAAATTATTTATATCTTCAAAAATGATAGAAGGGCTGGAGAATCATCAAGTTGTTTTATGTTGTAGGATTAGCACAGCTTACGTATGGTGCTCCAAGTAAATGAGGCTTAGTAGTCAAAAAATAGCACTAAGGAGAATCACTTAAACATGCAGCTCGTATCACAAAGTCGAAGTGTTAGAGAGTATTCAATATTATCATTTACATGATGTGTTGGGGTCAGTTTGCTGTGTATTGATCCTTGATTTATATGGTTGAAATGCAACCAACTTATGAAACTTTAAATGCAGCATCAATCCCTCTAGCTAGAACTTTACCTTTCCGATATCGAGCTCCATGCTTCTTGTTGTCAAAATCTTTTAACATTTTTTTGTGAAGACCAAGAATTTCATTAAACAGATAGCGCTTTCCTTCACAATTGAATTTCTTGGCATTTTCCTGCTTCTCTCCTCCAGTAACTCTTCTATATAAGGATTGAAGTGCCGGGTGTTTCTATAGGATCAAGTTATCCATGAACTAATCTATGATCTTCTCGCCAGTTGAGAAAACATTCCAGACAACAGTTCCAAACAGATAAAGGCCTACTGAAACCTTGAATACATCATCCCATGAACCTGAAATTTTGGCAATGTGGAATAGCAATGTAATAAGATCAGCTTGTTGCCAACAAATCACGACTTGATATGATGTCCCGTTGTCAAAATAGATTATGGCCAAGTTGATTTGATGAACTTATGGCAGAAAATAAAAATCTTGCTGTGATGTTCTTGTATTTTATGTGGAAATGCTTGAGAAGAGTGACACAATTTTGATACTTGGTATATGTCATAGTTCTACCTACTAAAAATTGCAGTAGATGGGTACTGACCATGTTGCAGAATGTAACCAGTTGATGCCGTTCCTAAGACGCCTGCCAAAACTCCAGCAGTATTGGATAGACCAAGCAATACTCCCTGTGGAATAGTTAAACATATCAGAACCTATCTGCTCCTCCTATTTTTCTACTCAGTTAGAAGATTAATCTTATGCTTCTTATATACAGAAGTAATCAGCATAAGCACTCGGAGTATGAACTAAAATTGATACTCACAGAATATCGTGGAGCAATATCTTGATGGTTTGAATATAGACCGGATTGTGAGAAGGCATCAGATCCCTATTAGTTCAAAATAAAGGGAAACCAATTAGCTAGATTATATACGCAATTACAGAATGAACAGGTGTAATAAGAAACTGTACCAAGAGGTGAAACCAGACCTGACTGCATGCCATACATAACACAGCCATTGCAGGAGAATTGACATGGCTTAACTGTGTGAGGAAGAAAGCAGGGCCAAGAAATCCAATTGTCTGCATAATCTACAAGGTAATACCATATAACTAGATTAGCAAACCAACTAACTGAACTGAAAAGTACGTATCTAATTGTTTTACACAAACTAGACATTAAGTTCAGCAGTTATCAGTTAAGTTCAAGGCAGAATCAGGAAGTTACTTTTTGCCCAACAGAAAATATGATTTTGTCAACGAAAATTGTTCCATGTTCTCAACTAAAAAAACGGTTGTGTGTCAGTAATATTAGATGTGACTTGTACCTTGCGAACCCTTGTTACTGATACACCCCTACTCACAAGTGTGTCTGCTATCCACCCTCCAAGATTTGCAGAGAATGCCATTGTAAGCCAGGGCAACACGCAGAAAAGCCCCGATTCTGTAAGATTGAACTTCAGCACCTATTGGTGGGATTATAAAATTAGCATAGAACAAGCAATTACAGGTTTGATACACTGCCACAAATGCAGTGATAAGCATAAACCCATTGCTGATAAGTTCATGACAAATTGATAATCCTTTGAATCTTATAAAATGCAGACTGACTTGGTTATAGTATGTTGGCATCCATGTAAGAAGAATAAATGTTCCCCAGTTGTGGCAGAAGTGAGAAACTATCAGGGCCCAAACAGGTTCTTTGGACAAGATTTGTCCCCAAGGAATCACTTTTACACGTTCCTTGGAAACATTACCAGCAAGAATTAGCTGCTTCTCTTCAGATCTCAGCTCAGGATCCTCAGAAGGTGAACTGTATGCCTACAAATCATTACTCAGACAAATTAAAGGATAATTTTATGCATATAATAAATGTTCATGAATCATAAGTAAATAAGAAAATTACTAATTGCCATTAAAATTTCGATCACCTTACTTAGCCAAACAGCAAACCAGACTGTCCCCAGAGAACCAAAGGAGTAAAAGACTGATGGCCATCCAAACTGATGTATTAAAAATGGTGAAAATGCAAAGCCAGTGACTGAACCAATGTACATCCCACTGTAAACCAGAGCCAAGGCTCTACTTCTCTCAGATACTGGAATCCATTTTGACAGAATATTATTCATTGCAGGCATAGCAACACCCTGAAAAAGAGAAGCAGACCATAGTTTACTCACATTGAGTTAGACTCCATTAAGTAAGACTATCCACAGAAGTCTTTTCACCTTGCATATATATTATATTAACAGACTGTAAGCCCCATAATCTGCTACCAACTAATACATCCGAAAAGTTAGAATTCTAACCTCACCGATCCCCATGAAAGCGCGAGTAACAAGTAAGAACGGCAATCCAAGTTTAGCAGCAACAGGAGTGAGAACAGTAGCCACAGACCACCAAATAACTCCAAATGCCAAAACCTGTTTGCCACCAACTGTATCTGCCAAAATGCCACCAGCAATCTGCAACAATTACAATCTAACTTTATTAATCAAAAATCATCAGAAGCTAATCGATCTCATAATCATTTGTCGGCTTCATATTTCAAATACAAATATAATTTGAGAGCCTTTGCAAGTGAAAACACATAATACAATTAGGAGATTCAAGTGCATGAAACCTGAGTGAGGAGGTAGCCCCAGAAAAAAGAAGACTGTATCAAACCCACAGTTGCTGAGTTCCAATGGTACTCTGCTGACATTGGAAGTATAGCAATGCTCATATTTACCTGCCAAAACTCAACCAATGTCAAACATATCCAAAATCAATTGCCAATAGTTACGCGGCCAATTCTCGTACACACTATGCTAGTATGCTCAGAACTCCCAACATACAGTTACATACTCAGCGAAGATTATAGAAAATGCAAACCTACTTCTCAGCTGGTCTGCCCCATCATCAAATAGTCAAATATGATACGTTGACATTTCTTATATATACTATTCAGTTGTAACAATACTATTTTCTAATTAAACTAAATAAAAGCATCAAGAAAATAATGTCTTAAATGATACGACGACAAATTGGCAATGTTCGACTAGTGTTCATGTAGAAGCAAAGCTCGAGTAACCTTACTCTGTCCATGTTACAAAGTAGAAAAGCGGAGAAGCACAAAATGACAATAACCCATCGTTTAGGAAACTGCTCCAACCACGACACCTCGTCGGCCAAAGTCTCCAACTCCTTCTTCGCCGTCGACTTCGACAACTCGTACGGCTCCGACTTAGCATCCGCAAACACTTTCCCGCCTCTCCTGGAAACACGCACTAAGCAGCAGCAGTACTGCCCCCGGTTGACCCGGAACAGGTGGGCCGGTGGGCTGGCGGGTCTGAAAGCGGAGGCGAGACTTCTCTTGGGGACGGAGGAGATATCGGGTTTGGGGGAGAAGGAGTAGAGAAGGGCTCTGGCGTTCATGGTGTGTCTTTTAGTGGACACAGTAGAGTGCTGCGGTGAGCAGCTTCCCGAGTTTTGATGGTGGGTAAGATTTTATGGGACGCGATATTTTTGTGGACTGGCTGTGGTTTGTGCACGTGGCCGGTGCACGGAAGGGTTATTTGTGTTGGCGGGTAATTAACGGAAATAATCAAATTTAGAACTACTGTATTATTTGGTACTTGGGCTTTCACTCTCCGAAATGAAAGGGCTAGGCCTGAAGGTGCTGTATTTGTTTTGCTTTGGACCAAGACGGCCCACTAATTTACGTGATTTTATCAAAACGAATTTAGGCTCAAGATAATTAATTACAACAAGTCAACCACTTAGACAATGAGGTAACTGATTATGGCCATACGAAAAGGCGAATCGCCCAAAATATGATAACCAATGAACATGATGACCAACACACTAGGTCACTTCGGCATCATACCCTGCACAGAATAATGCCCAAACCGCGCATGTACATAGCTATTTCAGACGCTCAAGGTTCCCGAGCGAGTAGTAGCAATAATGTCGATTAACATGGCTCTACAAGATTCAATATACAGAAGTATAGGACCAAAAGCTTAGTGGGGCAAACCCTAAACAAAAACAAATAGAACTGGCCCTCAGCCTCTGCCACCCTGACCAGTACTGATCGATCTACATGATACGTGAGAGATCTCCTTCTCTGCTAATTGGTTATGTCTGCATTTATAAGATGAAATGGGTACGGACTCGGAGAGTAGGGCAGAGGTGAAATCTTCTTGCTAAAGACTGATCAACAACTTTGGACAAGGGATCAACTCTGGGATTTCACCCCAACAACGTTCAACCAACTTAAACTACAAGAAAAGAATCTCTAAGATCCCCAAAAACATACAATACAATGTCATTAAGCGTAGCATTGAACTCCCATAAGTTTTACAATGGCAAAGTAATATTTAGAGTTACTTCGATCATGATAACAACCAAGTACGTCGTGTAGAAACTAATTAGATGATAGTTGAATTTTTTGCTTAACATGCCATCAATATCTTTTTACCGACTAAAAGAGACATGTATTTTCTATGCGAGCTTATATTCATACTTCAAAAAATAGTATTTAGACATACTTACTCAGTGGATCTCTATTTTGCTTTTACAGCTACTTAAAATGTTATTTAAACTTTCTAAAATGCCCATTAATAAATTTGATATATCAAATCAGACTATAATCAATTAATTTATTTCCTACTTTATTTCAAATTTATTTATTATATACAACTCAAAAAAATGTATAATAATCATACAAACTATTTTAATTATCGAATTAATTCACTCTTCCACTCGTTTTCTAAATTCATGATAAAATTGATAAACTATTTTTTCATTCATTGATATATATTACATATATATATATATATATATGCAACTCACCAATAATTAACATCAACGTATATTAAATATTATAACCGATAATGAACGAGTTTTGTTCTTTGGCTCAAATAAAAATTTATGAGAAATTTTAGATAGTTATATAATTTATACATTAAATCATCTACATTCAATTTAATGTTAATTATCTACATTTAATTTTTTTACTTATGATGTTTATCAAAAAAGAAGGTAATTAATTAAATCATTTTATGCAATTTGATATCCGATTTTGGGATTTTATAGCAATAAATATAAAAAATAATTATCTACATTTTCAATTTAAAATAGATAAGTTAAGAATTATTTTCTGATAATTTCATATGCATTGATTACGTCAAAACTATCTAAAAAAAATATAGAAATCTAAATGTCATTTTGGGAGGTATGAATAAAAGCTATCGTTTTCTATTCCATTAAAATTCTTTTAAGCTTTAAAAATATATGACCAATAGTTTAGATAAGCCACCATCCAGTAATGTAATTAAGCACCAAACTTGATAGAGATAAAAAAAAAAAAGGCATAAAGCCTTCAATCTGTCTCTCATTGGTGGGGGATAAATAGTTTATGGCAAAGATTGCATGATTAACAAGCACCCTTTTCCTAGTGACATTGATGCGTAGGGTTATGTTGTGTCGGCAGCTTTCTCTTGCGCTGGTGAGATAGTGGCAAACAGTCAAAAAAGCTGAAAGGATGAACAACTACATAGTCACAAAGAGAGGCTTTTACCAGAAAAAAAAAAAACAGAAAAACACACACACACGATAGATTTAATTTTTTTAGATTTGGCACTTTTACTGTCTATTTCTAAAGTCTGTTTTTGGGTCAAAGTCAAATCACATTATCCTTGCAATCCTTATTAGTCCAAATTATCAAAGCACATATTACTAGAATTTAATGATAATGATCTTAGTATACTCAGCCGGCGTCAACAATCTTATGACAGTCTATATTTGTAATGCATCACAAATTCGAAATAGTACTTTAATCCCAATATCTTCATGAGAAAGTTCCAACTAAATGACATTACTGGAGTCTTATGTTAAATGAGATTAGAAGTTTTAATTTAATATAATATATCGTTGTAACTTGTAAGCTTCACGAATCTTATGATATTATGTATCTCTATAACATCATAAATTCAAAACGGTAACTCACTCAATATCTTCACGAATAAGTTAGGAATTGGGAACTAACTCAACAAATTCTGAAAACGTGCACTAGTTTTTGTTAAATTTATTCGAGTTTACAAACATACCCTTGAGAATTCAGAAGTCAGCATTGTAAATTTGGTCATTTCCTTTCGTAATCTAATGACCAGGAGACAGTGAGATTTTTGTATAAAATCCGTTTGTTAAAGATTTTCAGATTGTAATGGCCTACGGAGAAAGAAAACTAGCACACTAGTACTCGACCTATTCGCTGAGTGGGCCATATCATTAGGGCCGGAGCCCACGTTGAAATAATGCCATCCCAAAATCTCGTGAGAAGATGTAGATCTCACCTCAATTTCTAAGGAACAATCTAAATTCTCCTTTTCTTTTATTTTCTTCAGTTTCATGGCTAGGGATTAAAGTTCTACTAAAACCTTTTCATAAAGAGACTAAAGACTAGTTTGATATGATCTGCAGACACAATCGTCGCAGTTGGGAATTAAGCGTTCCTACTATAAGGAACCTAACATAATTGAGCATATGAGTGAATGATTTTGCATATTGAGATAAAATGTCACTTAAATGAAAATTTTCCGTATGATAAAAATGTCACGCAATCCGTAGAATTCTATTAAAATGAAATTATAAGCTTAAAGATATTGCTTCCATTTGATCGGAACACAAAGCACATAAACATTCATTCGAGATATAGAACATAGTGCATTGACACCCTAGGCCTCGATAGTAATTTTAATATAAATTCATATTTTAAACTACATATGAATAATAAATAAATAAAATAGATAAGAAAGACATGTATGTGTTAAACTGTAAGTGAGGCAGATGATGACTGGACCTTTGGGAATGTGTCATACACGAGTTGCAACTGGCCAAGAGTTGCAGCTAGCTCACCCGTTTACCACTATCAGAAAGAAACTACAAAATGGCATGTGAATTGGAAACATTTTATTTTTCTTTTAAATACCTCACGATGGCACATTTACTTAATTGCAAGGAGTATAATGAATCAGAGACAACTAGAATTATAGATTTCATAAATCAAAGACAAAACAAATGAAGAACGTATGTGAATGATTCCTAAACACTTTTTTTTTGTCGGAAACTGAATTCATTCAAAGAAACGGCCCAAGGCCAAAGCAACTACAAACAGAAAGCAGAAAGAAAGCAAGAACAAAAGGAGCTCTGTCGAAACAGGGCAAAGCTCAAAAGCAAGAACGAAAGGAAACCTAGGGAGGACCAGGGAGGCCGTCACTTCTTAGAACATTGAGGAGGGAGGTAGGAGGCCTATTGGCCCATTCCGAAGAGCTCAACCTCACCATGGCGCTGCATCCGCCAGCTGGTTAGCTTCACGAGGGACCCAATTTCAAACAAGATGTTGAACCCACGAGCTAGCTCATGAGCCTTCCTAATGATTCCTAAACACGTTACTAAGTTCTATTACTTAATTAAACTATGACATGAACACCGTTGGTAAGTTTTATTACTAGCCCCATTTGCTATTGATTGAAAGAGTACCAAATCGATGTATAAAAGAGGGGATATGTTGATGACAACATCACATGAGCAGCAAACAATTCAGTCTTTGTTAACATGGAGGTAGAATCTGATTCCTTAAGACGAAAACGAAAAAAAAAAGGTCAGGATTCTGGAAGAAATCGCATTCACAGGCAAAGCTAGCTAGCTGTCTCCAAAAATGCACTGCCACTAGCAACAATGGATTGATTGGATTCTGTGAAGCGCTAAATCCAATTCCCCTCGAACTTGGTTTCACTTATATATATGTGGATATAGCAAGATAGCAATATGTGGAATTTTGTCATGGCTTCTCATCAATTAAAATTTGGTTACATATATAACTATATCTGCAGTTAGACAAATACGGTATGGACGTGATCTGAATTTGTTTCATATCTTTTCAGACAAAATAGATAAGTTAATAGAGGGCTTTGGATTCTGCTCGAGACCAGGCAATGCATGCATGTTAAATATTGTTAACTATGAAACCCTAGCTTGAACGGTTGAATCAGTTCATAAACTAATTAAGAAAAGGCTTGGGATATTGGTTTTATCTGAATCGAAATTCTGAAAAAAAAAATAGCTAATGAAATGGATTTGGCCGCTTAATGAGGGAACCTTTCACGTGTGGAACAACATCGATTTAGCAGTACTGTTTTGAAGTTAATTCATTCTTTAATTTCCATATAATTAATATAATTTGATCAGGGATTCCAGTGGTACTTCGATCATGCATTCAGATCATGATTATCATCATCAGCTTATGGCTTCATGAGGAACCCCACATGCCAATCTCAGTTGCCCTAATGAAGGATTTCGGGTTGTCCATTGATATCATATACATATAGTTTTGAATCTTTTGCTTCACACTTCTAGTCATGACTCATGAGAAGTGCCTAAGGACGTGTGACAGTAAAACAAAGAGTACTCTGCGCATGTACATAACTACGGTATTAATTTTGTTCCCATCTATATAATCACCAAAACCAACCAAAAATTGGATCAAATCTCTATCGATTCTCGGTATATATATTCTTTCATTCTCAAATTGATATGCAGCTACCATTTTGACATCATATTCTCAACCGTTGAATAGAAATATATATACTAATGACAGCCAAACGTCATTATATTATCATCACGTCCGAGTAACGGTACTATGTTTCATAGAAGCTGCCTAAATATATGTTCTTGTTTAGTAGAAGGAAGTTCGACCGCAAAATTCAATGCAGAGTAGGCAATGCAACACTTATAGTATTGTATTAATCAACTAGATATCATATAAAACTGTTACCAAATGGCAAATGTCATCAAACATTGATAATGTTTCATAATATATCATTCACAAATTAATGAACCCAAAATAAAATGAGAAATGCTCAATGAATCTGTCATTTCTAGTAATTCGATCACCACGTAATAAAGTTTGAAGCTTTATAGTAAGTTTGCGCTACAAAACTCAGTATGTAATCTCTATTAGCAGTATCATTCTGAATTATATGAATATATATAATAGAATATTGTGTCACATTTCTAAATATTATCCATTCCAAAATATCGCGGAACTCTACAATTAATTATATCTCTTCCTCCTCTAGAAGCGAGAATCACAATTATACGCAGAGGAGAGATGGATCGCAGACAAAGAGATACCATGAAATTGCCTTCCAAGTTCCACCTACTCTTTTTAAGTCTTAACCCTCTTTCACCTTTATTCTTCTTCTTCCATGTCCCATCCAGCTTTCTTCATCAATTCTATCATTTCCTATTTCCCCAATCGCTCTCTCTCAATCACTTCGTCGATCTCCTTCATGTCTAACTACCTAGCTTGAGTAGCTCTCTCCCTCATGCACTAGCTAGTAATGGCGACCATGTCATCATTCTTCAACAGGTTCCTCTCTTTCTTCCTCCTCCTCGTCCACCTCAGCTGCTTCACTATCACCCCCGCCGCCGCCGCCTCCACTACCAATCCCGACCGCCATAAACGCAGACTCTCTTCACTCATCTCCAAACCCTCTCTAAAACCCCAAAAGGCCCTTTCCTCCTCTTGGTCCTATCTCAAGAAACTCTTCAAGTCCTCCAAAACACAAACCCACCACCTCTCCACGCCGCCTCGCTCCTCCAGCCACTCACTCGTCTCTCTCGTCTCTCCACCTCAAATCAAAGCTGACCCTCCTTCGAAAATCTCCGATGACTCGGACATATTCTCCGGAGATGACCACTTTTTCCCTCTCCGAAACGACATCTTCCCCTGCACAACTTGCGGCGAGATATTCCATAAGCCTCAAGCTCTCGACCACCACCAAGCAGTCAAGCACTCCGTGTCGGAGCTCCTCAACGGCGACACCGGTAAGAACATAGTCCAGATCATATTCAATACAGGATGGACCGACGCCAAGAAGACCCCAGTGATCCACCGCATTCTGAAGATCCACAACAGCGTCAAGATACTTGCTAGGTTTGAAGAGTACAGAGAGTTAGTGAAGTCCAAAGCTGCCAGAAACAGCGCCATGAGAAGAGACGAGAGGTGCGTGGCCGACGGGAATGAGCTGCTGAGATTTCACTGCTCGACTTTTCTCTGCGACTTAGGAACCGGCGGGAGCTCAGGCATATGCAACCAGCAGTACTGTAGCGTTTGCGGGATCATCAAGTCAGGGTTCTCAGCCAAGTTGGACGGAATCTCCACGCTGTCTAGCAGTTCCAGGGCGCACGTGGCGATACCGGAGGAGATCGAGGAGGAGTTCAAGTTCATGAACGTGAAGAGGGCCATGCTGGTCTGCCGCGTAGTGGCGGGTCGGGTCGGGTGCGACTCGGATGTTGACGTGGACAAGGAGGGTGGCGGGTTTGACTCGGTGGTGGGGAGGAATGGGAGTGGGACCCAGATTAGGGTAGATGAGGAGGAGCTCCTGGTGTTTAACCCGCGGGCTGTGCTCCCCTGCTTTGTGATTGTGTATACAGTTTGAGAATAAATTACAGTGTGAGGGTTTGATAATATGGAATTTGCCAATTTGGTTTTTCCTGATTAAATTGTGTTAAAGAATGTGAATTTTTGTGATTAGTGGCTGTGATGGTGATTTGAACAGGTTTTCGATTGGGGAGGGCACATGGATTTCGATCTATGAGAATTTAGTGCATGTTTAACGGAATAGTAATTGATTATTCCATGTCATGTAGTTTGAAATAGTAATATGTCGATATATAGGAAAAATTATATTATACGCTGCTACATGGTATGCAACAAGATTTTTTCTCTATAAACAAACCCCTACACCTACATTATGCATTTTATGATACCTATTTTTCACCACACAATTGTGTGTGTATAGCATATTTTGCTGCACAGTAGACAAGCCCATATATAGAGTTGAATTTTTGATTGATGATCGTATTTCAGTCAATATAGTGCATTATGTGAAATGATGCTCTTCCTCTTTGTGAATATTGGAAACTGGTTATTTTCTTCTACAATTTTGGCTGATTCCTATTAGTTGATGATTTTATCAATTGAGAACAGAGATTCTACTCTCGCATGACGATATTGTTATTAGATGGGAAAACTATCTTTGCTGAATAACGAGTGCTTGTATGAGTTGTATCCAACGATATCGTATATTTGGCTAAATTCCTCTAAACGAGGAGTGGCAAAAGGATTAGATCATTCCACCCGATTTTTGTAGTAAATATCTTTATTTCAATGTTTCGGGTGTTTTTTAAACTCGATCCATGCTTAAATTTTCTAATTTTCATGTTGAATGCTTTTAATTTGGATTACACTGAGAGTTACACCGTAACGGTGAATATAATAAAATGACAAATTAAGAGTACGTTGCAACCACTACAAGTGGTTGAATTAGTAAACATTCTATACCCAGGTTCTATATGTGGAACTTCTATACTCAGGTTCAATTTCTCTTAATATTTATCAGAATTAAATCTCAACCTATTCTTGGTGGTCATAATATTAGTCTTTGGACCTTAAACGCGGTTAAGAAAACCGTGCGAAATTGATTAAATAAAAATGTATGTTTAACAGAAAATTAGGATGAAACAGACAAATACATAACACAAGGACTCCTCCGTACTCACAACCAGCCTTAACATCATATTTGAGCCCTCTTTAGAACAATAGAGAAATCAAAGACAGAATACAAAGACTAAAGTAAAGCAGACAATATACGAGAAAGTGAACTTTAGACAGATGGCACCGTCAGCCTGAAAAGAACTACTGAGAAGTTAATAGATCGACCCCTTCACAATGTAGTTAAGTTAACCAAAAAGTCCAGTGCAAAACCAAAAACAATAACACATCGGCGTATACAAAAAATGCTGGAATGCACGAAAGATAGATATGCATTATACGTAGGATGTTCATGTAGCAAGTCTTGGCATAAGTACCAGTAGTGAGAATAATTTAATTTGCTGCTCGGGCGACTACGAATCAGTGGTTTCTTCTTCCCTTAAAAATGATTGATGTTCCTGCGAAATCTCAAGTACGGGAATGCTCGCCGATGATTGTAGGCTCATTAATTGGGCTAACAAATAAAGCCCAAACGTGCCCAAGCCCAAATGATCCCCATAATTTCCGCGCAAAAAGCAAACCGTTTGAAATCCCCAAAAGGCAAAATCGAACACTGATCGTTCTTGAGTGATATTCAATTCAGCTAACAAGGCAACAGAGACAGATCGTTGCGGCCATGCGGGGTTTGACTTTGGAGTCCTCGGGAAGTGTTGCTCCTCCAATATTCAATTTCCATGGCGGTGTTCTGTCACCTCATCTCACGCCCTCTCTACCATCAGGTCCCTCCTTTCTTGATTCCCACTCTCCTTCTCACATGCCTCAGATCCACTCATTCTTCCTCTTCTCATTCTTCTTCAGCTTACTACTCTTTACCCCTTTGCGTGCTTTTGCAAAAGATACAACCTTACCCTACTCACGTTTTCTGCATGAATTTCGACATCCTTCTAGCCGCGTTTGATATCCCCTTTTCCATTTTGATTATAAGCTCTTTTCGGGTTCCGGCTTTTCGTATTCGAGTTATGTTAGTTGTGTTTCTCTGCAAACTGAAGTAGTAAGCGTGCAACGATTTTGATTGGTAAGAGTTTAGATTTGATGGAGGAGGGAAATTTGAGTTTCGTTTTTGAAACTGGGTGTATGGTTTTGCAGGTTTGGTGACATGTCGTCTGACTACAAGTTAGAGGGAGTTAAAGGCCATGAAATTGAGGACCCAGAAGTTGGTTCACCAAATGGAGTTCATAGTATTCTTGCAGAACGGAGAAATATGACTCTCAGTGACAGGTAAAGTCATCATCAGCTATTTGTTCATTCTGTATCTTTTTATAAGTTCCAGCAAACTGAGGCTATCTTTTGTCATGTAATTCAACTAAACATATTGTCCGATGTGAATTGTTCACATCAAGTTCATAAAATTTTCATTTGTAAGCCGTATTGTGATCAAGTTGCTAGCTGCTACCTTTCGTTCTATAAGTTGAAGCCTGATAAAAATCAGGATTGCTTACTCATGTGGTTTAGTTAATAGAAATTTTCACTGTGAATGTAATTATATACTTAATAGAGTGAAAGGGCAATATCAATTGGCAAGCTTTGTGGCTCTTAAAGATTGTTGTCTACAGTGGATTCATAAGCTCTACTATATTCGAATAAGGAGATTATTTAAATATAGGATTAAGTATGTACATTGTGATTTTGTGAAAGGGGCATGATATGCAAGCTTTGTGGTTTGTTCTTCAAGCAGGTTGTTCAGAGGGAATCGAGCAGGGCATGGTGACACCGTCTCTGTTAATTCCAGTGACGGAAATGAAAAGCATGGACATGGGTCAGCCAAGAAATCTGAACCTTTGCTGTCTGGGACAGCATATTGCCTCTCATCGTGTAGCATGATTTTGCTCAATAAAATTGTTCTATCCGGTTACAACTTCAATGCAGGAGTATCGTTGATGTTCTATCAAGTATGTCATTTTGCATTACCTCTTACTTGATTCCTTTTTGGCCACAATGAATCATGAGAAATATTTTTTATTATCAGTTCTAGTATCAAGAATCATCTGCTTCATGCATTCTTCTGTTGTGTATTGTCTAGGTAGGCTGATAGTTGAGTGATATCTCCTTTTATGATCATAATGCAAAGCATAAATTTAGCCAGCCATAATGGGATCTGATTCCATGTCATTTCTGCAGAACTTGATAAGTACTGTAATTGTTGTATTGTTGGACTTCTCTGGATTTGTTACTGTGGAAAAGCTCAATTGGAAACTGGTTAAGGTCTGGATCCCTGTTAATGTAATCTTCATCGGCATGCTTGTATCAGGCATGTATAGGTAGGTATGCTTCATTTTTGCATTTTGGGTTATCTATTTTATTTGGGGCGTATAATCTCAATCCAGGCCTGTAAGGAAAAGAAATTAAAAAAAGACTAATTCTGAAGAGAATATTGCTGATATGATCCCAGTTATGTTCAATTTTGATGTTGTATATATATCCTTTTAACAGTCAGATATTCTAACGTACATGTAAAGCTTACCATTGTGGTTCACCTTTTTCCTTTCAGTTTGAAATACGTAAATATTGCAATGGTGACCATTCTGAAGAATGTGACAAATATTTTAACAGCTCTGGGAGAATTATACATGTTCCGGAAACACCAGAATCAGAAAGTGTGGACTGCGATGTTTCTGATGGTAAATCTCCAAGATCAGCTACGATCATATACATTCTTCCATTTAGATGAAATGTGTATGCTTATATATTCTTAGTCAAGTTCTGATGATTTTCCTTATGTATTTCAGATTATCTCAGCTATCAGCAGTGGCATTACAGATATCTCCTTTGATGGTGTAGGTTATGCTTGGCAATTTTCAAATTGCATACTAACAGCAAGCTACTCAGTAAGCGTAATTATAAGTTCTGGGGATCAATTTAGTTTTACTGTGATTTTTATTTCTGTAAGCAAGACTTTTCTTTTTGTGATAGCTTACTCTACGGCGAGTCATGGATGAAGCCAAAAAGCATACAAGATCTGGATCTCTGAATGAAGTTTCAATGGTCTTGTTGAATAACTTGCTATCTCTACCTTTTGCTGCCTTCTTGATTGTTCTGTTTGGGGAATGGGAATATGTGATTAACGCGTAAGCATAAGTTGAGATGTTCTTTATATGTTTTTCAAAAGCACAATTAGCTCATCATTACAAAAACTTTTGGTTTCAAAATGCAGGGATGTAGTTAAGTTGCCAATGTTTTGGATTATTGCAACAGCTAGCGGGTTGCTTGGACTTGCCATTAGCTTCACTTCCATGTGGTTTCTGCATCAAACTGGGCCAACCACCTATAGGTAATATACTCAGTAATTGATCAAGTTCAAAACTTAACTTCTTACGAGTCAGGAGTAGATATATAAGAACTTATTTCTGATGTGCTTCTGCTTTACAGTCTGGTGGGTTCCTTAAACAAAATTCCCATTTCTCTTGCTGGTTTAGTCTTGTTCAGGGTGCCTCTCAGTCTACCGAACCTCTTCAGCATACTATTTGGTACTCAACATATTCAACTCTTAGGTCGTAAATACTATTGTAGGGATATCATTACTCACATAGTGATGACAATTTTTTACAGGTTTATTCGCTGGAATATTCTTCGCCAGGGCCAAAATGTCTTAATTCAGAATGAATTTATTAGGATAAAGATGGAGGAATCACTTCCTTAGTTGGCGAGTGATATATCGTCTCATGCTAATTCAGAATGGCTGCATAAAACAGTTTTCAGGAACTGAAAACTCTGTTAAGTAAGCTTTTGGTTGAAGAAGGCCAAAAGTTTTATTCCTCTGCGATCATGGCTTCAAGTCATCAATGAGTCACAGGATTAGAAAATTGCAGCTCTATACGGTTACAGTGAATGTTGCTTACTCGTTCAATATACAGATAGTGCAAGAGAGAAACAATTCATGTCCAACTTCTTATTTTTAACAAACATGTTATACTTGTAGCTAAATTTTGTTATTTAAACAGTATCAGTCATTTCTGATCAGATGATCATCCTTCCCCTAATTTCATTCAGAACGAAACCAGCTTACCGAGCAAAGCCACATCAAGATCGTCCTTGATCTCGTTTGAAAACCAAAAATGGAAGAACTCCAACAATGCAGTAGCTGATACTATGAAGTAATACCTTACAAATTATACATTTTACCTAAATGCAGGCCTTAAAATGAAGAACTGAAATCTTCAAGAAATGAATTTGAGGGCACGTATGACGTATGTCAAATAAAGGAGCCATTTCCGGGAGAAACTGGCTAGCAAGCATAGAGATGATTGCCATTTGCCAATGATTTTCTGATTTTTAGCTACACCAACATTTTCCTATCAAAAGACACAATTGAAAGGAGGAATGGTTATTTCATTCATGGGACAATTGGAACGAATTTTTTGCTTTCTTTGTCCTCACCTCAGAACACTCTGCTTGATCAAAACGACATTTTATAAAAAAAAAAACTTTTCTTATTGGCAGTTACAGATATCAATTTGGTCTCTACTCGTTCCATTTTTATTAGTTTCCCATTGTTATCGAAAGTGTTCTGGGAATCACAATTTCTGATTCCTACGGATATTTCAATCCTCAAACCAAACCAATATAACATTAGGGATCGGACAACAAATATAAATTTAGACTATACAGCTCTAAATTTCCTTTTTCAAATTTCTGAGTAATCATTCAGCTGGATATTAACACTATTACTGTATTAATTTCTTAATTAAAATCTCTTCATCTACTACAAGTAACGTCCATGTAAATATTTACTGCAGTCTCTTGACTTGAGAATAATGTCCTAAATAGATTAAATTACGAATTGCCAAACCTGCATTCTCAGAATAATGGTTATTTTGAGGCCGTATGCAAGCCACATATTTCTTTCCCATCTCCAATAAAACCCAAGAACTAAAGTTAATGGGGAAAAACAAAGCTAAACCACAAAGAGGTAGCTCAAATTGAAAGAATAATGGTATAGGTTTCCAAGCATAGAACCTCAACAATTGCATTTAGTAGCCATACACAGGCGATCAAAGGCATATTATTTTGCCAAAATTCAGCTTCCTAATAAGTCATAATTAATCTCCTTTAAAAAAAAATATGTATTTTATCTCATAATTGACTCAATAGTACAACAGTTTTGTACTGTCTATCCAGTATGTAGTTTCCAGTCATAGTCTCAATAGTCAAGTATACCCCTCATGTACATGCCCATTAGGAGGTTGCACAAATTTCATCGATCATTTAGCTGTCATTTTTTCTTGTTAATATATCTTTTTCTTCTATATTTTGTGTTCACTGTATCAAGGGATATATCTGTCATTCCAGCATTGTGCTACCAAAATTACCATTCTTAATTTTATCCAAATTTCAAATTAATTTATGGTAATAGAATTGATTTAATTTATAATTGTGTGTTTAATAACGAACCCACTAATCGCTCCTCTAGCTCTTCCTACTTTTGTACGATAGAGGAAGCTCAGGAGTTACAGCGACAACCAATTCCCAACCGATGGATCAACATTTAGATCGACGGCTATTATTCGATGTGGCTGATTACAAGGCTTAGTTCAAGCTTTTCCCCCAGCTCTATTATGGTGTGTACGTGTCTCATTCTCTCTTCCCTCTCATCTCTCTCTTTCTCTCACAAACAGAGAAAGAACAAACAAACCCACAAAACCCTCCCCTGGAATAATTCAAGCCTGAATTAGTCCCTTTTCCCTCTTCTTAATTTCCCTGAACCTTCCAGTCCAAACATGGAAGGAGAAGATAGTGCTGCTTCTGATCAAAATCTTCACCATCATCACAGTGTATATGGATTTAGAAACAATCACATACAAACTCCTCATCAGCGTCAGCACCAGCTCTTCAAGCCTGGTCCTCCGTTGACGGCCATAGACAGGTTCCTGTGGTCTCAGAACAATGCAAAAAACAAAGAGAGACTCATGTCCTCAAATGGGGTTTCCTCATTTGGTTGTGCAATGGATGATCTACAGGCTTGTTCGAATTGGCCCCCGAGTAGTCTCGGAGAGACTAGCTTGGAAGAACTCTTTTATGATCCTAGTGAGGCCATGACTTGGCCTCCAGAGAAAATTCAAAACCCTAACATGGGGTTCAAAGATGATCAGGTGAAGGTGGGATCTAAAGGGGTTGGAAAGAGAACCAAAAAGGGTTCATCTGTGCCTTTAATCAAAGGACAGTGGACATATGATGAAGACAGGTAAATTGCATTTACAAATGCATGTCTCACCCATTTATGTTGTTTATGTGTAAATATATAGCTAGTGATGTAAAATAATTCTTGTTTGTTCTTGTTTCAAATATCACAGAAAGCTGATTAGGTTGGTGAAGCAATATGGAGTGAGGAAATGGGCACAGATAGCTGAGAAGCTTGTAGGTAGAGCCGGGAAGCAATGTAGAGAAAGGTGGCATAATCATTTGCGCCCTGATATCAAGGTTTGTTCTTAATCTTATATAATGTTGATATAAATTTCATTCTAACAATTGTTTTCCTAAAATCTAGAACTAAAACCTTTGGGATTAGTTCTTAGATTGTAGTGTTTTTGTTTGGTTAGATTCTTGGTATATTCAATTAATTATTAGCTAGTTCATAGTCGATTAAGATAAATCTATGCTCCAAGTCCGCGAAGTCAACTGTTCAAATATAGATTGTGAAGATTTTAAGGATCTATGTTTAGATCTAAAGACAATTTTCTCTCTTTCCATTCAGGTAAGTTAAATATCATAATGTAAAGCAATCTAGGGTTTCTCTTGTTCGATCATTTCCTCATATATTGTCTAACTTTCATACTATTTGTAATTCAATTTTCCAAGGGTTTTGTATTTCAGTTTGAACGCTACATATTTGGGTTTCACTTAGCTCCAGTGTAGAGTGCGATTAATTAATTAAACATATGCCAATTTCTTCTTGGTTGTTTTCTTGTTCTCAGAAAGATAGCTGGACTGAAGAGGAAGAGAAGATATTAGTGGAAGCTCATGCTGAGGTTGGCAACCGTTGGGCAGAGATTGCCAAACGCATTCCCGGAAGAACCGAAAATGCTATCAAGAATCATTGGAATGCTACAAAAAGGAGGCAGAATTCAAGGAGAAAGAACAAACAGACAGATATGAAAAATGAACCATCATCATCAAATAAGCCTCCTCAACCTTCCATACTTCAGAACTACATAAGAAGCAAGAATTTCAATGACAAACCTAACAACTCTTCTTCCAATGTAACCCCTACCCCAAGCAATATGAGCACCACTACCCCTACCAGCTCCTCCACTCTCACCCAGGAAGAACCTTCAAAAATTCCCTTCAATATGCTCTCAGACCCATCGGACTTATCTAGTTGTGACCACTCTCCGTTGAACATTGCAATTTCCTGCAATGATGAGGAACTTATCTTCATGCAAAACTTCTTCAACAACAACAATATTGTTCCCATTCTGCAGCAGCAACAGCCATTACTCATTGACAATCACAATAATGGCCGAACTGCAAGTCCAATGGATACTACTGATTGGTTTTCCACTTCAACTCCAAAACCAAATATGTCCACCAACAACGACTTCCACGCAGCAGTTCAAACTATAGAATCTCACATGGGGAATTTTACAGAAGACTCGCGATTCATTAATCCCCTTACTACCCATATCAGATCTGATCATTACCTCTCTTACCTCTTAAATGGAGGAGCCAGTTCATCGTCATATTCAGCGAATCAAGATCATCACTTGGGTAATTACAGTAATATGGACATTGATTTGGTGGCTCATCAACATCAAGCAGCTTCTGCAACTGAAAGGACAGAGATGGATCTGATTGAGATGGTTTCCTTTTCGTCATCTTCTCAGTTTGCTCAAGGTACCAAGACCCCAAGCTTCTATTGATCGCCAAGAACGATCCAAAGTTCTCAATTGGCCAGTAGCTAGCTAGCTCGGAAACCGTCATTTATAATGGGGTCACCTTGGAAATTTGAAGGCTGGAGCTTTTTTCGTTTTCTGTTTGGGCATGCAGAAAAATACCAATGTGGTTCAGTTTTAGCTTTGTTTCTTGTTTTCTCCTGAGTCAGTTGTGACTGTGAACAAATGGTGTGTGGTTTTCGTTTTGTTGTTGAACTTCTGTTGCAATCATTATTATTTTCTGGGTGTGCTACTTTCCTCAGGTCTGTTTGTTGTGTCATCTTCTTACTTTTCATAACGGCCTATGCTTCATTACAATTTGTTGACGATGGCTTTTGGTGGACATGTTGAAGAGGTCGGAGGAATATTCGTCCCAACCTGAACTCTATATTCATTGCAGTTTGTTCTCTAAACAGAGTTATATGCTACACTACACATGCATACCGACTGATCTTAATTCTTTTGAGCAATCTCGCGCGATCTCTCTCACTTGCGTTTGCTCTCTTATATTAGTCATATGTCATTATAGGCCGGATAGTAGTTACTAGTTATGGTTTCTTCCCTTCACTGATCGGAGGCTCGAAGTAAGAAGAGAGCTAGCAAGTTTGTAAGAAAGAAACCAACTACGTACGAAATTAGGGAAGAACGTAGAATATCATGCATGCATGGGAAAATGACGTCCAAAATGAAAGAAAACTATTAAGACCCTTTGGGCCCGTTGTTGGGTTTCCCAAAATGACTCATTTTCGTTACTTGACCCAAATTGTGCTATATAATGGCTAGTTTTGGTAGGTTAAATTTCTCCTATTGTACTTGACGTTTGGCTATTTGGACAATTTGGTATCTAATGTATGAAAACTGACAATTTGGTACCTAAAGTTCTCAAATTTAGGCCACTTTGGTACTTATGTCAATTTGGACCATATTTTCAGGGTTATTTCTGTCATTCTATCTCTATTTTATTTCATTTTTTCATAATACCTCCAAATTGCCTCTAAATTATCACTAAAAATTTGATAACTCATCCACTTAGTATCTGTAATGATTTACGTATATAAGTTTTCATAATGTAGCTATCAATCTAAATTAATTTTAATTATAAGTAATTTAAATATATATTTTAATAACAAATTATAATTGCATAAAGGCAATTTATTTCATTTGCAGAAAATAATTAGGATACAATAAGTATATTAAAAAAGAAATGTATTTTCGATATATGCGAAGTAGATGCTGAGTGGAGTAGATATATCAATTTAATTATCTCTAAAGAAAGGTAATTATAGGAATAAATGAAGAAAAATGTGAATTTAACGAGTTTAGGGCTAGAATGACGAAAATAACCCTAAAAATATGATCAAAATTAATAGAGGTACCAAAATGGCTTACAAATGAAAACTTAAGGTACCAAATTGTCCATTTTCATACATCATATACTAAATGTCCAAGTAGCCATACTTTAGGTACCATAAGAGGAATTAACCCTTTTTAGTACAAACAATGACACAAAAAAAGTTCAAAGTTGTCATTAGCTTGTTATTTTAGAGGTCTTCCATGAGAAAATGAGGGAAATATACTGTACGTGATAGTAAAATAGTGAAACTGGACTTTGGATCTGTATTGATTGTTACCTTGCCTACATTTGGGTAAGGACCTATAGCTTGCTGACTAAATCAAATGTTAGCAGTATGCGACTATTAATGAGAGTAGACTGATAATCTGATACAATATGCAAAGTAAAAGGAAAGTGAATATGTGATTGTAAAAGATTAGAAGTAGAAAACGAGAATTTCCCTGCTTCAATTTTTTTCACCTCGGCATATCCTCGTGATAATAGTCTCACGATTGCCTGAAAGCATTGACAATTCATAGGTTACTAAATTAGTTACATGCATGCATCTAAAGGCACAAAGGCTAGCACTACTTTGTGAGGAACTATTTGGTAGTCACAATTTTTCTTGAGGAAATAAAACACTAAGAATTGACTAACTTTGAACCGTGAAAACTTCCTCCTCACAACTCAGAAACTTCTACAACTAGTCAATTGTCCAAACACGCCATAAAGTGCTCCTACGATTGATTTATATCGTGACTCATGTCTGGTGATTAAGCGTTAGTTACAATCCCAAGTGATTCTTTAATAACTTTACAGATAGGGAGTAGTAACTTGAAACTTCTTACTATGCATTGTCCATGCACATCGATATAAGTCATATAACCCTGCAGGTTTAGCTTTAATTCAGAACGGTATTCGATGAATAAGAGTGAGAAATAGGTATGGAGAATGGAGAAGAATTCATGAAAACAATGTGAAGAAGGTATGGGGGAGGCAAGGAATGGGGAGGAGATGAACTTAGACATTATAGAAGGACTAGTAGAGGTGGGAGCAATCTGGCTTGGTCTCCTTAACTAATCACAAGTCACAACCACCTTCCATTTTCACGTGAAGAAACCGTCATATTCTGCTTGGCCGCTAACCTAATCCTGAGGATCCCATTTCAGTAGATGCTTCCATTTGAATTTGACTGTATACTTACTATTATTCAAGATAGATCAAAATGCCATGTCTAGTCACTTGGTTTTTAAATCTTGTAATAACAGTGGAAAAATTCCACCAGGCATTAAGGTTTCTGCCTTTCCCAAACTGCGAAGTTTGAAGGGACAAACTTCGGGTTACTTTGCTGAATACCATGGAAGGATGCAGAAGAATATTGTCTCCGAATCGATCTCAAAACTGGGAAACTGGGAGAACACATGTTTTTTATAGCACAACTATATAAAAGGATTCTCATGTTTTCATTATTGAAGAACGGATCGTATCTTATGTGTTTTCTTAGTTTATTAAAGTGGCAAGATGATCATGGATCCTAACTTGAGTAGTTGGGTTAAATATGATTTTTTTGGTAATGAGTTGAAAAAAGCTTGATTAACTTGATAGTACACTAGTACGTATCCCCAGGGCCGGCCCTGAGGGGGGGGCAGGCAGTGCTACCGCACTGGGCCAAGTTCCAAAATTTTTTTTTCTCTTTGTTTGTTTTTTTTTTTCAATATAAGGGCCAATTTTTGTTTTCTGTTTGTTTTTTTGTGTGGAGAAAGACCCTTTTTTTTTCTTTGCACTGGGCCTCAAATTTTTCAGGGGCCGACCCTGCGTATCCCCTGCATGCTTGAGCTCTAGCATCTCGAACCAACTTATATCAAGTTAGTGTTGCATGATCTGAACCATGAAGCCATGAATGATGAATCCTTTGATTGAGCTTCACCAAAAACAGAACCCACTCATTGCAACCAAAAGGCTAGGCAAGTCACCACCAAGTGACCAAGGGATTTCAAAACTTGTTTTAGCCACCCCACGAACAATCACCATTCATCAAAGAATTGGGGTAATCATTGTTCCTTCATACAAAAAAGTCACAAAATGATTCCGATTTTTTCTCCACAAGCAATAAGCAAAGGTTCATTACTCCGCGATAGACACCAGACATTTCCAGAGCATATCCATAGCCAAAGATTACGAGGGAAAATGACCCAGATAGATAGAAAGCAAAAATGCACGAGAAACACGTGCTTTATGAGAAAATTTTATATTAAATCTTTTCGATTGTTTTTGTACTAATTTAAAGATGGGCACATAATTACAGCAGCTAATTACACTTTGCCATGTGTTTTTCTGTAAACCAAAAATAATAATTAATAACGACAGTCTCTCAGAAGCCAAAACCATCTCCATACGTCCCATTCTCTGTCACGTGCATCCTCCTCCGCTAGCTTCCCAACGCCACCACTTCCGCCGCCCATGATTTCAGGATGAAAATACTAAATGACCCTTCTATTTCTCTCCTTTTATTTTTTATATATTTGTTTTTTGAGAATATACAAACCCAATTCCAGGGAGATGGGAAAGCAAAGGGAAGACGGTGGCTTGTTCCCTAGTCTATTAGGTTTATTATATCTTTCATTTTCCGCGTGCATTTTATTCAGCTAAGCTTCTTCCGTGGCGTCGCCGAGAGGGAAACACGTGTCCTCGCCGCCCGTGTTCCAGAGGAAATGAGCGTAATTAGCTGCATAGTAACAGTTGCTGGGATCGGCGTTAATGGCTTCCAAGTAGGTCTCCTCCGCCGCCCACAAGTCGTTTCTCGCCCTCCATAGGAAGGTGGCGTACTTATTGTAGGCCTCCGCGTCCGCCGGCTCCACCCCTACTGCCCTCTTGAAGTACACTTCAGCTCTGTAACATTAAACAAATCCACCATTAGTGAAAGGCATAATCTCAGTTTATCAACTACACAAATAAAAGTCAAGTCTCTCAAGCCGCGTTAGCCAGTTTGCCCTTGATAGAAAAACGACCACACACGCACCTATCACTCTATCACCAAATTTGACCACCATGTCTTGCCAAAAAAATTTGAGCACCATGACAACAAACACGAATAGACACTAAAACCCAAAGATTTTACTTTTGGTCCCTTTATTTTCTTGTTCATTGACACCAAACAAAGGACTACGATGAAGTTCTACTACTAGTCCCAGATAACTAACAACCCAAGAATTTTTTAAACTAGAAACTAAAAGATTGATATTTGATGCTAAAAATGTATAACAGAATGGTAATTTGATGCAAAAAGAGTGTGAAATGAAGTATACCTATCATTGTCATGAGCAACTTGGTGGAGGAACTGAGCGTAGTTGGAGAGGAGGAGAGAATTGCTGGGTTCTTTGGACAATTCCGATTGGTAGAACATCTCCGTTCTCAAGTACTCTGCGTAATCATCACTTTCCATTTCTACGTTGACGGGTGATACGAATCTCTGGATCGTTTCTTGGTCTAGAGACTCATCTCTTCCTTGCATTTGATGTGCTTCTTCCACTACTGAATTCCACAGAGCCATCTCCTCTTCTCTGCTCTCTTGCCCTGTTGTCCCCATAGACAAATGGTAAGCACCGTCGGGGACAATTGTTCGGTACTGATCAGAACCGTCAAACCCTCCGTCCCCTTCAGTGCCGCTCCCTACGGGGCGGACATTCCCCCCTCCGCCGCTGCCTCCTCCAATGGAAGTCGTCTTCCCACCGGAGGATGAAGAAACTCTGTAAGATTTACTCGTCGAGGAATCAAATTGGGTGGTGCTTTGGTCATCTTGAACATCCGTCGACATGGAAACTGCTTCTGTCGCGGCTGCGTAAGCAGGCGGAGGGGCTGCAATGGCGGCGTTGTGGCCTACCGAGTAGACGGTGAAATTCGCGAGTAAGATCATCACGTAAACCATTAGCGTGGGCGTTTGAGAGAAGACTTGCTGAAACAGCCACACGAAAGAAGCCTGCATCTCTTTCTGAACTCGGCCCAGAATTCCCCGTAAATCTTCGTAAAACAAGGCCTCTCGCATCTGTAGACAGGAGCTGTGGAGCTCTCGGATGATGAACACCATGGAAGAAAAGGCCCTCCTCATAGAGCAGTAGGCCGATTCGCCGACGTCTCTGAAGTAGACATCCTGCTGCCATTGCAGCTTCCTCTTAATCATTCGAAGCGACAGAGGGAGGTCGACGCTGTTGGCCTTTCGTTCGATGCTCGCCTCGGGGACAATCTCGTGCCAATCCGACGGCCACGGAGGCTCCAAATCGTGCGGGAACCGACTGTTGCTCTGTAGAAACCTCATCCTAGACGACTCCTCGCTCAAAACACCGAAATCCTCCCCGTCTCTAACGCCGTGAGTTTCTGAAGCGGCTTCGGATGAGTCAGAACTAACGGCGTTACCGTCGTCGTCGGAGAGCTGGAACCTGAGAGCCAATTCCTGAATCTTCCTAGAGAATTCCTCGTCGGAAAAGGCGTCCAGGCTGGCACTGAAGCCGCGGCGGATGGCTCGACTCCTCGGTGGCTTCGGAGACTCACAAGACTGCGACCGGCGTAGCCTAGTCGACGGCGTCCCGAACAGAGCCGACCGGTTTAGCTTCTGAAAGTACATACACAACAAAGCTCCGCCGTCGCCACCGCCGCGGCTCCGCCTATTAGATGACGGAGTCGAAATGGCCGAGGCTCGGGTCTGAGAGGAAGGTGTAGAGTGGGGAACAATGGGCTGCGACCATTGCAAACAGGTCGAAGCTACTTTCACCACCATTTCTCAGATCCAAAAAGCTTTCAGAAATCCCAAAATTGATGAAAAAGGAAAAGACTGAATCTTCCTCTCTTCTCTTTCTATAAAACGCAAAATCGGATCTGCTAAAAGTCGTTGGCTTCAGATTCACTCCCCCAAACCTGAAAAAGAAAACAAATTGCGATCAGAAAAGCACGTGCCAGTTTTCCCGGAAAAGCCTATTTCAAGCACACAGGAGGAGTATCATGGCGAACTCATTTCATTTTTAGCAGAAAAATCGGATCGGAAGAAGAAACAAAACCCGATGCCACTCAAACACGTCTACACGAAAACCATGGAAACATTGGATCCCGAAGCATATTTGAATAAGAAAGCCAACTCACTTTTTATTGATCCACGAACTCCGGTGAGTTTTCCGATCAAGCTCTGGAGATTTCCCGTGTGAAGTACAATAAGTGAGCTCTAACTCTTTGGAGTTTTATATATACACGCACGAATGACGACCACTTTGGACGGTTCACATGAAAAAAATCTCGGGGGTGCAAAATGTAAATTTGGTTTGGGAGGAAGTATAAATAATCGGGGAGTGTCGTATGTTTACGGAAGGCTCGGTGAGGCGGTTGAGTTACTGAGATATTTAGCAAAGTTACGAATAAGGGCATGGGATGGGGGTTTAATATCGGAGTTGAGTCCCGGCAAAACTGGCGAGTTGTTGCACCCAAAAAGGGTCTTTACCAGGAAACTTCAAGAAGTATTACTCAAAAAAAAAAAGGAAACTTCAAGAAGAGTTTGATCCCGCGGCGAGCTACGCGGACCATGTTGATCTGCTCTGGCTCGTGGTGAAATACCACGTGTTGAACCGACCACCGCCTCTGTTTATAGGGAACCGTGACTACCGCCCTCCTGTGTGATTGGGCTTTTAGGTAATTCTGTATGTTGTATTCAAATTTATTTAGTTCGTAACCTTTTAAAGGAAAATCATATAATTTTATAGAGCGAGGCTAAACATACTCTCTTCAATATTAGTAATTAAGAAGTTCACGTTCAATTATCGTTTAAATTACATCTAACAATTGAGAACAAAATAATATATTTTTAAAAATATTCTTCTTACATTTAAAAGTGATTGAGTATGAGTTTCATGATCAACTTAACTTTGATTACATTTGATGATATAGATTAATTAGCTCAAAACAAATCCTTTGAACCTTGTGAATGTTATGGACAAACTATAGCTCAATTAATGAAGTTAATGATAATAAATTTCTCCCTAACAATTATGTGAAAAATAATTGATTGATCGCGCGATGATCATCGTTGAAGACCTTTTCATGCAACAATTTATACTATTTTCGTGACTTCGTCTTCGATGAAGAAGCTAAACCAACCCTAGCTAGCTAGCTAGCTCTTCTTTGTTACTAGATTAATCAACAAGCAAATGCGTTCTCCATCTCATGAAAAGGATACCCTCCATCGAGATTCGAGGCTATCACCCCAAGTTGGGGTGGTTCTACTATAATAGATATTGTTGCTGCACCTCTAAACCTAGCAACGTCTCTTTTTCACTCAATCCATCATTTTATTTTCCTTCACTGGCATATTGCAGTATCATAATCAAAATTATTTGATCCTTTTTTCTTTTGATCAATACATTCTAATGATCATCATTAAACTAATAACATCGTAAAACATGAATAACAAGCACCCATTACCAAGCGAAATTAGCTTACATATCTATTGTATCATATGTGTGTGTATATATATATATATATATATTTACAACATAAGCTTAGATTTAACAAATCAAACTAATTCAAGCCCACCCACCAACTCGTTATCTCTTTTCTTCTTATTTTTTAGTAACAATCGCTATGAGGTCAGGGGCTGGGCCATAATCATGTATGAGTGGGAGCATATTACTTATATGAACCACGTAACTACTATAATTAGGGGTAAAAATAGTAGATTTTGAAGAAAAAATGGCTAAAATAGGTTGTTTGTATACTAGAAAATCTGCTGAAGGTAAAACAAATGAGTGTGGGCAGTGTAGGTCCGCCGGTTTGTATGAGGTGATTACTACTGAAATTTGAGTGTTCAACTATCATTGTTCAACTTGCATTAACATAATCGATCCATTCGATCGTATCAGAACAAAAAAACTTAAATTAACATTACCCAAAAAAAATATGCGAGGACGTATTCAATTGTTAATTGGTTACTATAGCAACTATTCTATTACGATTTTGCTCCCCTTTTTCTATTTTCTAGGTGATATTGTCCTCCTTGTTCACTTATAAAATTACTAACTATTTGGGCCATTTTAGTGACAGAATGAAGTGATAACAAAATAAATATCTAGACAAGCGGTCCAAAACGAAAGCACTGAAGAAAATAAGTAAGCAAGTTGCTCTATATTTATGTTTACGTCAGGAGAAAGAGGACAATGATCAGCTGATCGCAAATGGCCGATGCGACACCACCATATGCTTCAACGGCGGGAATTGAAGCTTACAGATCTATCTGACGACGGTTGTTTGCTCTTACGTACGTACGTCAATTTTGGTGTCTTTCATTTTCTGAGTCCCCGATCAGTTCTTGTTCGTAGTAGCCAGTACAATGTCACATGGGCATCGATGTTCTTAAATTCTTATATTATCGTTATAAAGCCACAAAATACAAGCAATTAAAATTTGCTTTAAACAAAACATACGTATGATTAGACGGAAAATAACCTCTTTGTGTTGAAATTAAGAAGCCGAAAATGTAAGATATACACATATAACTTGAGGAAGCGATCCCCATAGACCTTCATAAACCTCTTGAACTATGTTCTTAAGTGAAAGAAAATTAATCAGCGGAACTTGCATTCTTTTGTACGATGGTCATTATAAAACTAGATTTTCCAAATGAACGGAAAAACCATGATAAAATGTACGTGCGTGAGTTATATAGTGCATTTACTCACTAAATCAACACTAAATAATTTGAAAAAAAAAGGGATCATTTGAAGATAATTAGTTACTCGTATAAGTTTAAAAAAAAAACAAGTCATAAGATAAAAGCTTGATGATAACGAAGAAAACATTTCCAAAGAAGATAATTCAATGATGAAATTATGTACGAACCAAATTATTTTTGTGATATTCGTAACAAACCTTGTCATCATGTGCTCAAATGTACGTCCAATTCAACTCATGCGATAAGTTAATATTTAGTGTTCTAGCAGGTGATCTGATACAACTCGATCTCTAGTTTCAACGTGACAACTATTCTCACAGACTGAGATCCAAAGATCGATCGTGAACTCTGTTTAAGACTAATGTTAAAATTGATGCGGGGATATTATATATGCCAGTATTCATTCAAATAACAGATATTTGGTCTTATGTGTACTTGGCTATGTTTTAATCATACCCAGCAATTTTGTTGATTAATTGGCATGTTTTGTGAATAGTTTGGTCACAACATGCCATTCAGCTTAAACACTAAGGCTCCATCTTAAGTTGGTTGCATCACCACATCATGCATTGCTGGTAGTATGTTGAAAATTGAATTGTACCTGGAGACCTTGTCACGGTAAATACAACCACCTTTAACCAAGCACAACTCTATCAAAAATAGTGTGCAAATCAACAGCTAGCTACCTATCATCAAACACAACACGATGTCGAAATTCACAGAATGCAAATCAACAACTAGCTAGCTAGCAACCAAGAATTGGTCACTTTCAGTCTTTCATTAATAAGTCGCACTGTTTCAGGAACAGTTCTGCTTTCATTGTTTTGGGATCACGCTCACAAGTCACAACCCATCACAGCTGCTCAGATCGATACCAGCCGTGAGCCGTTCATTACTTGTTGCTGTTGCTCATTAATAAAATGAAACTTGTATGAGAGCTTAAGAAAGGCTATGCACATACCACTCAACGCTGGTGCGCTTAGCCCTACCTAATTCCTAATGAGCAACAGCAACAAGTAATGGAAGTTGCAGCTTATTGGTGCTGCAGCCTGCATGCATGCACAGACGTTGGAACCCAAAAGGGTTATAGCTGCTGTATGATATGTGCTGTAAATCTCTAAGCACCGGCTAGTCTTTTAATTTACAGCATGCTTTTCAGACATCCAGTTTCCAATATCGACCTCACTTTCGTGATAATTTTATTTCTATCTATCTCTGTTCGTTGTTTAAGTTTAATTTTAGAAATTTTGAAACTAAGGGCTAGCTAGCTCAATCAGTTTTCCATTTTTAACGTACAGTGAATCAATGACCACCTGAAGATGGAAAGTCAAACAAGCATCGTAGCTTTTTCCTTTTTCTTGTTCTGGCTGTTAGCAATTCAGAATTCGAAGTTCATATATATCCACGGGCGGACCCATGTTAAGGGTCGTTTAATTCAACTTCCCTATTTTTAAATTTTTATGTGTTTTGTACAAATGGTGTATGGTAGTTCAGCTGGTAAGTTTGTTGAGGTACAACCTACCTTTCATGAGTTCGAATCCTTGTCCTCATTTTTTTCTTCTTTTCTTACCTTTTTCTTCAACAATTTTTTCTTTGTTTTCTTTTTTCTTTTCATCTAATTCTTTCTAGCAGTGTATATCCTTAGTTTTAACTCACTCTTTTATTTAATAACAATTATTATCCGCTAAATTTAACTTGTTGAGCTATCACTTATACTTTGCATAGATGTTAGGAAAAAAAATTTTGACTTCGCCAAACTTGCACGAATTAGTCTGCCATATTTTTCAATCATGATCTGCCTCTGTATATATCCATATCCATATTTTCAACTATCAATGTTACATGCACCACGCTGCGTAC
Organism: Argentina anserina; assembly: GCF_933775445.1. Classification (NCBI taxonomy): domain Eukaryota; kingdom Viridiplantae; phylum Streptophyta; class Magnoliopsida; order Rosales; family Rosaceae; genus Argentina; species Argentina anserina. The sequence goes on from NC_065874.1 coordinate 30,425,583, forward strand.
AATCATCTTTCCTTTTCAGGGCACCTATTGGCTAGGAAGATATTAACCAATACGCGCGTTATAGATATTTCTAATACATCTTAATTAATACGTCTACACCCTAAAAAATTCAATACAAATTACACCAAATGACGGCACTTGGGCACCAGATCGGTAAAAAGCACTACTAGCCATCTTTAGACAGCTCGCTCGATTGCAACTGGATCGTTTCGGCGGACCTAAAAATATAGCACGACTAGTGACTAGTGAGAAAGGATTTCTCAATCTTTGTCAATGAAAAGTGAAGCACGATCACAAGGTCTGGAATCAAGACACAAAGCATGAAGCCAAACAAATCGACTGCATTACAAATACAAAAAGAAAATGCCAACTTATTGATTCTTAATTGAAACATGATATAGAGAAAAAACCAACATGAATGAATTAACTATCTCAATTAGCTGGCAAATTGATGGAAGAACCAGCACATTAATTAATTGATCTGAGTTCTATTGCTAGACGATAGATAAGGACTATATATAATGTCAATCGATATCAGCGGTCTCTTTAGCTTAATTAACTATAGTTCGTTAGTGGGTAAATCATGTATATATGTCATGTGGGTTTTCGGTGGGACGGTGGAATGTCCCATACGAACACATTGCCAGTATTAAGATAGGCCATGGTGAAAAGTTCGTCAAAAACTTCCTTTCTTCGACAATAGCATCATATGTGAACTCTTGCGGACAGAAGTTTGCAGAAGGTCCAATCCGTAGCTTATCTATATACTCGATCTGCTTCTTAATGCAGTTGGTATTATCACAAATATTACTAACCCATCAGATACTAAATAAATGCACCTGATAGCAAGCATGAAGCATCACGATTTATACACGAAATCTAACGTAGAGGCTACTTTGTAGTTTTGTACGTAGTTACTGTTCATCGGTAATGAAATTTACCTCTAATTATACTCAGTAGAATAGTATGCCTGTGTACGTATCACACAAGCAACAACATGAAATTGCTGGTGTAAATTTATGAGACTATGGATACACAACTGAAAATATTAAGCCGTAGTAGTTCATTAGTTAGCTTAATTACTTGGGTAACTTCATATATATGGATTCCAATCAGTCGGCTGTTAGAAACCAGCAAAAGAATTACATATCAGGCAAAGCGTGCAAAACCATAACTTTTTAACGTCATGTAATTTTTTACAAGCTTACACCCGTCATTATTGATAAGAAACTGGAAAAACAAAAACCCGCATACATACATGGAATTGAACAACGCTTTCGGAAGACAGGACCATACTAAACCAGTACGTCTGTGGATGCATACCCCAAATTTTGCTCTTTTTATGTAATTTGAACAGAAATTGACTTCTGGGATATTGAGGAACGTCCAATTGTAACCTGCATTTCCCTTACAAAAAAAAACGAAATTAAAAGCCATTCCCAGCTAGTACTGAATTTTAGAACTTTCTGACCTAACCTGACACCTTCCTATGGACCATGCCATATTCCATAATATTGCTCCCCCCATCACGTTTGCAACGAAAGAACATGGTGGTATGATAGCAATAATTTTCACTCATCACAGACACTTCAAGTGCAAGATTTAGTTGTCAGTTGTCACATGAAGAGTGCTTTTTAGCATTAATTGTGTGCAATATTAGGCCTCCATATATATGCTGTCAAGATCCCATTCGTCAAGTACGTGAGTTTGGCAAAGAAATTATTTCGACTCAAATGTTGCCGCAGGTAGCAGAAGAAAGTTGATCGATCGAGCTAGTGCATCAGAATCTGTCGTTAAGACTAAGGGGACATTTACTAAACTTGAATGGATTTGAGGATGAATGGGAAAGAGAAAGAATGAGAATGAGAAGGAACGGGAGAGAGAATGAATCAATTTCATTCACTTGTTGTTTAGAATGAGAAATAGGAATGAGATTGATTTCCAAAAATGAGGTCTAATTTGAATGAATTTGAAATGGGTAAATAAGAGGGCCAATTAGAATGAATTTAGGATGGACAATTTTGGATTGTCTTAAAAATATAAGGTCGGTTTTGGAATTAAAATATAATTCATTGTTGAATAAAAAAAGAATACCAATCCCCTTTACCGGAACGAAAGAGGAATGATTGAGGGTTAATAAACGCACATTTACTAGAGAATGAGAATGATTCCCCAAATTTCCATTCCCATTGCTGTTAAGTAAACATAGCCTAAAGAAACTTAGAAGTTATAATTTCTATTTTACATGCAGTTAGATTGAGAAAAATCAAGAATACGGCAGATATTAAGTTAGTGTCAGATATCATCTACTTATTAATGTTATCATTTGATAAAATACGTAGCTTCTATTTCTCTAATTCAAAAAAAATTGACTAAAACAATACCTAATGACGTCTAAGAACTCTCTCTCTGTTCGTTTGGTGGCACAAGATATGTCGGGGATCTTCTTTGAACTTATCACTTTATCAGGGTAACGAGATGGGGGACGGATTGTCCTTTATACAATTATACCTAAACACAAATACGATCGATGTAGTTTGTTCTGGTAATGAGTTTGATACAGACCTAGATGTGTTTTGGTTTAGGCCAGGAAAGGATAGTAATTAGTACTCCACATGGTTCATCAGTTCATATGTCGATGTCTGATTGTTTGATTGGTTATGATTTCCGTAGTTGTAGGAATATGTTGTATTTTCTGTTGGTACAACGTAGCTTATTAGTTCTAGGAGTACGTTGCATGTTCTCAAATACCAACTGCAGCTAAAACTCAGAACCACCCTATAAACGACAGCCTTAACAAAGTAATTAATTAATTGGCATGCATGGTTTTACGAAGAGGATGCAGAGTCACCATATCCGTCCCAATCCCTGGTTTAAGTTGCTCTTTAATTGGATTTTATTCATTATTCGATAGATTTGAACCCGAGTAAGCGACGCAAAAGATAAAGGCCATAAATAATTGAAATATAATTCAATTACAGAATATTTGCAGTTTCTGATCGATGTTAGTGAAGAACGATATACGTTACTGAAATTCATAATATATTTTTCTTCTAATATGAAACTCTGGTCGATCAAGTACGTACATCTTAATTAATAGAAAAACAAGAAATAATTAAATTGTTTATGCATGCATGTGTAATGTAAAGCCAAGTAAATGCTTACAACTGCATTCAAACTTTTAAGACATGAAGTTAAGGTGGACCTAACTATGAACGATCTAGTGGTCGAAAAATTGGCATATCATAATCAATAAGCATCTGATCATTTGTATGTTTAGAAGTAAGCATGAAAAATCATCGTTGCATAAACGTGCAAACTGGTGCATGATTGAAACCCTTTCGGTATGTCTAATTTTCCAAGTTTTGAAGCAAGAAAAATTACAGAGATCGATATGAGAGTTTGTCGAGACTCGTTCAGTTTTGATTTATTTTTTAATATCCCACATGCATATGGATTTTCCATTCTCTAACTTGACAAAGACATGTAGACGCCAATGGCACGCCAATCTTCTTATCTTCTGATCTACTGTATATTGTTTCCTCTCCTCTCCTCCCCTACCGAAAATAAAGCTCCTGATAGTTCCATCTCTCACTCTCATAGACTTTGGTTCGATATATTGCGATAACCAATTGACTGAATTACCTTCACGAAAGAAGCAACATAAATACATAATATACTGATCAACCCTGTAGATAACTATATGATTCACGTTGCTTCTGTGATCATTTGTGATTAAACTTATGGCCGGATGTCTCACACTCCTGGGTTAATTTATTTGCATGCCGATTATTGCAAGAGTTCATGTAACTGGTAATAATATGCAGTGCAGAAACATCGCAGCGCCACTGCTAGCTAGCTGGTGCATATATGTTCCTAAATTTGAAGCCGATATTGCGCGCCATATAACTGCAAAGAAGCAACATAAATACATAATATACTGATCAACCCTGTAGATAACTATATGATTCACGTTGCTTCTGTGATCATTTGTGATTAAACTTATGGCCGGATGTCTCACACTCCTGGGTTAATTTATTTGCATGCCGATTATTGCAAGAGTTCATGTAACTGGTAATAATATGCAGTGCAGAAACATCGCAGCGCCACTGCTAGCTAGCTGGTGCATATATGTTCCTAAATTTGAAGCCGATATTGCGCGCCATATAACTGCAAAGGATTCCGTGTTTCCATATTCATCCAATGTGATTCCAAGGCATCCAGAAATATATATCGCGATAGGGTTCGCTAGACTTATTTGAAAATGAATTGAAATACTGAAATCCATATATACCTAACATGTGATTAGAAAATATTAATCAGACTAAGCAACCAACGCCTCTCAATAATTAATTAATTACAGGCATCACATACAAAATCAACGAACGCTTGAAAATAATTCCGACATAGCTCAATCTATAAATTGTGAGATCGATATCGTATGAGTAACTCTCTTTAGTTAATTTGTAAAAAAACTTTCTACCCATGACTTTAACATACATGCATTTACTTATTAATTAGGGTTTGCTTAGTGATTCTTCTGTTGTCTAATCCAACCAATATTCCAGGTCTAATTCCTCTGTGAAGGGAGGAGGATATTCCAGTAGTATCGTGCATGAACAAAAATATCTAAGTGGTCATAGCTTAGCTAGCTGGTCCCTTTCGACAAATGCAAGAGATCGCTTTCAACGATTCTCTATATCACTCCACAGCCTAGCTACGAGACCCCATTGTTCTTTCTAATTTAGACTAGTGATTAATTGTACACCATCGATTCCACGCCTTGAACACTGGCCAGCTGCCATTCAGGTCCATACAAATTACGGATCGCAAACCCAGCTCGGGTCAAGTAATTAAGCAGATATATGATATATCAGCATGTATATGTAATTATAATGTGGCCTACAGAAGGATACTTACGTTAATTATATATCACATAAAGGCTTTCATTCGTAGTTTTCTTTGGTTGTGATTGGACATTGAAATACTATAGGTCGTCGTCTACCTCATGAATTAATTGAAATCCGAAGAGGCCGGTGGATTGAACAGTATTGTTTTGCGAATAAGGTCAAGCACAATGATGTTCAGTTTCTGAAAATGGAATCATTCTGGCCCTTCTGGCTCCATTAACTTGTGATTTTCATGGAATTCAACGTGCAGAATTCGAAGCTTATATATATATGCATGTAGGTGTTTGTCCAGATTATATATGGGTCTGATTGCATGAACAGATCGAGCTTCCTACCACACATAAACAATACTAACATACTAAGAGGGTGATCGAGAGAAAGGTCTACATGACTAAATATCTCTCCCTGAATCAGCAAGTACATTCAACAGGAATATATATAGCGTGAACGTCGTAAACTGACTATTTTGTTTTCGAGTGTAGTCAGTATATTAGTATGCTCGTTCATTTAGGTAGGCTGGTAGGGTAATGCATAGATCTTTGGGTTCAATTTCCTTTCTTGAAGAGTTCCACTTTTTTCTATTTTCAAAAAAGGAAAAAAAAAAGGTCAAATGCATGAACATTTTTTTTAAGGATGACACACATATCAAAATAGTCATTAAATATTCACTCGTTTTCACCTTTACATGATAGACAGGTGTAAACACCATAATGATATATATGATAGACCATCTATCTAAAAGGTGAGGATCGATGCAAGGAAAATGAAAAAAGCCAACCTCAACAAGGAATGAGACTAACAAGGCAGACAAACCGACAAAACGAAAAAACTAAACATCAAAACAAAATAAAAGACTATCTACAACTCAAACAAAAGGATTAAGCGGATGAAAAACTAGACAAAACTAGACTTTTTCCTTGCCCCTTAGAGCTAGGGCTTGGAGTCCTCATTGACACCTAATAGCTCAACTCTGAATGCACAAACTTCTTCTTCTCAGTTTTAGACTTTTTATTTTGACTGACAGGAGGATGCCCTAGCTTATCTGTTCTTGGACTCTTCACAAGTGGTGAGGGCGGCCGCACCCCCTTCAGACTCAGGGAAGATGGTACTCCTCCAAAGGATTGCAAAAGCCTACTAAAAGACTAAATAATATGCTCAGTCCCATGATTCGGTCCAAAAGAAGTTGCAGCTCCATTAGACCAAATGAACCCATTTTGAGTGGGTTAGACTAATCTTCGGACTGAGTTAATCCACAATTCAGCTAAATCAATCTTAGGGGGTGTATTCAACTAGGATTTTCTTGTATTTGAAGAATCTTTTGAAATCTTGTGGTATTCAATTAAGATTTTAAATAATCCATTGAAATCTCAAGGTATTCAATTAAGATTTCAAAAACTCCTATGAATTCTGGTGGTATTCAAAAATCGATTGATTTTGAATGATTTCATTTATTAGTTGATTTTGTTGGATTTTGAAGTATTTTTACACTATATCATGCTTGTTAGAAATCAAACATCTAGACATAAGATTTTGATGTATTCTCTCTCTTTCTCTCTCAATAAGATCGAAAATTTTTATGTTCTTACTCATGTGTTTTATTTTAATTGCTCAAATCAATTTTATGGGTTTTTCTTGTGATTTGGTATAATTGTTGTAGGCAAAAAAGAAATGATGGTTGTTTTTATAATTGTACTAAAATAGTTGCAATAAAGAATGTTGTTCCGATGAATTTTCTCTTGAAATAGAAAATGATGAAAAACTTAATATGGAAGACGAAAATCTTGAACTACTTTCTCAAAGTCAACTACAACAAATAGCAGAGGCTAATGCTTGGAAACTTAATATTGCTGAAGCTATGTTGGAAAATAGACCACAGAATGGTGATAATGAAAGTCAAGAAGATAACAATGATATTGATGACAATGTGAATGAAAATAATGAGGACAATGCGAATGAGAGAGATCATGAAGACTATGATAACAATGAGGTCGGAATGGATGAGTATGAAACCTCTTAATGTACTTTTCTAATTATCTTTGCAATTTTCACTATATAATATTTGGTTGTTTTTATATTTTTATTACTTTATAAAATACATTATTATTTTGTAATTTGTTAAAAAAGAAAACCAACTTATTAATTCTCCATGTTCTATATTTTATTATTTAATAATAATAAAAAAATCATACATGCAGTTGTGAAATCCAAGCAAATCAAGACAAATCTGGTAAATACAATACAATGAAATCTGGCTGAATCTATGTGGAGTTGAAATAATCTATGGATTTTCAGAATCTATTGATTATAATAAATCAATCAAAATCATTTGAAATCAAAGTTGAATACACCCCCTTAGTCTTATTTTTGAAAATACACCAATGATACTAATCCAATGACCAATTACTATTCACAATATGATAAAAAAATTATTTTTATGAGAAACAATTATCATCCTATTCTTTATTACTAAATTTTAAATTAATTATTTGTACGCCAATTGTTTTTCAATTTTCAGAATATTTTCATTGGTATTAGTTCCATGAACATTAGTTTGAAATATATCATTACAAGCAACGGTAAATCACAGCCTTTTAATCTTGATTAATAGCCTTTATTTAAAGCCCATTAGGTTCTAAAGTGGAATTTCTCCCGTTGAAAAATTTCAAATGTTGCACATGGGATGACAATTAGGCCCCACAATTTCTTACCCCGGGCTAATTGGACGGCTAAGGATCACATCCCTTAACCCGGTTATCTGGGTCCCATGTGGAGCCCACTACTAACCCAGTAATCAAAGACCGGTGGATGTTTTTTTTTTCAGTCCAACCTTCACTCCCACCGACCTCTCACACCATTGCTGCTTTTGCAAACCCAGGCCCAACAGATGGCCCAGTCAAAACCGCAGCCTTAATCAACTCAGTAGCCCCAGTTAAACCCATCTTTGACCTAGCTTCTCCCGCCGAAATTTTCACAGTTTTCAGCCCCCCGCGCGCCTCCTTCCGGTTCCACCTCTACCTCCACCGCCGACACCAGCTCTGCCTCCTTCTGACACACTTTCCCGGGAGATTGCATCGCCCCAAGAGATCTCTTCTTCGGCATCCCTGGCTTTTGCACCAGCAACCCATCCTCCGCCGAAAAATCCGGCTGCCCTTCACCACCCACAGATTTTTCCATCCCCTCCGACCCTACAACAAGTCCTCTGTCACAGTCTATACCTCCATGGCCGAACAAACCAGAATAGAGGTGGCAAATGGGTCGGGCCGGCCCGGTCCAGTTCATTTTAAACGGGTTAAAACCGTATTCAGACATCGTACCGGGTCATTTGCTTAAATATTAAACCCGATCCGGTCCAAAGGCCAAACCCATGTCGGCCCGGCCCATTAGCATTATATGACACAATTTAAAAAATATATTATGTATTTTGAATATTTATTTTATATAACTATTTAGAGTAGTAAAATAAATAAAATACTACAACACATTTCATAATCTTATTTTTAAAACGTCACGTATTTCAAAATAATGACGTTTTATTCACTATTTTAATAAGATTTGTGAAATATTATAGTTAAAATAATGAAATAATCAATAGATTTTAATTTAAAAAGTATAATATTCAAGTTTTATAATGATAATTGTTTAAATATTGATATAAATAATATACAATTATGTGTTTAACGGGCCGACCCATGAATTTATCGTGCTCGGGTCGTGTCGGGCTAAAAACGAGCTCGGGCCTTGCCGGGCCCATGGGCCAAAATATCTCGGCCCGGCCCATTAGAATAACGGGTTCGGGTCGTGCCGGACGGATTATTAACGTGCCAGGTTCGGGCCGGGCTCGGGCTTTTGGGCCCATTTGCCACCTCTAAGCCACAGTCTTGGTAGATGCGATGACATCGCTCATACCGAAAATTCAACATCATTGAAATCTCCGACGAAAAATCAACGCAAGAAGTTGCCGCAATCCTCCATCACAAGTCATGAATCACACGGATTTGTTGGATAGAGTCCTTGCATAGTAAAACTGTCAGATCAGAACGAACAAAAGAGCCCAGCTTATTCCCAATAAACTTTAGAGTTTCATCAGTCCTCATGCCGAATCTCAAACCCTTGATTGCAATCTATAGCTCCAAGAAATTCAAAGACACTGCCTCCAAAGGCTCAATGCCATCATACTTTGCAATCAACAACATGGAATTGCTAAAGTACCATGGCCTTCCTTCAGGGACGTTGTCTCTTATCTTCTCATCTTTGAATTGAAAGATGAAAATTTCTTCCTCCTCCTTTCGAATCAAAAGCTTCTCTGTGAGACCCCATAGCATGGAGACCGCAGCAGTGAGCACCAGAATCACCACCGGTTTCTTCAAAGAGAGGAAACTGAATAAATTTATGAACAAGAACACAAAGAGTTTATGAAGAAATTTATGAACAAGAACACTCCCCCTCAAGCTGATTCCTGAAGATTAATGGAACCAAGCTTGGATAAAATACTCAAGAATCTAACAGTAGATAATGATTTTGTGAAAATGTCAACTAACTGATCATGGCTGAGAGTGTAGATAGTGTCAATCACCTTGCTTTTAACTTGATTGCGAATGTAGTGACAATCTACCTCAATGTGCTTTGTTCTCTCATGAAACACTGGATTAGAGGCAATGTGCATAGCAGCTTGGTTGTCACAGTGAAAAGCAAGAGACTGAGAAACTGGAAAACCAAGATCAGCAAGAAGGCCTTTAAGCCAAATTAACTCCCAATCAGCTGCAGCCATGACACGATATTCAACTTCTGCACTGGACCTAGCCACCACTGATTGTTTCTTACTCTTTCATGTATCCATGTCACCGCCAACAAAACTGTAGAAGCCAGTTGTACTCTTCTTATCTAACACATTACCAGCCCAATCAGCATCAACAAAGCCAACATTATTAGTATTGCCATTGTTCTTGAGTAACAAGCCTTTACCAACTGAACCCTTTAAGTACCTCAAAATTATTTTTATAATACTTAAATGAGCAGTAGTAGGAGCATGCATGAATTGACTCATAATACTAACATTGTAAGCAATATTCGATCTAGTAATGGTGAGATAAATTAATTTCTCAACCAACTTTTGATAGTAACTGATATCAGATAACAAAGTTCCTGAGCAATCAAGAATATATATTTTTTGATTGAGAAACAACCTTTTATGAGAAGAAGTCATTTCTATGCCAAGAAAATACTTGAGATGGCCAAGATCTTTGATGACAAACTTTTTGTTGAGAGCAAGCTTTAAATCTGCAATTTCTGAAGGATTATCTCCAGTTATGATCAAATCGTCTACATAAATGAGCACAACCAATTTTCCCTCGGCTCTATTTCTCACAAACAAAGAAGAAGAATCGGCATTGTATCTTAAGAAACCAATTTCTTCCAATACTAAGCTTAATTTTGCATATCAAGCTCGAGGGGATTGGTTCAAACCATAAATGGTCTTGTGAAGTCTGCATACAAGGTTTAGATTTGTAGAATCAACATGACCAGGAGGCAGCTTCATATACACTTCTTCTTCCAAATCTTTATGTAAGAAAGCATTTTTTACATCAATTTGATGTAAGCTCCAAGCCTTGTTAACTGCAACAGATAGAAGAACCCAAACAATAATCATTTTGGCTACAAGAGCAAAAGTCTCCTTATAGTCAACGCCATAGGTCTGAGTAAACCCTCGTGCCACCAATCTAGCCTTTTTTCTTTCGATTCTTCCGTCATCATGAAATTTTGTCTTATAATCCATCTACAATTCACATCTTTTTTTCCATGTGGTAACTCCACAACTGACCATGTATTGTTGCTATGAAAGACAAATAATTCATCTGTCATCGCATACCTCCAATCAGAGTGTAAATTGGCTTCCTCAAAGGATTGAGGCTCTACAATATTATCTAGACTGTTTAGAGAAGCAATATGATAATTGGAATTTTTTTATTTGAGCATAAATTGACCATGAAATGCTTAGATGTCATAAGAACAAAATCATTGAACCTTGCAGGTCTTCTCATAATCCGAGAGGAGTTCCTTCTAGGAACAACATTTTGAACATCGACATTGTCTGCAGGATCTACTTGCATCAACATCTTCTTCAAAAATATGTGGTTCTCGAAGATCATTAGCTTCAAAATCATCCTTAAGTAATTTAGAAGGAGACTCTTGAACTGGTTACTCAAGGATTTGATCAGTGATAGTGCCAGGCTGAGTTACATGAACAGTGGCGGAAGGCATCTTATCAACAGAGAAATGGTAAAACATAATCATTGGAGTTAAATATTCATACTACTCCCCCTTACCATCTTTATCGATTTGAGTACTGAAATATGAAATTTATTCTTCAAATCTGACATCTCTATAAATGATGAAACTTTTTGTTACATGATCATAGCATCTGTAACATTTTTGAGTAGAAGCATAAGCCAAAAAAACACATTTGATAGCCATTGGATCTAACTTATCTCTCTTATTAGACTGAATATGCACAAAGCACACACAACCAAAAGTTCTAATATAAGATAAATCAATTTTCATGTCTTTCACCACTTCCATAGGTGATTTAAATCCCAGTACTCGACTTGGAAGTCGATTAGTCAAGTAAGTGGCAGTAAGAACACCATAAGACCAAAATCTTTTAGGAATATTCATGTGAAACATGATTGCCCTAGTTTTTTCCAAAATATCACGATTTTTTCTTTCTGCAACCCCATTCTACTGAGGAGTTCCAACCCAACTAGTCTGATGCATAATGTCATTTGAGCTTAAGAAACTTTGCATTTTGTTGGACAAATACTCAGCACTATTATCTGATCTTAAAACCAGAATTTTAGACGAATATTGATTCTTGACCAAATTGTTAAAATCACATAACATCTTAAACACTTCACTCTTAGCTTTTAGAACATACAACCAAGTAATCCTTTTAAAATCATCAACAAATGTTACAAATATTTGAAACCATTAACATATTTCAAAACTAGACCCCAAATGTCTGAGTGAACGATTTCAAACGGATAACTGGCTCTTGACAAGGATTGAACAAAAGGTAACCCAGTGAACTTATAGTACTGACATACATCACATTGAGTATGATCATTACATGAATTAGGAAACAAAATTGACAAGATCTTGTCAGATGGATGGGCTAGCCTCTTGTGCCACAGAGGGAAGTTTGAAGCAGAACTTGAACTAACTTGAAGAGCCTTAGATGCATAAATCTCCATTAAGAAGTAATAGAGACCATTCCTAAAAACTCTTTCACCAATCATCTTCTTGGTGATAATGTCATGAAAGAACATCCTGTCTGGAGTGAAAATGACAAAGCAATGTAACAAACTAGTGATTTTCCCAACTGAGAACAATTTGAAAGGAAAGGATGACACAAATTGAGCATCTGACTTAATGGATTTAGACAAGACTTTGATTTTTCCCTTCCCACAAACAATTGCACCTTTTCCAATTGCAACTGAGACACTAGAAGAATTTTTTTCAAAATTCTAAAGTTTGTCTAATTGGTTAGTCATATGATCAGTGTCCCCATAATCAACAATCCAACAATTATACTTATCACTCATATCCAAAGTAGTGGAAAAAACTTGTAGAATACTTGAAGTATTACTTGCACCATCATGATCTGAATCAGCTAAGAAACCAGCAAAATGACCAAGTAATGTAGTGTGCTGACTAGAAGAAGTTGCAGTCTCACCATTTTGGTTCTTTTGTTGTATATACATGACAAAGTCATTGAGAAGAGCAGTATGATTGGTGGTGAATTCAATCATCTGATAGGAGCACTTTGTGCGACGTTCTTAACATGTTTTTATCTCCATTTGTACTTTGTTTAGCCCTTATTGTTGTACTATTGAGTCATTGAGTCGTAATAAGAGTCTTGGGCAGTATTAGATGCATTTTTGTGCTTACATGAGTTAAAAACGCAGAATTGGTCTAGAGTCCTAGTTTGAGTATGAATCCTTGTAGGACTAGAAAACCTAGTTAGATTAGGAGTTTTCATCTTTCTAAGTTTTGGTTGCATTGGCGATATTTTGAGAGTCCTTCTGGCACTAGGAATCCTTGTTAGGCTTCGAAACCAATTATGATTTTATTTTCTTATTTTCAGATTGGATTTAAAAAATAATACTAGAGGAAAACAAAGAGAAGCCATGCACATGGAGTCCTATCATCAACAAGTTATACAACAATTAAATAGAAGAGATAAAAAAGTGGAGATAATTAAGAGATTGAGTCCTTGCCGTGGGAAGAAGAAAAGAAGAAGGAAGAAATAAATGTGAAGATTAATTAAGTGAAAAAAGAGAGATAGAGTCATGCATATGCAACCTAAAAGCTAGAATATGATCATTAAAAGAATAAAACATGACATGATTTAGAGAATAAAACATGACATGATTTAAGGGATTAAAACATGGAATTATAATAGGAAGAAAGAGGCAACATCAAAGTTCAAACCATGCAAGCCTACCCTCCCTCTTTTCTCTATATATACATGGCTTCACATCTCAAATAATATCACTTCTCCTTTGCATTCAAGAGCCAAACCTTTGCCAAAATACTACCTCAAACATCATTCACCAAAACAGCAAGTCGTTCTTCCCCCTATACCAATTCCATCTCCACTGAAATCACCATTGAAGACACACCTCCAAGGTTCCTATAACGTGTGATTCTCGCAACTCATCTCCATGGATTTGTTAGTTTTTTATTTTCTACAATACTTTGTCTATGAAGATTGTAGTATGATGTTTGTGTGAGAATATTGTTTTGTATTAAGAATCGAAATTTTTAGATTAATCTATTGGATTTTTGGTTCTTTGCTGAATTGATGGTTTCCTATAATTATTGAGTTTGTATTTCTATTATTGTGTTCTAATCATCTTTCTCATACTTTTAGATAATTTTCAGATATGTGCATATGAATTTAGTGCTTGGATGCAGTTCCTAAGATTGTGTTTGAGTGCTAGATTCATCAACCATATTGACATAAATCGAATCATGCTTTAAGTAGGTTCGGTTTGTGTTGATTAAAGTGGTAAAAATACTGGAAATTTGCATGTGAAACCATGGTGAGTGACGTTATACATAAAACATGTCTCTAACAAAGATTTGGTGCTTAAATGTAATCTAGTTTGATTTATACTCTAAGTGTTATTGAATTTGATTGTATGCAAATTTAGATTATGCCCTAAGTCAATCTAAATGTTAATTGAAATCTTGCATGATTAGATGATCCACTAAGGCTCTAATTGTATTGGTGTCTAAAAAGTATGTAATTGGTCGAATTAGAATGCATGATAGGTTCGAACTTGTAATTATGTTGTGTAATGGTAAATTTGGTTTGAGTTTGTTAAAAAGAAGTCGATCATGTAAATAGTAATTTAAGATTTATTTTAGTAGTTAATAACCAATCTCAAATCCCCCATTATTTGTTAACACTAAAAGTTTAGAGTTCCCTTCAATTCTCCAGACTGAACAATCCATGCTTATTCTATACTAATAATTTTACAGGATTTATTATAGACGTTTTAATTAATGCTCTATCATCATCTCATTGATAGTAGACGCAGTAGCCACCTTTGCCTTGAAAACCATCACTAGATGATACCTTGGCCTTGTTCTTCATCTCCCTTTCTCTTTTGAACTTGACTTTTAGTTCTGGATGAAGAATCTAACAAGTTTCAATGGCATGAGTGGTTGACCCACAGTGATCACACAACAATGCTTCTTTCTCTTAAACACTTTAGGTTCAGGGACTTGATGAGTAGAAACACAGGCTCTAACTTCCGGATTGGTAGCTTTAGCTTATGAGTTCATAACCTTCCTTCTTACTTATTTCATGTGAATCGTAGCACATACACTTATGAATGATGGAAGATCAGAGCTCATGAGAATGATACTTCTCAAGTCTTCATAATTTGATATCAAGCTTGCTAGGAGCTGAAACACATTGTCTTCATCAGCACGCTTGTGAAGGATAGTGGAAAAACTGTGTGAGGCCTTAATTGGTTCAGTTCATTCCACAAGATGGTGAGAGCTCCCAAGTGCTTTGAAAATGAGTTCTTATCTTGCTGAGTATCAAAAATATCATTCTTCAGTTGGAACACCCTAGTTGCGTTATTTACATTTGCATACATTTCTTTCAGAGCCTTCCAGGGAATAGCAGCAGATTCTGAGTAATTAAAGATCTGAGCAATATGGGGTTCCATTGAATTGCACAACCAGTTAATGACTTGATGATCTCTTGCTAGCCATATATCATAACCATTAGCAAGTGGCTCAGGCATGGATATAGATCCATTGATATACCCAAGTCTAAAATTGCCTCCCAGTGCAAGAATGATATCCCTTGACCATGAGTGATAGTTAACCTCATTGAGCAAGGTAACAGTCAGGCGTTGGCTGGTGTTGACATCAGAATCGAAATTAGCAGCGGCGGATCTAGATTGGTTGTTCACATATGAAAAATCGAAATTATCCATGAATCCCATGATGAAAATTGAATGAGTGGTTTCAAAAGAACAATAAGATGAAATATGCAGAAGCAGATGACTAATCGACCTGCTCTGATACCATGAAGAAATTTATGAACAAGAACACAAAGAGTTTGAGAGTTGTCTCTTGATTGATATTCTCGGATTAGTTACAATTGGTGTATACAACAAGAATATATATATATTTGAACAAAGAGAAAGAACTACCAACTATTTGAACAATTGTTGCCGAGATTAAGGCAGTAAAGCAAGGAACATGTTTCCAAGAAAAACATAAAAGCATGACCAAACTAGAATAGTGTCTTCAACATAAACGACCACAAAGGTACAAAAAATAGTCTCTGCTGATATGCAGCCCCCAATCCGAGTCACATGCTCCAACGTCACCGTTGCCATTCAAACACGATCAGATCCGCCGCTAGAAAAACCCTAGCAGAAGACCGCCGCAAGAGAGAAAAATGTGCTTCAGCAGTTAAGAAATTAGTATATGAAAATATTATATATTGTTGAACATTAGTTTGAGTGGGCAGGAGTAATTAGATTGCTACTTTGCCATCAACTCAATTTCAATTTAGAACCACATAATATTACACTACGCTAAAGATTATTAATTTGATAGTGTCACTATAGTAATGGAGAGTCAAGATATGTTATCCAAATGGCATAAATCATCATCGCGTTCTACCATATGTTTATGATCTAGAATAAATTCCGTTTTTGAATAAGAAATATATGCAAACCACATTGTAAGATGGATACCTGGAAAAAGATTATACATAATTCATGATTCTACAACATATTGATCACACTTGGCAAAAAAATCCCAACCTGTTCATATTATATGCTACAACATATAAATGATTATATGTTATCTAATAAGTTGGATAGCGTGTGAAGTGGGACAGAATTATACATTTCTCAAATGTTTAGAAACTTTAAACAACACAAAATCTTCATGTGCTAACTGAATAATATGATATTGAACTTTTAGAAAAAATTCAGAGAACATATCTAAATATATGCTATCAAATTTTGACCTCAAATTCTTATATGAAATTTATTTTAAAATGATTTCAAGTCTCCGAGTTTTTTTTAGAGTGTTAGCTACAAATTTTTAGAAGAATTTGAGGTCAAAATCCTAAAAGATTAGTACAGGTTTCAGTGTGAAGGTGTTGAGGTCAGAAGACTAAAATGTTGGTTTTGTGTTGTTTAAAAATTGACTTCTAGTGAAACAAAGGTTGTGCTTGTATTTTACACTTTGTATTAGGAGCTTGAGACTTGAGGTGGAAATCAGCAAATGTAGGGGAACATAAGGGAACTTCTATGTTTGAACGGTTGTTATTTGTGTGTTATATGCTTGTATTACATGACTGTTTCTATGTTATAGTGAATTGTACTTATATGTTGGTCTGATAATGTTTATGTTAACATATAGGTTTGTGGGGATGGTTTGTGCTATGCATATGACACTTGGAGTGAAGAAGTTAGGATTAAACTTCTTGCGTAGTTGAGTCTATAACCTCAGCAGGTACCATGCACCCATGTATGTCCATGGTTCTTGCGCAATTAGTATAGGATGTGAAAGGGAATTCAGGACTAGTGAATGTGGAATTGACAAGATGACTAGCAAAATGGGTCATGAGAAATGGGAGGTAGTTCATGTAAATGGATACTCCAAGTCACTCTTGTGGCAAAATTAATGGTATGTGACATGTATGCTTAGTTGTATTCGGCTATATGAACTATGTGGAGTAGATAAAAATGCATTCATATAGTTTTTAGTGTTGGATATGATCTGTTTTATTTAAATAGGATTTGCCTCCTACTGTATTATTATGCTCACCCCTTTAAACTATTGTGCACGTGAGGAATAAGATACTTAAAGTTGAAATTTTTGTTAAGAATAAGTTATTATATAACGTGTGTGTTGTTCTACTTTCATAAAATAAGACTTGATTTTAAATAGTCAACTTTATAATGTTTGTACTACTACCTTATGTAATCAAAAATAAATTTCAGTTTTGTGTATATGTGTTCTCTATTCCAATTTCTTTCATGTTCTATTATGAAAATTCATTTCGTAATGAAATATGAGTTGCCCCTAAAAAATTGATTTAACAAAAATGGGGATGTGACAAGTCAAGACGCACGATCTCCTTTTTACACTTTATAGTCTAATGTCACTTGTTAGCATTATTAACCCGTATAACTCAAATATTCAAACAGACTAGTTAAGAGTAAGCACACATAGAACCCAAATTTCATCAGTGAGTTTTGTAATAACTTTTTATGAACAAGATTCATCCGTGCGCATTAATGAATCAGATGACGTGAGAATTCATTACGGATGATTCAAGTCATTAAGTGTTTACTCTGTCCGTCCTAAAATCCATCTGGGTTCCGGTTTCTATTCCGGGTTCTTTTCCATTTCTCGACACAACCACAAAACAGGTTGTCTTATTGAAGATGTTTCTGTGGATGGGCTTTGGTTTCACGAAACGGCATCGGCCTATTTACTTTTGAAGCCCAAACAAAACTAGACACCAGCCCATAGCGCCAAAATGACAACTCACGCCCTACGCGCGCCAATAGGATTTTAATTTCCCGCTAAAAACTGAGCCACCCAAATCCCTATTTCCCCTTTTCAATTTCTCACTCAAATCTCCATCTCCTCTTTATACCCCCCACACTCTTTCGCGCTCTCAGAGATTAATCAACCCTCTTATTTCCCTCCAGATCTAATCTCTTACCCTAGTTTTCATCGCCGATTCACAATGCCTTCCATCGCCGACGGCACCGTCGAACACCTCGAATGCACCGCCGCCGGAGATACTACGCCTCCGAGACGGAGGCTGAGATCCAACTCCTCGCCGATGAAGCTCAGCCCGATGAAGTGCAAGCGCGCCGTGATTGCTCCGTTGCGCGACTCTGAAGACGAATCGGAGAGAAGCGTCGAGGAGGAGGTCGGAGGAAGCAGCGGTGATTTGACTCCTCAGAAAAGAAAGTTGAGGTCGGATTCGTCGTCGCCGATGAAGCCGAGGCCGGTATCGTCTCCGATGAAGTGCAAATCGGCCCGCCGGCGACTCAGTTCTTGCACCACCACTACTGTAAATGTGAGATTTGGATTAGATAGTCAGGTTTGAGTTCAATTAACGATTGGGCAAATGGAGAGTACTTAACTTTAGCTTCATTTCTGGTTATTTGCAGGGAATTGAGAACTATTTCAGTCAGAAAAAGCCTCAGGCCTTTTGCAAACCGCCGGTCGTTGCTAAGCCGATCTGGAATCCTAGAGGCAAGAGTTGTTTAAGCAAAGTTAGATTAAATTTTTGGTGAATATGTGATTACATTGGTTTTAAATTAGCGAATTGTGTTGAATTTGTAGATAAGGAGCAAATGAGGATAGTGAAGGAGGCATTGCACTTGTCTACGGTTCCCTCTACAGTTGCGTGCCGCGATGTCGAGCAGAAGAGGGTTTTGGAGTTCTGCAAGTCATGTATAGAGCAAGGGAAGGCTGGGAGTTTATATGTGTGCGGGTGTCCGGGGACTGGAAAATCCTTGTCCATGGAGAAAGTGAAACAGCTTTTGGTGAATTGGGCAGGAGAGGTGAGATAATTGCCTTCTATAGTTTATGTGCTCATTTTGTACAGTTGCCTAGGATATGTTTGATTTATTTTACCTAAAATGTGTTATCACTGTCATTATGTTTATGTTGATGTAATATCATAAATCACTTCTAGATGGCTTCATTGCGTCAAGTAAGAAGTGTTTGACATTGGATTGTTTTGATTACCAGGGTGGATTTCAGGAACCGGATGTGTTGGAACTTAACTGCACATCGTTAACAAAAACTTCTGATATTTTCACCAAGGTACTTCAATTCTAGAGTAAAGACTACATTGTTAATTAATGTGGCAGATGTGCTTATCCAATTTTACCTGGCAGATACTTGCTAAACACCAACCTCAAAAGAAAGCTAAAGGCGCTACCTCCCTGCAACTCCTTCAGAAACTATATTCTCAGAAGCCTCAGTCAGATAGTACTAAGATGATGTAAGCAAATTATGTCCATCTGCAAAGCTTTACTCTATTGCATTTCAAAAATGAACTCATGATGCTTCTTTTCTTTTCTTTACAATTTTTATGCGACCAAGAGTCTGATTGCAAGTGGTTTTTGTTTTATCAGGTTGATAATAGCCGATGAGTTGGATTACTTGATTACTAAAGACCGGGCAGTGCTCCATGACCTTTTCATGCTCACAACATACCCATTCTCGAGATGTATACTTTTAGGTACAAACTGTAGTGATAACCAAATCCATTTCAATTTGTCTGGCACATTTCTATGTGAAGTGCTCATGTTATATTTCAATTGCAGGAGTAGCAAATGCAATTGACCTAGCTGATCGTTTTGTCCCCAAACTACAGTCATTAAATTGTGAGTTCATTTACCTAATTATGTTTTCCGACTTCTCTGCATACAAGTTTGGCAGACCTGTAATCTCTAAGTGGTATTTACTGGCGCTTGTTCTTATATATTCTTATAGGTAAGCCTATGGTTATAACATTTCGGGCATACTCTAAGGATCAGATTCTCAAGATTCTCCAAGAGAGACTTTTGGTGAGTTTGTGCTACTTTTGACTTCCTAGTTCCTGCTAAACATGTAGAGTTTCTTTATTTGTTCAACTCATTACTTCATTAGTGTATGCAAAAATCTTCAAATAGTTCTCATACAGAACTTGATTAAAAGATTGTCTGCTTTTCCCTTCGAGTGGAACATCTGGATAAATGTGGATTCAGCAATTCTGCCAAAGGAAAAGAGTAGTTTAATCTAATTAGATTAATAATCTGTCATAGCTGTAAATGAGTAGAAGGTACTTATAGTTGTAGCTTACTAGTATTACTTAGCATTAACTGTGTGTCTAAATGTGTTTCCACAGGCACTACCGTACACTATTTTTCAACCACATGCATTGGAACTTTGTGCCAGAGTGAGTTTACCATGATTTATTATATTTTAGAGACCTTTCTTTGGATTTATCAATGTCATTTTCAAATGAGGTGTACTAACTGTATGAAAATGGCAGAAAGTTGCTGCTGCATCTGGAGATATGAGGAAAGCTCTTTGTATATCCAGGTTAGTGAAAGCCTAGTCATTCAAAAGCTTCACACTCAACATCATTCATTTAACTAATATGAAACTCTTACTTGTGTTATCAAAAGCAACTTAGAAAATATAGCTTGTCTTTTGCTAAAAAAGTGTAATATGCAAAACAAGATTACTTGAAGGCGGTTTAGGGTTGTTGTAACATAGTTCTGATTAGTCCTTGAAACCTCCGGTATAGTTGAAATGACCACTCCTATCTCATTTACTGAATAGCATGGGGTAGCATTTTTCATAATGTTGACAAAAATAAAAAAACACTTACTGCTATCTTTAAGCTCTCTGTTGGGCAGAAGCCTAACCTAAATATCTTTTTTCCAGGAGCGCAATTGAGATGCTTGAAGCAGAGTTGACAGAATCTACTGACAACATAAACTCATCAACAGTAGAAAATCCATTATCTGAGCAACAGACAGTTCCAGCTCTTGCTCTGGTGAAAAAACAGGAGACTGATGTTGTAAGTACTCACTATTGTCACTATGCTTATCCATTGTAAAATTCCGATAAGTTTTGAGATTGGTTTGCAAAATCTCATACCTATAGGGCTATATTTGCTTCACTCTAACTCCAGGCTATTATTAGTACTAAGAGACTTAAAGTGTCAGAAGTTGGATAATGCATACACCCTTGTCATCATGAATCTTAGATTGCTAATGAGTTTTGGGACTGGTTGCAGGTGAGACTTGATCACATGGCTGTTGCCTTGTCAAAGACATTCAGGTCACCAGTAGTAGACACCATACAATGTCTTCCTCAACATCAACAGGTAATCCTCTTGCGAGTATATCATTCAATTTACTATTGTATGACAGGAGTATTTCAACCCCTTTTGCTAGTAACACTAGTTTCAAGCCACCAATGGAACATATTAGCAAGATATAAACTATTGGTCATTGATTAAGCCCAGGCAGCAAGTTGCCGCTATATTAACTGCTAGCTAACATTCCTTGGCTTTTTGTCAAGCTAGGTTTGTTTTCATAAATTATAGAAGATCTTATACTTGTGTTCAACTAGTGTTAATATGTTTCCTCATCTGCTTTGACCACAGATTATAATGTGCTCTGCTGCAAAACATTTTCGTGGTGTGAAGAAAGACACAACTATAGGAGAGGTGTGTTTTCTGGATAATATTGACCATAAATGTAATGGAAAGATGTATAAAATGTGTTACTGATCTTTTAACTTTTCAACTTATGCAGTTAAATAAATCTTACTTGGACATCTGTAAATCGACAGCAATTCCACCAGTCGGAAGTTTTGAATTTTCAAGCATGTGTAAGGTGCTTAATGACCAGGTACGAACAGATGTTTCGTTAACACAACTCCTCTTGATAGTACATACAAACTCACAATATGGGAAACATGTTGGTTACTGAGGCATTATCTATTTGCAGGGGCTTCTCAAACTCAGTGGTCAGTCTCGAGATATAAAATCCAAGAGGGTGACATTGAATGTGGATGAAGGGGACATCACATTTGCATTGCAGGTGAGGACACACCTCTCAGCCTCTAAGATCGTCCGCATTTCATTTGTGGCATTTTTCATACTCTATGTTTGCTTGTTGACATTTACCTTCCTTTCTTGACAGGGAATCCGATTTTTTCGAATGTGTCTTCAGTAATTATCTCCCGTTTAGAGCCAAGTACTCCCAATTTTGAGATTAAGCATTTAGAAGAGATGAGAGAAGAATAACAAAGAAAAAAAATGTAGTATAGGTTATACACAGGAGATGTATCTTTGTGATTGTTTGTACTAGCTGTTGTTGTAGTACATTCCTGATTATTTATACATTTGTACCAAATGAAGCAGAATAATTGTGCCAATAGAATCATATCAGTTTATGGACTATTTATTTATGGCAATTGATATCCAACATTTCATTGCTAATTGGGTTGGTAGAAAGAATGGCTTGGAAATCATCATATTATTTTTAGTTATTTAACTTATTTTTATGTTATTCAAGATGCTTTTCCTTTTTATTTTTCTAATAAAATTTCAGGAAACATTTCTATGTTAGTAATTTAAGAATTTATCCACAACAGTGGGCCCAAATATATAGCCCACTAGACCGTATCTCTTCTCAGAGCCAGCAGACAAGTCGACACCCCACTCAACCGACTAAAAACTGAAATTTCAAATCAGTCGAGCTGCCTCCACCTCCTCCGCCGCCCCGCCATGGAAACCCTAGCCGTCAGCTCCCGTCAGCTGACGTCAGCTCTCGCATTTCCGTCCACCGTCGCCGTTAATTTCAACGGCCGAGTATCCAGCTCTCTACCTCTGCTTCGATCCACCGCGCGTGTCCGTACTCTCAGATGCTCCGTCCTCTCTTCTCCCTCATTAGGTACAATGCTCTCTCCAATTTCTCCACTCACGTTTTGATTCACACTAGAAATGCACGTTTCGCTACCGAAAATTGTTATTGAAATATTAAGCATAGTTCAGAATTGAGAATTGTAAGAAAAAATGTATGGAGTTCTTGTGTGATATTTGGTTATAGCTTTGTTAAAGTTGACATATATGTTTGTCACGATAGTAATGTGAGGTTTTTCTTTGGAATGGTGCTCCAGCTGAGCAATCAGAGAAGTTTTTTGAGGCTTCGAAGAATGGGAATTTGATTCCTCTATACCGGAGTGTGTTCTCCGATCACTTAACTCCGGTGCTTGCTTACCGGTGTCTGGTTAAGGAGGATGATAGAGACGCGCCGAGTTTTCTTTTTGAGTCTGTTGAGCCGGGTTCCAAGGACTCTAATGTTGTAAGATTCTCCAGTCTTTTGCACATTTGTGTTTTTTTTTCCGAAGTGGCCTGGCTCTCAGCTTAAAGAGTTACCTGGATCATGTGTTTAAAAACCTGTGAATATTTGTTAGGGGAGGTACAGTGTTATTGGAGCACAACCGTCTATTGAGATTGTAGCGAAAGAGAACATGGTTACGATTATGGACCATAGAGAAGGGCGTAGGACTGAGGAGATTGTGGAGGATCCAATGACTGTTCCTCAGAAAATCACAGAGGGATGGATACCGCAACGTCTTGATGAGCTGCCAGAAGCATTTTGCGGTAAGAGAAGTGTACAGATAACAAAGTTTGATTTTACTCGTTGTACTCATGCCCCCATCATAACTACTGCTTTTAAACATGGTGATGAATATCTTAGAAGAACACATATTGTTGCTTGCCCGTTTCCTCTAAGTTTGAGTCTAGGTTCGAAAATACGCAGATAAAAGTTCTGCTTAGTCTTTTTTCTTTTGTCTAGTTTTAAATAGTATTTGATGTCGTGAATTCTTACAGAAGTCAATTATTTCCGTTGTTTAGTTCAATTATAAAACAAAGTGGCTTTTGAAATGACTATTGTGTTAAACTCTTTGATCAGGTGGATGGGTGGGCTACTTCTCTTACGATACAGTGCGTTATGTGGAGAAGAAAAAGCTGTCATTCAGTGGTGCACCGCCAGATGATAGAAATCTTCCTGATCTTCATCTTGGCTTGTATGATAATGTGATAGTATTTGATCATGTTGAAAAGGTACTTTGATCTATAACTATTATTATTTTTCCTTCAAACACAAGTTTTCACTCTGTTTATAGTTATACTTTTTTTGTTTCTCGTCATGAAAAATAAATTGCTACATTAGTGGTACTAGCTGCCTTGTTTTCTGTGTACCTGGGTTTTTCATGCTAAAGTTCAATACCTTCTTCCAATCAACTCACTGAAACATAGTGAAATGAAGACTGAATAATTTGATAACCATACCTGAATTTAAAATTTTAAATGCATTCAGTAACTTATGTGCCCATTAAAATGAGCTTTTTTTTCCGTTACTCTTATCCGTATATTCTTTGTATTTTAAGATCCTTTTTATTTATTCTTTTCCGTTGAAAAAGAAGAAGTATAAACTCCATGTTGAAACCAATTTTTT
This sequence comes from Argentina anserina, assembly GCF_933775445.1. Lineage (NCBI taxonomy): Eukaryota > Viridiplantae > Streptophyta > Magnoliopsida > Rosales > Rosaceae > Argentina > Argentina anserina. The sequence continues at coordinate 30,450,094 of NC_065874.1, forward strand.
GATTCCATTCTTTGATTGTATTTGGATTTGAATATATTGGCTGCTATCTTCTGTGAGTGTAACCATTTTATTTGTTAACCTTGTGACTATAGAAAGCACATGTAATTCACTGGGTGCAATTAGATCAGTATTCTTCTGTTGAGGATGCCTTCAATGATGGGATAAATAGATTGGAAACACTGCTATCTAGAGTGCATGACATTGTCAGGCGAGTAATCAAATTCTTCCTGTTTCTTTCTATTTTTGGGTGTTTCTGCTTCTGTTTTACAATTTATTCGAGCCAGCCTCTCCGTATAAAGGACAACTATGTAGCATAAAATAAATTAATAAAAAATAGACTTAAAAAAGTATGTCACTATGGTGGCCTGGATGGCTGGACAGCATTAGAGTTATGCCACAGCATGTGTTTAAAGGTCATAATTGAGGACATGACAGCATTTTGTGGTTGACATGTCATCAGAAAATAAAGAAGTTTGGATCATAAAAGTTTGGAGGTACTTTTTAATAATAAAGGGTAAATTAATCTATTTTTATTAAACCACTTTTCTAAACCCAGTTTTGGCCCTTGCCTTATTAAAATATTTCAACTGTAAAACCATATGTAAACATGGGGAAAACAATTAATTGCTTAAAAATAAAAAGAATTAAATAAAAGGAAAAGCCCAAACTGCCTTGAGAGACTACGTTCACCAAGTAATTTGTTTTAGCTTGTTTTAAGGTTGCATAATTTTTAATTGTCCTTTTCGGCTCAAGGCTGCCTGAGGGCTGGGGGAAAGATTACCATTTTATGCATTTCATTACATGTTTGTTTGATTGTTTCTATCTTGAGGTAGATTTAAAAATTCAATTTCAGCCCGAGGCTGCCTGCAGGTTCAATAGAGTTACACACTCGTCTCTTTGGTGCTAAATTGGAGAACTCAAGCATGACAAATGAGGAATATGAGCAAGCAGTTTTGAAGTCTAAAGAACACATCTTAGCTGGGGATATATTTCAGATAGTATTAAGTCAGCGTTTTGAAAGGCGGACATTTGCAGACCCGTTTGAAATTTACCGAGCATTAAGAATAGTTAATCCAAGTCCGTACATGACTTATTTACAGGTTTGCCTTTTTTTTTTGGTTTAATTAAACCACTATTTGCAGAATTCTTGTTTACTGTGTAATTCTAAGGTTATTTGAATACTACCCGTGATCAGGCTAGAGGCTGTATTTTGGTTGCTTCAAGTCCAGAAATTCTTACACGTGTTAAGGATGTAAGTCATTGAAATACTTAAACCTATGTCATCTGAATTTTGGTCTTTTAACTTATTATGCGAGCTGTTACTAGGTGGGTTTTTATGGTGTAGTCATATTGTCATGTTTCTTTTCCTTCTGTTTTCTTGTATTCTGTTCTCAGTCTCATTATCTTTGGTTGTTTTCTTGGTTTATAGAGAACAATCACCAATCGACCACTTGCTGGTACTGTTAGAAGAGGAAAAACTCCCGAAGATGATAAAAGTATGGAAAATCAGCTTTTGAATGATGAAAAGCAATGCGCGGAGCACATTATGCTTGTAGATTTGGGGAGGAATGATGTTGGGAAGGTTACCACTCTTCTCTTTTGCCTAATTTATTCTCCAGACTGTAAAATTGGCGTGTTGGTTTCAGTTTCATAGAAATTCTATATCAGACAACATCTATTGCGTTGTTGTAGTGTATCCTTTTTTATATGGCATAATTGATTCTAGCTTACAATTGCATTTGCTCTAGAGCTCCTGTTAAGCATGCTGTTGATTTTGTTTCTCTGTTTTTGGTTCTTGAAGCTGATAAAGTAACAAAAACAAACCCACGTCCTTTTTGTATCCCCTTTCCATGGATATAAAACAACAGACTGACTTTATAATAAGATTTGATAGGAGTACGGTAATTGCCAACTTTTTTTGCCCAATTATATTAGGTTTCAATTTTCTGATTCAGAATGTAATTATCTTGCATCAAATCGGAGATTGATCATTTGGTGGAGTTCTTTGTTGACTTTAGGCCAACCATAGTAAGAAAGAGACGCACCATAGATTGAGTGCCTTTCGATTTGCATATAATTCATTTCTCAGTCTGATGTATCTTTTCAAATATATATATATATTTTTTTTTTGAATTTTGCTACTCTATCGAGTATTTTGTAGCCATTATCATATGCTTAATACTTCTTGTAGGTCTCGAAACCTGGTTCTGTAAAGGTTGAGAAGCTCATGAACATTGAGCGTTATTCCCATGTGATGCACATAAGTTCTACTGTAAGTAGTCTTCCTTTGTTACACACATAATTATCAACAGTAGCCTTTATTCTATTTAAAATAATTGACTGACTTTATGCGGTAGTTTTGCTCAAGTTATCCTTGGAGATATCAAAAATGTACTCCTAGTGTATTTCATCAGTTTGATATCACAACTGAACCCAGCAATGAAATGAATAAAGGGGACAATAACCTATACATTGCGTGTCAGGTCACTGGAGAGTTGCTTGATCATTTAAGTTGCTGGGATGTTCTACGGACTGCATTGCCAGTTGGGACTGTCAGTGGAGCACCAAAGGTTTGATCATGAGCCCTTTTCCACCTTTTGATTATGTTTCAGAGTTTCTAGCTTGCCATCCATGTTGTGAGAAGTCAGAACCTTGGACTTGTCACTATAAATGAAGCAGTGGAATTGTCACAGATTTTGGGCTCATATTGGCGGATGAGATATTTTGTAACATGATGTTAAGATTCCTGATCTATCTTAGATGGACTTGCTTATGATTTGTTCTGATATATATATATATATATATATATATATATATATATATATATGACCTTATTCTCAACTATGCTCCTGCAGGTAAAAGCCATGGAGCTGATTGATGAGCTGGAAGTGACCAGACGTGGTCCATACAGCGGTGGTTTTGGAGGAATTTCATTTTCTGGAAACATGGACATCGCCCTTGCCCTGAGAACTATTGTTTTCCCTTCTAGCTTCCGATTTGATACAATGTACTCATACAAGGATGCAAGTAAGCGGCGAGAGTGGGTAGCTCACCTCCAAGCTGGAGCTGGAATTGTGGCAGACAGTGTTCCTGCTGAGGAGCAGAGAGAGTGTGAGAACAAAGCTGCTGGTCTTGCCCGGGCTATCGATCTTGCAGAGTCATCGTTTGTTGATAACTGAATGTATTCATGTTCGCTTACAGAATCTGTTATTTTAAGCAATTTCAAGTTTTCACAATAATTGAGTGGATTCTGGATTTATAATGCAAGTTTGGAGGGAAAAAATATGATGCTAGGATTGTCTCAGATGTTGTGAATGCACTTGATGTTGACTACATGGAAAAAGCTGAAAAACTTTGCGATAAAGAAATAATGCGAAGAACTGGACTTCTTGCTTTTGAGTCTAAATTAAAGTGTTTGGTGAAACGCCATAAAACTGATTTTGGCCGAAGCGCTTGTCCCAACCGGTTGTTTTTGAGAAGCAGCTATTCCTAGCTTTCAGGAGTAAGAAACTCTGAGGTTTTAATCAAACATGCTCTAGTACCTAATTTATCCTTAGTTGTTTCTAATAATTCCACTGAACCTTGAACCCAATCTTTTCTTTTCACCATCGATTCCCAGATGGGTCTGAGAATATACATGAGATGAGCGTCATTCAACCTCCATTAATTCTCCAGAGAGCAAATTCCCCGATTTTTTGAGGAGTTAAAACAACTGACCCACAATCCCACTCTTTCAAGGTCGATCAGCAAAGTAGACTCAAACCCATATCCCTCACCTCTAAAGCTCATCAACATCAATTTGGAAACCTGAAAGCCGTCTCAAAATTCCCATAAAAAGAAAAAAAATCTTGCATGACTAGATGACCGCTAATGCTCTAGTTGTATGAGTGTCTAAAATATGTAGATACGTGTTGAATGCGTTTTATAATCATAAGCGAAAGAAAACATATATTAATAATTTCTGGGAGTGAAGAAAAAGAAAGCGAAATATAAATTAAAAAAAAAACTCGGTGGTGACTCAAGGATGAATGAGATCAACTTTCCATTTTTAATTTGCTATTTTGGTTCGTGTTTAAACTTTATGTAAAACAAATATATATATATATATATATATATATATATATAACACTTTTCTTACAACTTACTATATATTAAAAATTGTTTTAAGTATTCACAGCACATTTGAAAATAATTTACTAAATACCTTAATTGTTTCCTTTCACAGCAATCCAAAAGCAATTACACCCGACAACAAACTCAAAAACAATTCTTCTCACAACACATCAATCCCAAATTGGGCCGTAGTATACTTTGAGCACAATTGTATACACCAGGTTGAAGATGTTTATGTTGTGGTGAAACCAAACCCGAAAGTTAGTTTTTAAGCTTCTTTGCAAATCCAGCCAAGTATTTGCCCTGGTAAAAGGCTTGTTGTAGTTCCAACTCTGTTGGTTCACGAGATCCATCTGCTGCAAATGTTCCGGCACCGTAAGAAGAGCCACCCTTCACCTCGTTCATCTCATACATGTCCTTTCCAAATGTATAACCGAGAGGGACAAATATCATGCCATGATGCGCCAACTGTGTTACTGCTGTTAATCTGTAGATGAATACCATGGAATGGAAAATGAATGAATGTACAAGAAATCAAATTGTACTATAGAAGTGTAAGTAGAAAATCTCCTCCTTTGAGGTAGAAAAGAGGCTGATAATCATCGAAGAAGTTTCTTGCATAACAGTTCATGGAGTCAACAACATGAACAAGCATCCAAGACCAATCAAGTGAATCGGTGTAGAAATGAAACGGTTTGAGGGGAAGTGCAAACTCACGCAGTAAGCTCCTGACCTCCCCCGTGAAATCCAGTACTCCAAAAAATTCCAGCAGGTTTGCCGGCAAGTGCTTGTGTTTCCCATATTTCATGTGTGGAGTCAAAGAAGGCCTTGCATTGCGCTGACATTACACCAAAACGCGATGGAAATCCAAAGAGAAAACCATCTGCTTCCAAAAGTTGTTCCGGCCTTATCACTGGCACATCATCTGGCTTAGGAAGGGCCTTCATCTTTTGCAATATTACATCTGGAAGTGTCTCAGGGACCTGCTCCATTCTAATCAAGTCAAACAAAGCTTAATTCAGAATATCAAAAGAGACTACCAGACCAAAAATTCAACTATGCTGTTAATTGTGATCAGAATCAAAGAGCTTAGTGTTACTACCTGCCAAAGTGTTCCTTCAACACCTTCAACTGTATTAACTCCTCGCTGTACTTCACGCGCCATAGTCTCTACATGTCCATGTAAAGAGTAGTACCTGCAAAAAGTAAATTCAACATCCAAAGCCGGTTCAGCTGGTACAAGTTACAAGTTTTCAAATTTTAAGAAAACAAGTAGAAATGGACCATAAACTCACAATGATGCATTTCTGCAATAAATAAAGGGAGATGGAAATACTTACACTATGTATATCTTGGTAGTAGCCATAGCTGTAGACCGAGGTAAGAGTTTGATCCTGGTTTCTGGGATCCAACTATTTATGCATGTACAATCTCTTCCCTTATGCACATTTGTACAAGCTAATACACAGACAAATAGCAAAGAAGATAAAGAAGAACGATGAGGAACGAGGTATCTGGCAAGTGTATCAACTATACTGATCTGATTCAAAACCAACAATAAAGCTTATTGGTACAACAAAGGAACATCACAGCACAAAATTTGCCGATAAAGGTCTAATGGGGAATACTACTTAGAGAAGGCTCTCGATCAGGGGACACTCGGTCGCTTCAAGTTTATGAGAGGGAAAGAATTCCAGAACAGCACAATACAAACATACAACAAATACAAATGTTTGGTGAATTCTCTCATAACCGGTATGATTACAAAATTCAAGAATATCCCAGTCTCATCTCATGACTCCACATTACAAGAAGTATATGGAAACTAAAAGGCAGTCAAGGCAGGTGCGCAAGTGATCATTAGAATATGGAAATTACTAAGAAAATGCAAGATTGCTGCTAATATGAGATCAAATATTCAATTATGCAATGACATACCCAAAAGTTAGCAAATATCAAGATCAAAACTTAAGTCCACAAGACCAAATCATATGAAAAGCTCAAGAACAATAAAAATGCCTATTGCTTCCACATGAGAGCTGCTGAGAGCATAACGCAGATCATCAAACTGTCAGACAGAGAAACACAACTGCAATTTGATCAATTTAAGGGACAAGAAAAGGAGCTAAGAGGATGTTATTATAACCTTGAAAACGCAGAGTCAGAGACTCAGAGTCACTTGAGGTTGGTAGAAGAAGAAGAAAAGCCAACGATGATAAAGATGATGATCCAGTTTTAGTTACGAGCCAAATTGTACATGGAGAGCGAAGAATAAAGAAACGTGTTGCCCAACTACCATCATCACTATAACATGACAAAGTCTTATCCTGATTTTTTATCTTTTGCTTCAATACTGTTGGCAACGTTCTACATGCTCATAGTATCACTATTCGGACATGTTCATAATACGATGACGGTTGGATGTCACTAATAGTTAGAATTTAATTAGTGACAAACTGACAATGATGTCAACATTGCTGAATACGCACAAAAACTCTGAGCAGGTGAGAATTTGTGTTCGTCTCTTATTTGCTTGTATTATATATACTACATTGCATTTTCACAATTGAACAAAATAAACAGAAAACCACATATCTCCATGAGAAAATGATGAACTAAATATCACTGAAACAAAAAAATTAAAATAAGGGCAAACATGTGTTTAGTCCTTGTATTTTTGGTTAGTTATTCATTTCGTCCTTAAAGTTTCAATATTATCTATATAGTTCTCGAACTTACAACTTTTAATCTAGAAAGTTTACTCGGTTAACAAGATGAGATGACCATTAGATATCCTCCAAAACAATGTGTAATTACCTTTATATCAATGTTTTCTTTTATTTTCTTTAGTATTTCTTTTTTATTGTTTTCAATAATATGAATGTCTTTACTTGATAAAGTCATTTTCATTATTTGTTGTGTCTTCATATAAATTTAACTTAAGATGAAAATACAAATTTATTAGATAATTGAAGAAAATATTGATATAAGAGTATTTTTCCATTTTACACTTTTTTGAAGGATCTTTAATTGTCACCTCATCATGTTAACATTTAAATTAACGGATTGGACCTTTTAGACTAAAAATTATAAATTCGAGGACTATATAAATAAAAATGTAACTATAAAAACTAAATAGACGATCGATCAAAAGTACATGGACTAAATGAATGTTAGCTCTTAAAATAAAGAGCCTAATAGCATATCACGTAAACCCAAATGTCTCTAGTACCTGCTGGCCATAAACGGTTGGAAGTTGAAAATATTATGATTCTATAATCACAACTATTTTTATTAGTTTAAACCGTAAATCTCCATGAGAAAATAGTGCACTAAACATCCTTGAAATAAAACTGAAAAAATTAGCACATGCACATAATCCCAGATGCCTCTCGTACCAGCTGGACACAAACCGGTGGAAGTTGAAACTTTTTTATAGAATTAGTCACATAGTCCCACCTATTTTAGTAGGAGTAATGCTAAATGGACCACTATTTAGTAAACCACCTTAGGTGACAGCGGACTATCGTAAAATTTTAATAAAACTCGTAAGCACACAAATTGTTGTTAGTATAATGTGTAAGTATGAGGTCGTTCCAACTAGGGATATAGAATGGTCTAAATTTTAATTTAATTAATCTAAACTAAAAACACAAAGCAATCAGAATATAGTTTTAAGATTTTCAAATAATAACTGAGATAAGATAACAAATAAAAAAGATGAAACGTAGGGTATCAGAATTAACTACTAACATTCTTATTTATGTATCGATGCAACTAATGGATAATTTTGTCTCTCTAGATGATAATTTTCATATCTAAGTTCAAGTTTGACACTTAGACCATAGTTTTCCTTAAGTGCATGATACTTTCCAGGTACGGAAAATGTCGTATATCCTAGTATGCAGTCTATCCAGGTTCGACATAAATTTAACATGAAAGACTCATTACGTTCTTAAAAACAAGAGAATCATGCAAACTATTACTTCAGGTACGCCAATAATGTAATTCACAACTCTTAATCACAAGAAGCTAAGTTGAATTATATTACAGGTACACCTCAAATTTATTTTCTAATTACTAGATGCAAGCCCTAAGGTGATCAATTAAAGAACTTAAACATAAAACATCAATTCAAATATTGACTAAGAATTCATCATAAATAAACTAGAAATCAATTAATAAAACATTAAACTACATAAACAATCATGATAGGACATCATCCTAACCCTAAAAAAAGGTTTAATAAACTACAACTATGAAAAACATAACAAAAACATAAGAGAATGAAATAATGAAGATGGATGAATGGTCTTTGCTCCTTTGGCGTCGACATTGCGCTCCAGAGACATCATTTCATATGAAATTCGTGCTCCCTTATATAGGGAATATTCTTGCTCATCTTTGACTTCAGTTTCCTTGCAAGACTTGGTTTCAGACTCATAACTTGATATGAAATGAGAAAACCTTGAAATTTCTTTTGTAAAAGTAGGAATCCATGTACTCTTTGCATCTTCATTTGAATCATTGACCTTGATGTATTGAAATTGAATGCACTTGGCAAGACAACTTAAGTTCTCCATGAATGTTAACAAACCCGAGCAGATTTCAGGTCTGACATCTTGTCACTCAAATGATCATAACTTCCTCTCAGAGTATCTAAATCAAGATCCGTAAAATCCTACATAAAATAAACTTTCGTATCTTTTCAATGATATATGAATCATGGTATGATTTGATTTGCAACTCTCACATGTAGCTCGGCAAAGTTGGACCTTTTGCACTGGCAGATTTTGACAATGAAGTTTATAATCACCATTTGATCTTTGTTAGCTCATTTTCTTTGGCACAAACCTATAAACACACTAAAATAACATGTATCAATCATAAATAACTAAACATATAAACAAAGGATACGAGAGATAACTAAGCATAACATGACATATGCACATCACCATAACATGGTTTTTGACTCTTTTATATTTTTGTTTTATATTGTTTTGCTAATTACAAATTGCGTTAAACCCTAAATTTTTTTCTTCCTGATTTATTGATATGTTTTCAAAATATATAGCTATAGCCAATATTCATACCAAATAATCTAGCATTTAAGATGGAATCTCATCATCCATATACACAAAAGAATTGCTGAATTGGTGTGGTAAATTAATGTCATAACATATGATTAATACGAACAATAATAATTTTCAGTTCTAGATCTTGTCTAGCTACCTCACAATAATCGATGAGATTTTTCAATTTGATGCAAAAGAAAGGTCGTATTGAATATAATGGTTTATAACCAACACAAGGTCTTAAACCCCAACCCTATCGATCTCTCTCTTATTAATGATAGGAGTAAACTTGAATTGCAGGAATTTAGCAAAAGGATTGTAGGAATTGTAAATAGCATAAATGAAAAGAGAATGCAGAATTGGTTTTTCATTAATGCTCCAAAATGAAAAAGAGTACACTTCATATAGAGAGTTAGCTAGTGGTCCTCACAAGAGAGCTACCGACTTGACAAGTTACTAGGATTAAACAATATATAAGATTGTGTCTATCAGTCCTCCCCCCTTGACTAGCAACTGGCCTCAGTTGCCAAATCTTGGAAAAGTCGACACAATGTGTTGGGTCGTTTCCCATGTAGCATCTTCAGTTGGAAGCCCAATCCATTTAATGAGCCATTGAGTCTGAGATTTTTTCTTGACGCGTAGCACGCGCATATCAAACACCTCTTTTGGTTCCAACTAAAGCACACCACTGGTTGAAAATGGTGGCAGAGTTTGTGAGATGTTGGTGGCATCGCCAACACGTTTCTTCAAGAGAGACGTGGAACAGAGGGTGGATGCGTGATTGGGGAGGAAGGTCATGGTGATAAGCAACAATACCAATGCAAGCTATCACCTGGAATAGACCATAATATCTTGGTGCAAGTTTATAAGTCGGGCGTTTCACCATCAATTGCTGCATGTATGGGTGGAGTTTAAGGTAAACCCAATCACCAATTTCAAAAGTGCGTTCATCTATGTGCAGGTTGGCTGTTGCCTCATCCTGTTTTGTGCCAATTTCATGTTTGCTTTCAGATGACTCAGTAATTCATCTCGAGACCGGAGTTTAGAGTCGACAACTTGAACAGAGGTTGAGTCTGGCAAATAGGAAGTCACAGTAGGTGGTGGGTACCTATAGAGTGCCTCAAATGGGGTCATTTAAATGGTAGAGTGATGGGTTGTCTTGAACCACCAGTCAGCCCAATGTAACAATTCCGACCAAGAATCTAATTTATAGGCGACGAAGCATCGCAAGTAGTGCTCAAGGGAACGGTTTACCACTTCTGTTTGGCCATTGGATTGGGGATGGTATGCAGAGGAGTGACAAAGAGTTGTGCCTTGAAGCTTGAAGAAGGCTTTCCAAAAGTTATTGAGAAAGATTGGGTCTCAGTTCGACACCATAGTCCGCGGCATTCCATGGAGTTTGAAGATCTCCTTGCAAAAAATCTCAGCAATGGAAGCGGCGGTGTAGGGATGTGTGACTCCGATGAAGTGACTGTATTTGGTAAGGCGGTCAACCACTACCATTATGGAATTCTTCCCATTAGAATCAAGTAGGCCATCTACAAAATTAAGTGCGATATCCAACCAAACGTCATGTGGTATTGGCAGAGGGTCCAATAGACTTGGTGGGCTAATTGTTTCCTATGTCTACCGCTGACATTAATCACACTATGCCACAAAGTTCTTTACATCCTTTCTCATGCTTGACCAAGAGAAATTGCAGGAGAGACGTAGATACACAATCAGTGATTTCGAGTATCACCTACGATATTTCCAGTTAGTCAATATTTCTTGTCAACATGTGCGCATGAAGCCAGAGTGGCATGCGGTTAGAGAAGAGTGAAACTCTATCAACAGTTTGGTTCTCCATTTCAAACTTACCGGGACAAATGTCTTGCCTTTGTGATACAATTTGTTATCAACCATAGTGAAATTCCGCCTTGTTGGTTGACCTTGTTTAATGGCAAACTTGATGGTTGAGGCCTCTGTATCTCGAGTATCCGCATCGAACACGCGGACACGCACCAACTCATGATAAAAGTGAAAGTGCTTATGGTGAGATTCGAACCTTGGTCATCTAAGGCACCCAACAACTCCTCAACCATTCCAACAGATTTAGTTTTTGTTATATTTTCGCACATTTTAATATATATATATATATAAGGAGAGAAACTCGTGATAAAAGTAAGAATGCTTGTGGTGGGATTTAAACCTTGGTTATCCAAGGTACTTATCAAGTCCTTAGCAATTCCAACAAGTTATTTCATCATTTTAATGCACACTTTGTCATATATATATATACATCCAAATACTTTCAAATTTATAAATTATTTTTTAAAATAAATATATATTAAAAATAATATTTAATTAACGTGTCCATCACGTATTCGTGTCCAATTTTTTTTTAATTTGCCGTGTTTGCGTATCGTATTGTGTCCAATACGGACACTCGTGTCCGTGTCCGTGCTACATAGCTTTACATGGTAAAGTGTCCGCCAAGCACATAAGTGCGCCATTTCTCCATAACATATAAAATGACAAGCATTTCCTTCTCATATATGGCTAGCAATTGATTTCTCTGTGACAACGTCTTATTGAGGTATGCAATGGGATAGTTGAGTTGAGACAAGACTGCACCTATATCTAATCCACTTGCATAAACAGCAATATTGAAAGACATGTTGAAATTAGGCTAAGACTGGGGCAATTGTCATAGCGTGTTTTAAGTCACAAAAGGCATCCTTTGACTGAGGAGTCCATAAAAAACTCTCCTTCTTAAGCATATCATTGAGTGGCCTTGCGATAATGTTGAAGTGTTGAATGAACCGACGGTAGTATCATGCAAATCCCAAGAATCCCTGTAGAGCTTTGAGGTTCTTTGGTTTGGGTCAATCCAATAGGCATTGCACTTTTGGATTTGTCCATTTCCACACCTTGACCTGAAATAGTATGGCCCAAGTAACTTATTGAGTTTTGAATCAAAACACACTTTGAATGCTTGAGCTTTAGTTGGTTGGTCTACAAAATGTGAATCACTTCCCGCACATGTGAAATATGTGACTCCATATCAGCATTATAGATTAAAATCATCAAAGAATACCAAGACACATATCCTCAACAATGGCTTAAAAACATTGTTCATCAATGCTTGAAAAGTAGAAAGGGCATTAGACAAACCGAATGCATTACGAGAAACACGTAGTGACCTTCATAAGTTTAGAAGGCGGTCTTGGCCACATCACTTGGGTGCATACATATTTGATGATACCCCGACCTTAAGTCCTTGACCGTTGTGGAATTAAGCTCGTGGTAATCGACACAGAAGCGCCAAGTCTCTTCTTTCTTACACGCCAACAATACCAGTGAAGAGAAATGACTAGTACTATGGCGAATTATGCCTTGCTTAAGCATTTCTTGGACTTGGACCTCAATCTATATCTTTTGGGAATGAGCATAGCGATAAGGGCGGACATTGATAGGGTTTGTACCAGCTAACAATGTGATACGGTGGTCAGTGGGTCATTGCGGAGGTAGGCCGAATCTGGGTTCAAACAAAGTTGCAAATTCTGTCAACAATTGTTGCACCGATGTTGATGTGTTTGGGGTGTTGTGGGTTTGGGTGGGTTTAGAGGAAGGGTCCCAGATTTGAGTGGAGAAAAGGCCCAGTATGTCCACTTTAAGAGTAGTGGGCTGGGGTTGTGCAAAGCCCATATAGAATTTGTAACTTGGTTACATCCTGAAACATCATAACCTTATCGGCAAAGTGCCCGCTGATAAATCCCAACGATTCTAACCATGGTACTCCCAATAAGAGGTCACAATCATCAACTGGGACTAGAAGGAATGAAGAGGTGAAGCAATAATCTTGAATATGGACCGTGATAGTCTCAGATTCACCTGCCGGTGTAATAGGATGATTGGAAATGGACTTGAAACGCAAGGAAGTGCCATAAGTGACAGACAATTTTAGCTCTCGGGCTATTGCAGGGTTCCAGAAATTTGTTGCCGATCCATAGTCCACAAACACTGCGATTTCTTTGCCGTTGATGTGTCCTTTAAATCTCATTATGTCACCCAACTGTGTAGTGGTAATAGAGTTCAAAAGACATGACTCTTCCTTAGTGGGCTCAAGGTCTGTAGATTCAGAGGTGTTGGGCTCAGGTGTGGGCTCAACTGTGGGCTTGGGTTTCGGTCCCTCTAAAACCGCTAGGAGCGGATTCCTGCATATATGCTTATCATGCCATGTGGCATTGTAGTGAAAACACAACCCTTTGTCAGGATGCTCGTGTTGCTCTTGGTGGGCCCATTGACGAAATGGAGGTCTGGGATTGTTGGCAGGGGTTGTTCGGGTTGGTGGCTGGTTTTGAATTATGGAGCGGGTGGGCTGGCTGGTAGTGGTTGTCGAGGGACCATCAGAGGAGCGTGTAGTCGTAGACTAGGTTGAGGGTTTTTGACGCGTCACCCTGATGTTTAATATCTTTGCCTCTATACATTGTGCCAGACGCTGAGCAAGAGACAAAGTTTGTGGGCAGAGGGCATCAACGTCAAACTAGATATCTGAGTGTAATCTGCCGATAAACATGGGTAATATCTCACTATGTGGCCAATCTAGTGTCATGCAAGATAGTTTTGTGAATTCAGTAATGAATTCATTGACTGTTTCGGTCTGTTGCAGGTGGGATATAAGGCTGCCTTGAAGTCCATGGTGTTGCCACCGCCAAAATGCTGAAGAAACACAGTGACAAACTGATCCCATGTGGCATATGGATTCTTGCTTTCAAAGTAGTTCTCTAAATCGATGCGTCTGGGCCGAAATGAGATCCGACAATTGCAATCCGTTCAGTAAATGGAGTGCGATGTGAGCGAATTTATCTCTCCGCCATGGCCAACCATCCAATAAGGACATCACCATTGAAGCGAGGGATGTCAACCTTTGGGGGATATAATGGTTCTTGAGGTAGAGGTGCGAATGAGTTTTGTTTGATGAGGATGTAGTGTGGAGGATAAGAGAAGAGCACTGGCCCGGGTCAGAAATGGATGGAAGTGTTGTATGGGTTGAGTAGAGAAGCCCGATGGTGAAAAACTGATGTTGTGTGGTTGAAATGTATGGGAAGGTGGTGTAACCCATTTGAGGGTTGTGGGTTGAATGAATGGAGAGATGTGGAAGGAGAGCGGTGGGGAAGGATGGGAGCGACATAGGGGAGCAACGAGCAGAGTTGTGGTGGTATAGGGGGCCGGAGCCAAATCCAGGTGGAGAACAAGACACAAGAGAGTAGGATGAAGAGGGCTCATCCATTTCCAGTGAAGAAGATGGTAGGGTGGGTGTAGGAGATCTGAGTTGGATGGACTGTGTACCAACCTCTGGCGTGGGTGTTGCAGAGGAGGAGGGCTTGTAAGCCAACATTGGATGACCATATTCTTCAGTGCCTTGAAGTTCGCACTCATGTGCATCTGGAAATCACTCTGGGACTGGATGAGATTTTCATGCTGGGCCTGAAGCATATCCATCAATAACTGTGGTGGTAGGGGATCAGTTATGGTGGTGGTGGTTTGAGGCAGCGGAGGAAAGGAGGAACTGGAAAGAGGGAGGGATGCAGTGGGATTTTGTAACCCACGTATGGTCATCTTGAAGGCTCTGAGTACCAAATTGATAGGAGTAAACTTGAATTGTAGGAATTTAGCAAAAGGATTGCAGGAATTGTAAATAGCATAAATGGAAAGAGAATGAAGTATACTGATGTTGGGTTTTCATTGATGCTCCAAAATGGAAAAGAGTACACTTCATATAGAGAGCTAGCTAGTGGTCCTCACAAGAGAGCTACCCATTTGACAAGTTACAAGGATTAAACAGTACATATGATTGTGTTTTTCATTTAAGTTATTTTAGGGCTCAAATAGACTGTAAATAATAAAAATTCTAAATTAAAAGAAAACTTAGGATCCTTAAGCACCCCCCCCCCCCCCATTTATCTTCCCGGAAAGGCCCTTGAATCTTCATTGTAAATTGATGAGAAAAATTTGGAGATGGTGAACATGATAGAAGATCAAAAAGATGAAAAATAGATGGAGAAATTGTGCATCAGTTTAGAAATATAAAAGATATGGCTTAAATATTGAAATTAAGGAAAATAAAACTGAAATATAAGAGAAACAAAAATCTCATAGATTAGTTTATGATGATGTGGATATGCCATGTCAGCTGCCATCTAAGGTGGTCTCTAAGTGGTTGACTAAATGGTGGTTCATTTAGCATTAATTAACGAGAAATTTTTCAATACTACCGTAGCACCACGTGACAATACATAGTAGTCTACCATTTCAATCATAATTTGACATTCAAGATTTAATTAAAAAAATTATATTTAAGCTATTTTGCCAAGACTATTTTGAGTTTCTTTCTAAAACTCTACATCCTACACTCTAATACATTAAACCTTAAATCTTAAAACCCTACACCCTACACCCTAAACCCTAAACTCTAAACCCTAAACCCCAAACTCTAAACTCTAAACCCGAAATCTTAGTTAAAAATCATTAATACCTATGAATGTCATTTCACAAATAATAAAATTATGTTAAATTATAATTTTGGTGTAATAAATCTACGTGGCGAAATATAACAGGTAAAGAGGACCACTAAACATTGTCACGTCGTATTATGGTAGTATATAAAAATATCTCTTAATTAACATGCACCGGTGATTTTTTTTTATTAATGTACCTTGACTCTTTTTTAAGAGAAGATATAAACTAGCATGTCATGAAGGTATTATATATCTTTTCGCTTCCTCTTACGACGATCCATCAATTCGTGGTACACCAGACTATACCATGGGAATATGCCGACTTTGAACTTAAGGCTCACTTGAGATAGAGAGTTGTCAATTCTTCTATTGCCTAGTTGCCCCAAAACTCGATGCCATGTTGGATCTTGGAAGAAGAGGATCACAATCCAATCCGATCCAATCCGACCTGTATTGCCATCTCATTGAAGAGATAAAAAACTTGATAATATGTTCCGGAAGAAACGATGCCGTTAAAAATGACAACACCTCAAGCGAAAATAAATCTATAAAACAAAGAGCAATAGCGCATCACCCGGCCAACATCAACCCCTCACCGGTGAGGCAAATCCAATACTGATCCCAAGCGCAGCTAGATGAGAAGAAAAATTTTGAACCCTAGACTCAAATAATAAGTTGTGTCTAGCTGAAGAATATAATGTAGTATTAAAAACTCAGCTGCCCTTATTTTTCAGTCAATTGTTCTCACATAAGCAAAATGTATATTTTGATTTATTTATTTTTCCCTCAAAACCACAGCCGTGCCAAGCACACCTTGTGAGTTGTGACATATGCTGGGTCAGAAAAATAGAAATATTATTCTGAAGAGTCAAGATAAAAGAAAAGGGTTAAAAAATTGAGTTATGAAGACGGAGTACAAGAGAAGCTTTTAGGCCCAAACAGGAAAAGAACATAAAGATTACAACAGAAGCCTCCCCGTAACAGACTTAAACCCTTCAACGGAGTTCAACCCCCCCACCGTCAGTTTGATCATCTCTTCAGTCTGTCACAGCCTGCTTCCCACTTTCTCACCCAATTCAACATTTTCATCCCGAAAAACCGTCATAAAGGTATTTTCTTTTCTCCTTTCTACCCAATTCATTGTAATCACTGGGATCATCAGTAATTTCTGATCCAAGTGTCAGAATTTGGGGAAAGTTGCAATCTTTATTGTTTTGGTATCTGTTAGAGTGTTAGGAGAATGATGTTTGATTAGGGGTTGATTCTTTACAGCAGGGAGAGAGTTCAAAGATTGAAGTGAAATTGGGTAATGGGAAGCATGCAAAAGTTTAGAACTTTTAGGATTGTAATGGAGTCCTGTTCATGGAAATAGTTCATACTGAGATGGGTTTAGATGTACTTTGAAGATTACTCTTGTGAAGAAGTTTTATGGTTAATCGCTCAAAATTTGTGAATGATCAGCTTCAATTTGTTGGAGTGGAACAAAGTGTTTGTCTATGTGGACTTGTGGAGTATCGAATTTGTTATAAGTTAAGAACTCCGCTGTGGAGCATTATGTGATTATCGGATTGATTGGTTTGGTTAAATTGAAATTTGATATGTTATACAGGTAGATGAGGATTATTGATTCATGATTGTGAAATTTAATTCCTTTGTGAATAAAGGTGGGAATGGCAGAACTTGGAGAAAGCTCTGGTGCGAAGCTGTCTGGTGAAATCTGGGCGAAGCTTGTTCCTTCAGATTCGAGATTTCCGGATGTTGAGATCAGAGATTTTGTTCTCACTCAAGATACCTTTCAGAGTCAAGATATTGGTTTGGACGAGAGTCTAATTTGCTCTCCTATTGACAAATGCGAGTGGTGCAGAATTACGAGGAACCCTGATCAGTCTTCTGCCACCATGCAGAATAAGAGTTCAAATGCAATACTTGTTGATGGAGCTGTGATCCAATCTGAAGAGAGTACTGTTATCAGATCTGGAAGTGAAATAATTTCAGGTCCCGAGGGAGAAGAGTGTTTAAGCTACAGATTTAATGTGTTGCCTGGTCCTGAAACTTGTCAGAAGATGCTGAAAATTAGTGTGGATGCCGAGCACGCAAAGTGCTGCATTTGTTTAAATATATGGCATGATGCTGTTACCATCGCTCCTTGCTTCCATAACTTCTGCAACGGATGCTTCTCAGAGTGGTTAAAGAGATCGCAGGAGAAACGTGCAAGTGTTCTCTGTCCCCAGTGTCGAGCAGTTGTGCAATTTGTTGGAAGAAACCATTTCCTGCATAACATTGCTGATGAAATACTTAATGCAGATTCTTCACTGAGACGCTCTAACGAAGACATTGCAGTTTTAGATTCCTATGCAACAGTACGGTCAAATCTTGTCATAAAGTTGGGAAAGGGGCTGCTTGGGAAAAGGGTTCGTTCGGCAGTGCGAGATGAAGCTGAAACTGTTGAGCTTCCATGCCCTCAATGCAGTACTCAATTTGGTGGGTTTCTCTGCGATCGAAGCACTACCCATCTGCAATGTCAAGCATGTGGAGGAATGATGCCTTCACGAACCAATATAAGTGTACCTCAACACTGTATAGGGTGTGACAGGTCATTTTGTGGTGCATATTGGCATGCTCAGGGAGTTGCACAAAGTGCCTCTCACCACGTATGCAGTCCCGATACTTTCAAACCAATCTCTGAACGCACCATGTCTAGAATTCCTACTTCTGCACATGAAAACAATCGACATGAACAAGAAATCACTAGGAGGTGTATTGTACAAATGGGGAGAACGTTGCAGGATGTTATTGCAGAATGGATGACAATGTTCAATAACAGGACAATTGATCGAACTAACAGGATGCCACTGAAGCATGCCGAGCTGATAACTTCTGGGACATATACGTGCAGTGATTGTTATGAGAAGTTGATCTCATTCCTCTTGTACTGGTTTCGGGTTTCGGTCTCTGCATCTCATCTTCCACCAGATGCGTCACAAAGGGCGAATTGCTGGTATGGATATGCATGTCGAACACAGCACCATAATGAAGATCATGCTCGTAAAAGGAATCATGTATGCCGGCCGACTAGGGGTGCAAATGTGTAGAATTTTATTTTTAGCTTTTGCTGTTTTCACAAACAAGGCTGGAATTTGCTATTCTGGTGCGATGGATTTTTCCTGATATCATTTTAGTTGCCAGCCAGACTTATGTGTATGTTGTTTTATCCTAATTTGAAGTATTTTAGGTTGTATTTTCAAGTCAATGATCTTATAAATGCGAGCCTAAATACTATTTCAGTTCAGGATTTGAATTCCAGACTTATGTGCAAGTTGTTTTTCCCAATGAATGTTAGGGTAGTGTCAGTGTTTATAAATTTAGATATTTGGGATCAACAAGTGCTTATACGGGCATTTCTCTCCTGATTCCCATTATCTTACCTTTCCAAACTTGAAGAAGATGAAACTTAAAGAGATCACGCAAAGGAAACAAACGTTTTGATGTACTTGGGTATAAACTGAAGGCTGAAGGTTCAAAAGCATATTGCTCGATTCAGCATAGGAACATTAGGAAGTACTTACATTAGACGGTAAATATAGAATTTCTTCATCCAAATAAAGTGTCACACATGACATCAAATGTTACAGTATTTCAATATTACAATATAACTTCTTCTAGAACCACTGTTGCACCGGAAATCATCTTGCTTGTTCTTACCAGTTCAAGAAAGTCCGGATGTTGAGGTGAATGAAGAATCACCATTTTCCCCAACTTTTGAGCGCGCTCCAGAATGTATTTTGCCAAATCCAGTTCATTACTATTACTCTCCATGATGTCCAGTTTCACCTCCTTAAGCTCACAAGTAAAATTAAGGTTTTGGGACTTCCAGTATTCCACATCAAATATGGGAGCCTGAAAAAGCCACAGGGCAAGTCAGTTGACAATAAGAGGTTATCAAGAACAAGAGGTTATTGTAATAAGCAATGATTTAAAAAATTTATCTGGAAGAACATTCAATGTGATATGCAAGGGGCATCATATGCAATATCACTTACATTATCCCCTTCCTCATTTGTACAATCCTCTTCTGTAGTCTCACTATTTTCCTGCTCTGTTTCATTGTCCTCTTCCTCAAATCCATCATATGCTTCCTCAATTGCTTCATTATATACGACAGATGTTATACGTAAAGTATTCAAAGTAGTGATTCCTCTCAAAAGATTGACCATTGCTGGGATGAAGTCATCAGTTACACTTCTAACATGCAAAGTCAAATCATGAACATTATCGAACGGTAATGGTGTTGCACCTTCCAAAAATAAAGCCTGCAGTGGTGTAAGGTCAAAGCTACTGCTCAATAAACATTAGATATTTTTTTTGGTCAAACAATAAACATTAGATAGTAATATAGCATTTGCACTACATACTCTTCAGAATTTAGAGAGATAGTCATGCCCATACTATGTGTAATCTCCCTTTTATTTGTCAAAGCTACTGCTTAATATTCTAACCAGTGATTTCTACCTCTATAAGACTTTCAAGTTTCAAATTGAACTTCTCATCTATGCTGGAAACAAGCCTACATTAAGCCTAACATCATCGTACAGTAAATGCAGTGACAATGATTAATACTCTTAGGGGATTGTCTCTTTACCTTTGTAGTCTCTTCGTTTAGCTCAAGAGCTTTAACCATCTGAATACTGCATAGAACCTCTAATGGGTTCTCAATGAGTTCATTAAAGTCGGGAAACAGATATATTCTAGCTTCTTCTAAGCACATTGAGTTCCCAAGATGCTGATGATCCAGAAAGGTTCCACACCACTTGATCTTTTTAAGCTTAGGGGCAAAAATATTTAGTGATCTGATGCAAGGTCTTGAATCATTACTTGCATCAAATTGCCAGAGTATATGTATCTCTTCAAGTTTCTCCCCCAAGATGTCAATGTTCAAGAGCTCATAATTGTCCAAAGAAAACATATAAATAAATCTCTCCAAAGAAGAGCTCTCAATTGTGATATTTTTTATTCCACTAACGTTTTCAAGAAATAAGTCCTTGATGCGTTTGCAGGACGATGAGATCCATTTGAAAAACTGGTCATCTTTAACTGTAGCATCCTTCAACTTCAAGTGCTGGAGATTACTTGAAAAAGACAAGGAGGGTGTTTGAATACCACCCCCACTCAAGTCCAAAGTGAGATCCGTCAAAGACTGACAATGAAAGATGCAAGATGCATTACAGTAGAACTGAGTGAATTGAAGGTGAAGCATTTCAACATTACACCTTACTGCATTTTGGATCCATGTGACAATTCGGAAAAACTCATCACTCGTCTGTGCATTGATGGTGGGATTAAAAGACCAGATAATCCCAAAGTTCTGTATCTTACTATCACCACGATGAAGCAAGTACCTATCCCAATAGTTCATGAAACTTACTCGCAACCTGATGCAGTTTGAAACATGACCTGGGGCAATGATCAAGCATGGAAGTGATAGATAAAGTTGTCTGCATCTCTTGGACACTGTGCCCACTCGGATGAGTTTCACTAAAGAGCTACAGAAGAAGGAAATAATACGATGAGCAATTTCATCTGGGAGATCACTAAATCTGTCAATGATTATACTCTCCCTAGAATCTCCTTGATCAGGACAGCTTTTTATTGCTTGTAAATCACACTCGGGCTCCATGATTATGTGTTTCTTATCATTACTAAGAGCACCTGGTTGGACAACTGAGCCACAAGAATCATTCTCCTGGATCATAAAAGGGAATCGGACAATGAAGTATACTTACAAGAAATGTCAAGCCGATTCGACCCAAGAAACTGAATCATCCTTCTACAAAGATGAAGGACATGATGATACCACAATTATGCAGGGAAGATACCAAAAGCCTTAAATGTCTTTCTTTAAACTTTCTACTGTGAACCACAAATTTAGAAAAAAAATGAACAAATGCATCGATAATCGCAGCCAACAAATATTTCAATAAATCCAGTATAGGCTAGGAAAGTTCACTGCTTTACTAATTACATGAATGTGTATTGCAGTATTGCTGATTAATTGTATAAAAAAAACAATCAAAGAAGAACACTTTACAAATTTTAGCCAAGTTCTTGTAAAAAATAGTCTAAAAGTCATTATCTTTAAGTGACTAATTCAAGAACTAATCACGACCCAATCTGGGGATGATTTCAAAGCTCAAGATATAACATCAACAGGAAGAACAGTAAAAAGAATAGTAGTGACAATGTAACATCAACAACGAGTAGTAAAAAGAAAGAGCAGGTACAGTAACATTAGATTTACCTTTTCAATCGACCATTTCAAGGAGAGTTGCAGATGAAGAATCAATGAATGGGAGAGGTGAGGTCGCTCGAGAATCGAGAACAAGAAATGAAGAAGACGAGAAAATAGTATTGGGTTGTGTGATGGGCGGGAGAGCAGATTCTTATTTCTCGAGATTGTTTTGTTGTGTGGGCCAATTGGGCCTGCTCTGTTGCAAACTTCCTTTCTTGCGAAGTTGCAATATGCCAAAGACAAGTAGCAATGGTTTACATGAAAAGAAAAGGGTGAGTAATTTGCTTACTTTTTTGTCATGTAAAAACAACATAACTCACCACTTGAAGGCTTAAACGAAGACAAAATATTTGATAACTGAAGTTTCAAAATGCAACTAGGTTACAATATAGAATAGTACTTCTACACCTCACAATTATAAATCAAGATATAATCTTGATATAGTTTCCTTGAACAAATATAAGTGATAAAACGTCACATTCTGCACCAAGGTTAGGAGATTACTATCCGTCATTTTCTTTTTAAAGTTACTGTTGCAGTACTCGAGATCAGCTTGCTTTTGGTGACCAAGTCTAGAACATTCGGATGCTGTGGCGAATGAAGAATCACCATATTCTTTAGATTCCGAGCATGCTCCAAAATATACATCGCTTAGCCCATCACATTATCATTTTTTTTTCTACAATCTCTAGTCTCACCCCCTCGAGCTCATTAGTGAAAGTGAGATTTTGGGATTTCCAGTATTTGACATCAAACTTATTGGGTGCCTGGAGAATCAAGAAGCAGTTCAGTTGACAACTTCCGGATATATCATTCGCAATAGTTAGATAAACTTCTGATTCAATAAGGTAAAATATGCCAACTCCAATTCATTAAATATGCTATGTGCCAAGGGAGAGCAAGATAGAAGGTTATATATGGACACCATATATCACTTGCGTTACTATCTGCATCAGTTTCATTACCCGCTTCTTCGTTTTCATTCTGCTCTTTATCAGCTTTGGCCTCCTCAGTTGCATCATCCACTTCAAAACTATTACTGTTATCATTTGTATCAGTTTCATTGTCCTCTTCCTCATTCTCTCGCGAAGTTATGCAAAGTATTCAAAGTAGTGACTCCCTCAAAATATAGGCCATTGCTGGGACGATGTCATCATCTAGGCTACTGACTAGCAAAGTCAAGTTACGAATATTACACATAACGGTAATGGCATCGAACCCTCCACAAAAAAGGCCTGCAATTTAAACCATGCATACACCACGAAGAACTTCAGATAAGTTATTAGAATTCACCTAGGATGGCAACAGGCGAATGATAGCACGTTCCAAACATATTAAGTTTCCAAGAAGCTGATGACTCGGAAAGTCCCCAAACCACGTGCGTTGCTTAAGCTCCGGAGCAAACATATTCAAAGATCTGATGCAAGGAGCACGACCAATTAGTGGACAACCTCCGTTGTCAAATAGCCTGAATATATGTAAATCTTCAAGTTTACAGCCTGAAATAGTAAGATTACAGAGCTCATGATGAGGACCAAAAAAAAAACTGAATCTTTCCAAAGACGAGCTTTCAATGGTAATATTTCTTGTCCCGCCAACATTCATAAGATGTAAATCCTTCAAGAATGAGAGATCCATTTGAAAAGTTTATCATCTTCAATCCTGGCATCCTCCAACTTCAAGTATTCGAGTTTACTTAAAAAAGACAAGGAAGGGGATTCAATATCACCCCCACTCAAGTTCACATCAAGTTCCATCAAAGACTGACAATGAAAAATATATGCAGGATGGTAACACAACTGTATTCAGGTTGTTTTGTCACTTTTGTGTGAAGATATGTTCAAGACATTCAACATTACACCGTACTGCATTTTGGATCAATGTGGCAATTCGGAAAAACTCATTATCCATTATCCTTGCTTTGTCAGTGACTCAGTGTCACTGAAACTCCAGAAAATGTTAGAATTCTCAATCCTATTGTCATCGCGGTGAAAGTCATGAAACAAGCTAGTATCTGTCAACACGATTCAACAACCCTGTTCGCGACTCAGTGGAATTTGAAACACTTCTTGAATCAATATTGAATCCTGGAGCTGACAGATAAAGTTGTCTGCATCTCTTGGAATAGCGACAAATTGAATGAGGTTCCCTAAAGAGTCATGGAGGAAATAAAGAATCTGGGAGATCACTACACCACTCGATCATTATTCTCTGATTTCTCTCACTAGAAGCTCCTTGAACTTGACAACTTTGGGGTTGCTCGTAACTTCCTCATGGGTTCCATGATGATGTACGTATATGTTCGTTGTTACAAGAGCACTAGCGACCTAGCGTAGGACGTTGGATGCAACAGTGAAGCTACGTACAAGAATTATATTGCTCTCCAGAAACATGAAAAAGACTTCCAAGAAATGACTTTGTACTCTTGGCAGTTGGAATAATGTCGAAACTCTTGTGAACACTAGCATGCAGGATTCAGCTATATATCCTCCTATTGTGGACAGAAATGGAGTCTCCGAAACCAAAATCAACATAACTCAATATTTCAACTTTCAAGCAACAACTGGAACTAAGTTGAAGCAAAGAAAAACACCGAACATGTGTAACCAAAGATTATCATTGAATCAAGATTCCAAATTTCCAATCACCCACTAGGGCTTTGCTCAAATGATTCTCTAAAACAAGTAAACAACAGACCCTGAATATGTCGGCAATATCTGTTCAGGAATTCATGTACAAAAGTAGGGGTGTGCATTTCTTATTGGAAATGCTGTACCGCACCGTATCACACTAGTTTAAACCGAATAGCGGACCACACCGCTTATATGGATTAGATTATAATGGTGAAAATACCAAACCGCTTATAAATAGATTGGATTAGAATTAGACATTTCCCAAATCAGATAAAACCAAACCGCATCGGTTTAAAATAAATAATTATTTTATTATATATTTAACAATAACATGATAATATTATAATACACAAATATCTTAATAGTAACAAAACCTTATCTTTAAGGCTCTAAACCGCAAGATTGCCAAGATCTATCCTAAAGAAAAATAATTGTAAATTGACTAAAATTATATTTCTTTTTACCGTTTCATCTTTCTTTCTCTATTTGGTTTTATCTCGTAGTATATTTTAAGACTTAAAAATATTATTATGCAGTATTATTCAAAGATTTGTGCCTTAAAAAAACGTGGTTAATATTTTAGTTTATAATATTATTCAGAGACTTGATGACTTTATTTATTTCAGTTTTATATGTGAAAACAAATAGTTTATCTGAAAATGTATCGAAAATATAATTTACCGGATAAACAATTTGACCAAACCGAATACTAAATCTGATTTATAAAATGTAATAACCCTAAATTTCAAAATAATATTTGGTTCAATTTAAATTCTTTTAAGTTGTGAAGTTTGTTTTAAAAACGAATGTGATGGTTGCAATACTTTGAAACGAAAAACGGAAACGTTTTAGAAACGATTATTCGAAAAACGTTACGTTTCCGAACGATTTTATCGACTTTTATTCCGTCACTCGGTTGCGAAAACTTTCTTCATGAAAGTTGTAGAGCTCGTCGATACGAGTTCGTGAGTATGTGACGCATTCGAAACGGACATCGTACGTAAAAGTTATTCACGTCGGAAGTTAGTTTCCGATTTGGAAACTAGTATAAAAAGGAAATTTTTTAACTAGGGTTTCCATAACAGGAAACCCTTTCATTTCCGCCTCCCTCTCTCTCTCCCTCTCTCCCTCTCGACACTCTCTCCCGAAACCTTCGCTCTCCCTCCCCGATCTCCACCACCGCACGTCCGTGAGCCACACCGCCGGCACTACGAGCGTCGCACGGCCTCCTGCGGTCAACCCCGAGCTCGACACGCCATCCCACGCAGCGCCGGAGCTCCACCAGCTACCCCAAGATTCGGCAGAAACTGTCTCCTTCATGGGTGCATCTCCGGCGACTCACCAATGGTTCTAGAGTTTCGTCGAGGTAAGGGTTTTACTATATTGATGGATTGGTGTGGCTATTTGATGTTTTGGGAGGTTTTGATGGTGGATTGGAAGAGGAGAAACGGAGGAAGAAGGAGGAGAGATACGGTCGCCTTAGGCGGCGCGTGGGAGCGTGTTGAGGGGGCTAAGCACGGTGTGATGCCCTGTGGAGGTAGCGGAGGAAGAGAGAAGAAGTTTGATGGTGGCGGTGGCGTGATACGCGCCGTGGTTAGCCTCGGCGCGTGGGCCCCACGCGCGGCCTGCCGGAGGTGGCGCGTGTGCCACACGTGCGGCGGTGTGAACGGTTTTGACAGAAGGGTATTTTGGTAATTTACTGTGTACGGTAAATGTAAATGTAATTTTTATTTACTACGGTAAATGTAATTAAATTTTACCTTCAGTAAATGTAAATATAAATTACTTTCAGTAAGTAAATGTAAAAAAGTAATTTGTAAAAGGTAATTAGTAAATTTTATTTACTGAGATTGTATTTACATTTAAATAGTACGTATACGTACAGAAATACGTACATAGTATTTATACATACAGAAATACGTATATAATATTTATACGTACAGAAATACGTATTAATATTTATACGTACAGAAATACGTATATAATATTTATACGTACAGAAATACGTATATAATATTTATACGTACAGAAATACATATTAATTGTATATTTGTACAGTAACCGTGAATAGTAACAGTGAACAGTAACACTGAACAATAACTTCGTAAAACCGAAAATTGCTGAACAGTAACCGATTATTACTGTTTCGGCATTTAAAGGTTTACGAAACGATTCTAAATTCTTTTCTTATCTTTTCAAGGTGATCGTTAAATCGAGGAAAGGAATTATCATCGGGAATTGTGGAATTACGCTCGAGTCGATAAGGTGAGTAAAATCTCACATATTTACGAATCTACCCTCGCGGTGATTCAAGATTTTTGCAAGAGTATTTAATAATGAATTACAACATGTATACAATTTAGTGGATTACATATATACTGTATAATGGTAATAAGTACATATATATATAGTTCATTATATTATATATTGTTATTAATTCATTAGAAATAGTCATTTTGATGACGGAAGATTGTGTATTGAGCATGTGTTGTGAAATATGACATGTATAAGATATAGTGGACTATATATATATATTGTATAAATGGTAAATAAGTACGAATATATATAGTTTGCTATATAATATACTGTTATGATTTTATTGTGATTATATTGAGCATGTGATTGAATTGTACAATATGATGTGAGATTATTGTACGTGATTTTTAACATTGAGATTGTTAAAATGTGAATTGTCTTCGGACCTGATTTTGGTACAATATGATGTGAGATTATTGTACGTGTTTGGCAAGTCGAAAACCTAGCCTTTGGCCGGGCGAAAGTTACGATACAGTTAGAGCTCTAGTCTGTCTGCCTTAGTACTGCATGTGAGGTAACGGGTGGTTATCTGCTCATGGGTACTCAGTTTATTTGGATGTTGGGTAGCGGGTGGCTATCCAATATCAGCGGTGTATTACGAGAGGGGTAACAGATGTGTACCAGCGTTCTTGGTACCCGTATTATAAATGCATTGGGTAACCAGAAGGGTTACTTAATTTTCTCATGAGCGTTTCATTTCATATTCTTTGGAACAACCAGATGGGCTGTCCATTGACTCATGAGGGCATTTATATTTGTTGTTTTGTGATATTTCGTATATTTTGATATGCGAATTATATTTTGATTTTACTCATACGAGCTATAAGCTTACCGGGTTTGTGTTTACAATCCCGGTGCACCAATTCGATGGTGTAGGGGATAATTCCGCAGGTGCTGATTAGTGGAGGTTGAGTGTCGACTACAGAGGCTCGAAGTCGTTCGGATCCTACTTGTGGTGAGGTTTTAGCATGGAATTGTGTGTGAGGATTTGTGTAATTTCATTTGTGAGATTAGTGAGTGATTTGTGAGGATTATTACATTTCCATTTTGTGTATGGATTATAAATTTGGGTTGTAATAATTGGTTGTCTGAGTTGTATTGAGAACTCAGAATTGATCCGCTGTTACACTTTAATGATTTCGATTTATTTGAGATTATTTTGTGTTTAACGACTTTAGAATTTTGAGTTTTTAAGCTCGAAATTTTGGGGTCGTTACAGTTGGTATCAGAGCCTAAGTGCGTATTTGGCGATTATCAATATCATCCTGGAGCGATGATCCGACTGCAATATCATCCACGTGCGGCAGTGTGAACGGTTTTGACAGAAGGGTATTTTGGTAATTTACTGTGTACGGTAAATGTAAATGTAATTTTTATTTACTACGGTAAATGTAATTAAATTTTACCTTCAGTAAATGTAAATATAAATTACTTTCAGTAAGTAAATGTAAAAAAGTAATTTGTAAAAGGTAATTAGTAAATTTTATTTACTGAGATTGTATTTACATTTAAATAGTACGTATACGTACAGAAATACGTACATAGTATTTATACGTACAGAAATACGTATATAATATTTATACGTACAGAAATACGTATTAATATTTATACGTACAGAAATACATATTAATTGTATATTTGTACAGTAACCGTGAATAGTAACAGTGAACAGTAACACTGAACAGTAACACTGAACAGTAACTTCGTAAAACCGAAAATTGCTGAACAGTAACCGATTATTACTGTTTCGGCATTTAAAGGTTTACGAAACGATTCTAAATTCTTTTCTTATCTTTTCAAGGTGATCGTTAAATCGAGGAAATGAATTATCATCGGGAATTGTGGAATTACGCTCGAGTCGATAAGGTGAGTAAAATCTCACATATTTACGAATCTACCCTCGCGGTGATTCAAGATATTTGCAAGAGTATTTAATAATGAATTACAACATGTATACAATTTAGTGGATTACATATATACTGTATAATGGTAATAAGTACATATATATATAGTTCATTATATTATATACTGTTATTAATTCATTAGAAATAGTCATTTTGATGACGGAAGATTGTGTATTGAGCATGTGTTGTGAAATATGACATGTATAAGATATAGTGAACTATATATATATATATTGTATAAATGGTAAATAAGTACGAATATATATAGTTTGCTATATAATATACTGTTATGATTTTATTGTGATTATATTGAGCATGTGATTGAATTGTACAATATGATGTGAGATTATTGTACGTGATTTTTAACATTGAAATTGTTAAAATGTGAATTGTCTTCGGACCTGATTTTGGTACAATATGATGTGAGATTATTGTACGTGTTTGGCAAGTCGAAAACCTAGCCTTTGGCCGGGCGAAAGTTACGATACAGTTAGAGCTTTAGTCTGTCTGCCTTAGTACTGCATGTGAGGTAACGGGTGGTTATCTGCTCATGGGTACTCAGTTTATTTGGATGTTGGGTAGCGGGTGGCTATCCAATATCAGCGGTGTATTACGAGAGGGGTAACAGATGTGTACCAGCGTTCTTGGTACCCGTATTATAAATGCATTGGGTAACCAGAAGGGTTACTTAATTTTCTCATGAGCGTTTCATTTCATATTCTTTGGGACAACCAGATGGGCTGTCCATTGACTCATGAGGGCATTTATATTTGTTGTTTTGTGATATTTCGTATATTTTGATATGCGAATTATATTTTGATTTTACTCATACGAGCTATAAGCTTACCGGGTTTGTGTTTACAATCCCGGTGCACCAATTCGATGGTGTAGGGGATAATTCCGCAGGTGCTGATTAGTGGAGGTTGAGTGTCGACTACAGAGGCTCGAAGTCGTTCGGATCCTACTTGTGGTGAGGTTTTAGTATGGAATTGTGTGTGAGGATTTGTGTAATTTCATTTGTGAGATTAGTGAGTGATTTGTGAGGATTATTACATTTCCATTTTGTGTATGGATTATAAATTTGGGTTGTAATAATTGGTTGTCTGAGTTGTATTGAGAATTCAGAATTGATCCGCTGTTACACTTTAATGATTTCGATTTATTTGAGATTATTTTGTGTTTAACGACTTTAGAATTTTAAATTTTTAAGCTCGAAATTTTGAGGTCGTTACATAAAATGATCAAAGCGTTTAAAGTAAGTTGAATTAAATTTTGCCTCCAACCCACTCCACACCGCACACCGCTATAGAAAAGGGTTAATCGCTCTTGAATCAATCAACAAATAGCTGCGTCTGGCTTTATGCGACGGGTAGGTAGAGAATAGTAGGTTAATTGATTTTTAACCAGCGGTAATAAATATTCACCCTACCGTCTCGTGAACATTTTCTTACCCTTTTTACCATATGTATATATAGCCTACTGCGCTCTGCCTATGTTTTAATAACAAACTAACCAGGAATGGAGGAAGGAGGAGGAGCAGAGAGCAGTCGAACAAGTTCGTCGACGAGACTGAGAGTCCGGGCCGACCCTATCTTGGTGGTGTGTCGGTGCTTCAGCGTGATCACTGCTCTCACTGCTATTCTCTGTATCGTGGTCAACGTCCTCTCCGCCATTCGATCCTTCCAGGACGGATCTGATATTTTCAATGGTATATTCCGGTGTTATGCTGTTTTCATTGCCATCTTTGTCGTTGTGGCCGAGACCGAGTGGGGCTTCATCACCAAGTTCTGGAAGGTTTTGGAGTACTGGGTCGGTAGGGGTATGCTCCAGATCTTGTAAGTCTTCTAATTCAGAGTTCCTTCAATTCTTTTATATATATATATATATATATATATATATATATGTATAGCATTAGAATTATCCCATGATTTTTACTTGTTTGAATTTACTGTGTAGTGTTGCGGTGATGACAAGAGCTTTTCCTGACACTACTGGTTCTAGTGAGGAGATCATTCTTCTTCAGAACATAGCGAGCTATATGCTTCTTGCTTGTGGTGTGCTCTATGTTATTTCGGTAAGTCTTTCTGGAAATTTAAGGCAATAATTATGGCTAGCTGCTTGTATGTGTTCCTTTCTGTATATGGACTTATAGGTACAGCTAGTCACTGTATAATACTAAGCATTGTGCAACTGGTTTAGCAAGGCTCCCCCAACAATCAAAATTTGTTTTAGCGTGCCACATTTGCCTTACTGATTGAGTTTACTAAATTTAGTGTGCAGACTTAACTTATAAAACTTAACATACTGTTAGTTACGTTTTCTCATTCCTTCTGGCACATTGAGTATATCCTTACTGAACGAATGATATTTGGCATTTGATTGTTCAAGGGAATTCTGTGTATTGGCTTCCTCAAACGTTCTCGCCAGCAGAAAGAAATTTCAAGGGATCAAGCAATTAAGGATCTTGAGGAACTGGAACGGCGAAGGGAAGAACTTGAGTACTTGCTTGTTGAGGAAAGAGCTTGATACAAGACAGTTTAGGCAAGAAAGTGACCTCTGAACCTTTTCAATCAGTTCATTTGATTTGATTATCCTTGTGAGTTCCCTTAACTTGTTATTCATAGGAGCTCATTGCTTTGTATAGGAGTTTATTTATTTGTATAGTGAATGCAAACGTGCCTTTTACTCTTTTTTCATTTCTCAGTTCAGAAATTTCAAGAAAGAATAAAAAAACTGCTCTCTGCCTTTCTTGTGAACACCAGTCGCATTTGAAATCATGTTGCTTTTCGTTAGCATCTCCACTACCAGAATGGAATTGAGGAAAAAAAAGAGAATAATTAGATAAACTCTGGATTCTATAAGGTAAAATATGACAACTCCAATACAATGGGTGAGATATGTTACTGCTGAGAGGGCGAGTTAGAGAGGCCATAGACACTATTGCTTACATTATTCTCTTCTGCACATGCATCATCCTCTTCTGTCGTCTCATAATTATCTGTATCAGTTTCAGTTCGACTAAATTCATTGTCCTCTTCAGAAGTGTCACAATTACAGGTAATCCGATCAGAATCATTGTCCTCTACCTCAGTAGCACCATCCTCTTCATAAATGCCACTATTATCTGTATCAGTAACATTGTCCTCATCCTCAGTTTCATCATATGTTACCTCTTGCCTATGCAGATGAGACATTATGCACAAAGTGTTCAGAGTCGTGATTCCTTTGAAAATATACACCATTGCTTGGATATAGTCATGATCTAAATTATTAACTTCCAAAGTCAAGTCACGAATATTACACAACGGGTAATGACATTGAACCTTTCACCAAAAAGGCCTGCAGATTCGAAAAGGCCAAATCTTAAGGATCACGTTTGCAGTATATAAAATCTTCAGTGTCTACATGACTAATTATAATTGTTAGATTGTTATGCTCATTTCATATATGTTTCAGTTTTACTATACTTCTTGAATCTACCCAGTGTCCTGTAAACTGTTGCATAGTTTATAAAACATTCAACTTGAACTTATCATATATACTGAAAGAATACTACATACTAATCATAGAATGCTAGAATAACCATGTTATATATGCAGCCAAATGCAATATAATCAAATAGAACGGATTTACAGTCTAAAGGCGACTATCTCTTTACCTTTATAGTGTCTTCACCAAGGAGAAGGGTTCTAACCATGCATAAACTGGAAAGAATCTGAAATAAGTTGCTGCACTTGACTAGCCCCCCGAACAGAAACATCCTAGCATATTCCAAACACATTAAGTTCCCAAGATGCTGATGATTCAGAAAGTTCCCACACCACGTCAGTGTCTTAAGCTTCGGAGCAAAAATATTTAATGATCTGCTGGAAGATGCACGATCAATTACTGGACTGTCTTTATAGTGAAATTCCCAGTGTATACATACATCTTCAAGTTTCTCACCAGAAATTTTAATATCACGGAGCTGGCAAGTGTCAGAAAATAACAGACAACCGAATGTTTCCAAAGATGAGCTTTCAATGGTGATGCTTTTCATCCCACCAACATTGAAAAGATGTATTTCTCTAATCTTCAACCTTAGTATCGTGCAACTTCAAGAATAGGAGATAACTTGAAAATGACAAGGAGGGTGTCTTAATAACGCCCCCACTCAAGCTCACGCAGAGATGTGTCAAAGAATGACAATGAAAGATGCTGGATGGGAACACAGCTGAATTCAGGATGTTTGGATAGAAAAAAAGTTGGAGACATCCAACATTACACCTTACTGCATTCTGGATCAATGTGCCAATTCGGAAGAACTCATCGCCGCTAGATGCACTGTCTCTGTCGCCAAAAGACCAGTCAATGGTAAATTTCTGAATCTTATTGTCTCCACGATGAAAAAAGTATCTATCCCAATGATTCAACAACCTTGCTCGCAACCTGGAGGAAAATGAAATATTCTTTGAACTAATAGTCAGGGATGGAGCTGATAGATGAAGTTGTCTGCATTTATTGGACAGCACCCAATCGAATGAGATCCCGTAAAGATTCACCGAGGAAATTAAGAATTTGACCAGCAACTTCATCCGGGAGATCACTAAACATGTCAATCATTATTCTTCCACAACAAGCTCCGTGAGCTTGGGAACTCGGGGTTGCTCGTAACTTACTCTGGGGCTCCAGGATGACGTATTTGTGCTATAAGACCACTTGTATAGGATGTTGGATGCAAGAAATGTTAAACAGCGACAAGCGTGGCCTGTGGACCAACTGTACCGATATTGTCCCAACTTAGCCACCTCACAGGTGTTGGGTTTTAATCACAAAAGGCCTCGGTACAATTGGTTACTATCCACCCACTTATAAGCTTTATTTTCTTTGTCACTTCTTAGATGTGGGATCTCTCCTCTCCAACACGCCCCCTCGCGTGTAACCTAATTTTTAGGTCTGCACGTGACAGATTAACATCCCACATACTGGGATGAAAGAAACTAAGGTCCAGTAACCAACGACACTTAGTGGCCATCCAATCGGAAATCCTCCAATGACATGACAAAGTGGCACCCAACTCGGGCCCACGAAAGATTGGAGACGCGGCTGGAGAGGGACCCGCTCTGATACCATGTTAAACAGCGACAAGCGTGGCCTGTGGACCAACTGTACCGATATTGTCCCAACTTAGCCACCTCACAGGTGTTGGGTTTTAATCACAAAAGGCCTCGGTACAATTGGTTACTATCCACCCACTTATAAGCTTTATTTTCTTTGTCACTTCTTAGATGTGGGATCTCTCCTCTCCAACACGCCCCCTCGCGTGTAACCTAATTTTTAGGTCTGCACGTGACAGATTAACATCCCACATACTGGGATGAAAGAAACTAAGGTCCAGTAACCAACGACACTTAGTGGCCATCCAATCGGAAATCCTCCAATGACATGACAAAGTGGCACCCAACTCGGGCCCACGAAAGATTAGAGGCGCGACTGGAGATGGACCCGCTCTGATACCATGTTAAACAGCGACAAACGTGGCCCGTGGACCAACTGTACCGATATTGTCCCAACTTAGCCACCTCACAGGTGTTGGGTTTTAATCACAAAAGGCCTCGGTACAATTGGTTATTATCCACCCACTTATAAGCTTTATTTTCTTTGTCACTTCTTAGATGTGGGATCTCTCCTCTCCAACAAGAAATGCTCCCCAGTAGCCTGAAAAAGAATGTGAGGAATGACTATGTACTCTTGAAAAAGTCGAATAATGTGGAAACCCTAAACACAACAGAATAATGAGTTATAGATCAATATCAAGGGGGTCTCTAAAATCAACATCAATATACTTCATTATGAACAATATACTTCTTCTTCAGAGGATGCATCAATATATTTCATTCTTTCAACTAATAACTGGGACTAATGTTTCACGCAAAGGAAAACGTGTGGAAGCAAAGATTATCATATTCAACCGGTACTCCAATCACCCCACAAACAAAAAACCCCAAAAAGAGTGTTTTGCTACTTTCATTCAGAAATGATCTATCTTTATAAAGTGCGGTATTTTACAGATACATAAAATAGTGATTGGGGCTGACTCTACAGAAAGATTGAAAATGAAGTACAGGGTTACCTCTTCAATCAACCATTTCCACTTCCCAAGGTGAGTTACAGAGGAAGAAAAAATGCACAAGTTGAAGAAGTAGAAAAGGAAGAAATGAAAAGAGAGAGAGAGGAGTTCACACGAGAATCGAGAACGAGAAGAAATAGTCTGCCTAGGGTTTTGTAATGGGCGGGACTCGGGAATGTTGGCTATATTGGGCCTGAGATTTGTCGTGGGTCATCAAATGATCGTTCAGGCCATGGCCTTCTTGGAAATATAAGGCAATAATTCTGGCGTGCTGCTTGTTTGTGTTCGTTTATGTTTCCTCTGGTATGGATTTATAGGCACAGCTAGCCTCTGTGATACTAAGCATTGGGCTACTGGTTCAAGCAAGGATCCCCATCAATCAAAATTAGCTTTAGCGTGCCACATTTGCCTTATTGATTGAGGTTGTGTGCTGACTTAAACACAAAATTAGTATATCCTTTTCAAGGGATCAGGCGATTAAGGATCTTGAGGAATTGGAACAGTGAATGGAAGAACTTGAGTACTTGCTTGTTGAGGAAAGAGCTTAATACATGACAGTCTATGCAAGAAAAGAGACATGTGAACCTTTTCAATCAACTTCATTTCAAGAAAAGTGAGTTCCTTCAACTAGTTATAGTTAATGCAAACGTACCCTTTTATGTTTCCTAGTTCAGACATTTCGGAGTAAAAAGAAACGAAACTGCGCTCTGCCTTTCTTGTGAACACCAGTCACATTGGAAACATCTTGCTTTTGGTTAGCATCTGCACTATCAGAACGGAATTGAGGAAGCCTATCATGGAAGTCATAGAACTGAGGCAGAGGAACAAAGGAACTGAGCAGGAAAATAGTGAGACTGCAGAAGAGGAAGCTGCCAAAAAAGACAGGGATAGTGCAAGTAATATTGTTTATATTGCCTCTCTTATGACATAATGTGTTTTGCCAGATACAAAAGCCTACTCAGAGCAGTGTGCATGACAAAACTTAGGACTAATGAAATATAGAAAGATACAATAGATCTGAGTCACTCGCCACTGCAACTAAGAAGACAAGATCCTTGATGCACTTTGGGGCTAAGACTGAAGGTTCAAAATGCATTTAGCTTACAATATATTAGAAATAAAGTAGTTTTAGTCTCTTACACTTCACAAATATTAAAGATCAAGATATAATCTTGATAGAGTTTCCGTAATCAAAAGGAAGCATCACATACTGCACCAAGGTTAGAATATTACAATGCTTTACCATCGCAATGGGCAAAGTCGCCTCTCTGTTAAAATTACTGTTGCACTGGAGATCATTTTGATTTTGCTCACCATCTCAACAACATTTGGATGCTGTGGTGAATGATGAATCACCATTTTCTTCAAATTCTGAGCATGCTCCAAAATATACCTTGCTAACTCCATCGCATTATCATTACCCTCTACAATCTCCAGTATCACCTCCTGGAGCTCATTAGTGAAACTAAGGTTTTGCGACTTCCAGAACTCAACATCAAATATGGGTTCCTGGAGACTCAAGAAGCAGGTAAGTTGACAAAAATATCAAGAAACAGAGTATAATTAGATAAGCACTTCATTCTAGAAGATTATGGCAACTCCAATTTAATGGGTAAATAATGTTATAGTTAAGAGAGAGCGAGTTAGAGAGGCCATAGACACTATATCACTTACATAATTCTTTTCCACATATGCATCATCCTCTTCTGAAGTCTCACAATTGTCCACATCAGTATCACATAGATCAAATATACTGTCCTCTTCCTCAGTAGTATCATCCTCTTCAGAAGTGTCACTGAAACAGATCATACTCAAAATCGTTACATTATTCTCACCCTCAGTTTCATCATATGTTACCTCTCGCCTACGCAGATGAGACATTATGCACAATTTGTTCAGAGTCGTGATTCCTCTGAAAATATACAACACTGCTTGGATACAGTCATAATCTAAATTATTAACTTCCAAAGTCAGGTCACGAATATTACACAATGGTAATGGCATTGAACCTTCCACCAAAAAGGCCTGCAGATTAGTAAAGGTCAAATCTTAAGGTTAGTTACAAAGCGTATTTGCAGTATATAAAATTTTCAGTGTCTACATGACTAACCCTTTCATTCTGCTCATTTAATAAATGTTCCCATTTCACTATAGTGCTATACTTCTTGAATCTACACAGTGTTCTGTTAACTGTTACGTATTTTATAGAACATTTAACTTGAACTTAGCATATATACTGAAAAGATACTATATAATAATCCTAGAAGGCTAGAATAACTATGTTATATATGCAGTCAAATGTGATACAGTCAAATAGACAGGATTCATAATCTAAAGGCGATTATCTCTTTACCTTTATAGTGTGTTCACCTAAGAGAAGAGTTCTAACCATGCATAAACTGCAAAGAACCTCAAATAAGTTGCTGAACTTCTCTACGTCTGGCCATAGGAAAATCCTAGCATATTCCAAACACGTTAAGTTCCCAAGATGCTGATGATTCAGAAAGTTCCCACACCACGTGAGTTTCTTGAGCTTCGGAGCAAAAATATTTAATGATCTGCTGGAAGATGCACGATCAAGTACTGGAGCACCTCTCGAGTAAAATTCCCAGTGTATACATACATCTTCAAGTTTCTCACCAGCAATTTTAAGATTGCGGACCTTGCAAATGTCAGCAGATAACCGACAACTGAATGTTTCCAAAGATGAGCTTTCAATGGTGATACTTTCCATCCCACCAACATTGAAAAGATGTAGATCCTTTATGCATTTGCAGGAATTTGAGATCCATTTGAAAAATCTATCATCTGAAACCTTAGTATCGTGCAACTTCAAGGATTGGAAATAACTTGGAAAAGACGAGGGGGATTGAATAACACCCCCACTCAAGTTCACGTAGAGATGCATCAAAGAATGACAGTGAAAGATGCAGGATGGTAACACAACTGTATTCAGGTAGTTTTGAGTGAAAGTAAGTTCAAGACATTCAACATTACACCTTACTGCATTCTGGATCAATGTGGCAATTCGGAAGAACTCATCACTGCGTTTCATTGCACCGTCTTTGGAATCAAATTTCCAGAAAATGCGAAAGTTCTCAATTTTATTGTCACCACGACTGAACAAGTACCTTTCCCAGTAATTCAACAACCTTGTTCGCAACCTGGAGGAAATTGAAACACAACTTGAACTAATAGTCAAGGATGGCGCAGATAGATGAAGTCGTCTGCATCTGTTCGACACAGCACCCAATTGAATGAGACTCCGGAGAGATTGACCAACAAAATTAAGAATACGAAGAGCAATTTCATCCGGGAGATCACTAAACCTGTCGATCATTATTCTTTCACAACAAGCTCCTTGAACTTGAGAGCTTGAGGTTACTCGTAACTTTCTCCGGGGCTCCATGATAATGTATCAGTTCGTTGTTATAAGGGCACTTGTATAGGATGTTGGATGCAAAATGCTCTACAGTAGCCTGAAAAATAATTCAAGAAATGACTTTGAACTCTTGAGAAATCGAATAATGTGGAAACCTTTTGAACACTAGCAGGATTCCAACACAAAAGAATTTTGAGTTATACATCACATCAATGGAGCCTCTGAAATCAACATCAATATACTTCTTCTTGTTCTTTTCTTTTTCAGAATGCATCAACATACTTCATTGTTTGAACTAATAACTGGGACTAAAATTTCAGGCAAAGGAAAACATGTGAAACTTGAGATTCATCATATTAAACCAGTACTCCAATCACCCTACAAAAATAAACAAAACCCTTAATAGAGTGTTTGTTACTTTCATTCAGCTCATCAATATCTTAATAAAGTGGTTGGGGGTGATTCTACTGACCTTTCCTGTCCATTTAAGTTTTTCCTTTTCTTTTATAGGCAAGATCTTCATTTTAGTTTAGGAGGAGCTCATATACAAAAATCGAAAAAGAAGTACAGTAAAAATAGGCTTACCTCTGCAATCAACCATTTCACTTCCCAAGGTGAGTTACAGAGGAAGAAGAAATTGAGGAAGTGGAAGACGAAGCGGAAGAATATAAAAGGGGAGAGATGAGTCCACACGAGAATCGAGAACGAGAAGAAAGTCTGCCTTGGGTTTTGTGATGGGCGGGACTTGGAAATGTTGTGGGCTCAATTGGGCCTGCGACTTGTTGCGGGTCAAATTATCGAGTTACAAACTGCTCGGTATCACTCAACTCTACTTCGTGACATACTTGCAGTTTACATCACGACTTTGGAATCGATCATTCACTCATATCAGACGTGAATAAACAATTTTGTGGCAGACGCAATAGACAAGCCTCTGCGACATGAAGTTGGGATTATATTACATTATAAACACATCTACCTAAAATATTATTTGAAACTTTCTTTCCCTTTACACCTCTGTCTTTCTTGTGCAACAATAGTTGCATTGGATATCTTGCTTTTGGTTACCATCTCCACAACATCCGAGTGCTGTTCTGATTGAAATATGACCATTTTCTCCAATCTCGGAGCATTCTCCAGAATGTACCTTGCGAACTGCATTTCATTATTACCATCTAAAAGGTCTATCCTCAGCTCTTTAAGCTGAAAAATAAAAGTAAGGTTTTGAGATTTCCAGTATTCCATACTGAAAGTGGGTTCCTGGAAATGCAATAAGCAAATCAGTCGGTAAGTTCTGAAAAATCAAGAAACAAGTACCATAGAGGCAACATGGATGAACACACACTATATTGCTTACTTTATCATGTTTCTCAGTTGCATTTTCCTATTCCTCAGTGTAGACAAATAAATTTAATGAAGTAAATTATCTTCGTTAAATGATTAAATCGATCAAGAGTTCGATAAAATTGCACACGTTGTCCAAAAGTAAAAAAAAAAATTAGTGCAGATCCGAATAAAACTCGTGTCAGTACATAAATGGATGATCGTAATCAAAGCTGCGTAATTCTAACTTAAATCGAAAAATTGAATGTCATTGACGATTCGAAATGATAATCTAACATTTGATTAAATTAATAAATTCCTTAACGGTTATAATTAAATCAATTATTTTTTGTTTAATTTAGTTATGAGAATAACTAATTTTAAATTAATCGGAAAATACATATTGATTTAATTATACAATTAAAGAAATTTATTATTTTAGTGTCATTAAAATATTCTACAAAATCGAAACCTTAACACTATAAATACTCATTCCAACATGAAAAGAAAAATGACTTGAGAAGAAGAGAGAATATCCCTTGAGCAAGATCACTCTCGAGAAATCCTGAAGTCTCTCAAGTCCACGAAGAATCAACAAGCGACTAAATCGCTTGTTCTTCATCAAATCCAAATCCAAACTCAAGTCCACGAAGAATCATTAAGCGACCAAATCGCTTGTTCTTCATCAAATCCAAATCAAAACTCATGTCCACGAAGAATCATCAAGCTACCAAATCGCTCATTCTTCATCAAATCCAAATCCAAACTCAAGTCCACGGAAAATCATCAAGCTACCAAATCGCTCGTTCTTCATCAAATCCAAATCCAAACTCAAGTCCACGAAGAATCATCAAGCTATTAAATCGCTTGTACTTCATCAAATCTAAATCCAAATCTAAACTCAAGTCCACGAAGAATCATCAAGCTACCAAATTGCTTGTTCTTCACCAAATCCAAATCAAAATCCAAACTCAAGTCCATGAAGAATCATCAAGCTATCAAATTGCTCGTTCTTCTTCAAATCCAAACTCAAATTCTCAAGATCAAGTGCATGTCACCCTTGAGCCAAGTTACATACGGAGATAGAATCAGAGGAGTTCACAAAGATTGTAACCTTGCGCTTGATATTCAATAAATCACACTTTATATATACACTTGTCTGCATTCTTGTTTGTTTTCAGATTCTCGTTCTACAAATTGGCACGCCAAGTGGGACATTTTTGACCTCTCATTTTCTTCTCCGAAGAAATCTTCAAATTCGTTTGTGCGATGGCTTCCAAGAACAACCAAGCTGTTCCATCGATGAAATCCAAGTCCATAACCGCGAGGTTAAGCAGAGATGCCAAACCGGTCAAGAAGTCTAAACAAACATCCTCCAAACCAAAGAGCGAACTGATTTCCCTTGTCACCCGAAGCGTGGCTAGAGCTCAATCCACGACATTTTATGGCACTTGCTAGTAAGTCTCGTCAACTAGTCATCACCTTGGAGAGATTGAGAGCAATAGAGCATGCCTCTCAAAGTGGGAAGAAGCAAGTGTCAAAGGAGAAAGAGCCAAATGAGCAATCTCTTCTACCCGTTCATGGTGATGGCCCTATCTTGAAAGACGTTTTCTCTGATGATGAATCAAGCACGGCATCATACCATGGAAGTCCCAAAGAAGATGGCGATAACTTTCATTCTATGCCGCATGAATCCTCTTTTGACAATGCACATGTCTTGGTGACGATAGCATCCACGATCGAGGAGCAACTCTCCAATCTGTTGGAGATGGTTGAAAAGCTCACCCGAACGGTTAAAGAAAAGGATGTGCAAATCGCTGAGCTCTATAGCAAGTTGGAAGATCACAATGATGAGAAATCCACCAAAGGGTCGCCTGGCAGGAGCAAAGTGAATGAATAGAGAGAAACGTCCAAGAACGATGACGACTCGCTTGGTTCCTTATCACTCCAGCAATTGCAGGACATCATCACCAACTCAATTCGGGCTCAATATGGAGGTCCTTCTCGTGACTCCCTCACTTACTCCAAACCTTACACTAAGAGGATCGACAGCTTAAGGATGCTGCTGGGGTATCAGCCACCAAATTTCCAACAATTTGAAGGTAAAGGGATCCCAAAGCAACACGTCGCCTATTTTGTGGAGACTTGCAGTAACACCGGGACAGAAGGCGATCACCTTGTCAAGCAGTTTATTCGTTCGTTGAAGGGAAATGCCTTCGAGTGGTATACAGACTTAGAGCCAGAGTATGTTGACAGTTGGGACCAAATAGAGCGCGAGTTTCTTAATCGATTCTATAGTACAAGGCGGACGGTGAGCATGATGAAGCTAACTAACACGAAGCAACGAAAGGATGAACCCGCGATCGGCTACATCAATAGATGGCGCTCACTTGGCCTTGATTGCAAGGACCGACTGTCAGAGATGTCAGCCGTTGAAATGTGCATCCAAGGCACGCACTTTGATTTGCTATACATCTTGCAAGGAATCAAGCCTCGTTCTTTCAAAGAGTTGGCTACTCGATCCCATGACATGGAGCTAAGCTTGGCAAGTCATAAGGTAAAGAATGAGTGCCTGGTTAACCAACGAAAAGACAAAGTCTTCGGAAGCAGATTTGACAAAAAGTTGAAGAAACCTTCCAAAGAATCAATGATCATCAATACTGCACCGGTCAAGATCTCTACGCGGGATAAGAAAGAGTTTAATGAGGTGGAATCTCCTCGAACCTATGATTGGAGTAAACGCATGTTGAAGGAGATGGAGCAAAAGACGTACCCATTCCCAAACTTTGATGTGGCGGGCATGTTAGGGGATCTGCTCGAAAATAAGATAATAGATCTTCCGGAGTGCAAGCGTCCAGAAGAAATGCATCGTGTCAACGATCCGAAGTATTGCAAATATCATCGCCTCGTTAGTCACCCTATAGAGAAGTGCTTTGTTCTCAAGGATTTGATAATGAACCTCGCCAAGCAAGGAACGATTGAGCTGGACATCGACGACGTTGATGAAGTCAATTGCACTACCATAACATTCGGGTCGTTCGAGCAAGTTCCACTCCATTTTCACCCGATGAAAACACCGTTTTGTTTCACAAAGGAGGCACGCGAACATAAGAAGACCAAATAAGTTAAAGAATGTTATGCTTCCACGCCTATCCCCCAAGTTGCCTTTAACGCCGATGATGAAGGATGGATATTGGTCACCCGGAGAAGAACTCGCAAAGGTATGATGTCAAATTCACTGATTGCCCAACTAAGCCATAAGAAATCACCTACACGACGAGAGGATAATGGACGAGGACGTTTTGAGATGAAAGTCGTTCCATATTTTCGGAAGCCTCTTCGCCGGAACTAGTCAAAAGAACACTTACCTACAAAACAACCGAATATCACTTCAATGGCCACAAGTTGTGAAGTCAGCTCCAAAGAAGACGAAAAGCCTGAAGCAAGGGAAGTGTGTGCAAGTCAAGTGTTAAAGAAAAATAAGGTGTTGAAACAATTGAACCGTCTACCTTTCCAACTCAGCCTCTCTGAAATGATGCAATTGCCAAAATCAACGAGATGCGCACTTGTGGAGTTGCTTATCGACGTAGGAAAACACTCCACAAGCGTGAAGGAATGTGGCGCGTGTGATGCATATTGTGATACCATTCACTTCACAGATGATGACCTCCAATTGGGCTCTAAGCCACATAATCGGCCTCTTTTTCTAACAGGGTACATGCGAGACCGGAAGTTGAATCGCATGCTCATAGATGGAGGGTCAGCAGTGAATATCATGCCCAAGTCAACCATATCGGAACTCAGCATCAACGTTGATGAGCTGTCAAGGAGTCGTCTCATGATCTAAGGTTTCAACCAAGGAGGACAAAGAGCGATAGTGATGATCATACTAGACATGGACATTGGAGAGCTAAAATCAAACACCTTGTTTCATGTCATCGATGCGAAGACCTCATACAACTTGTTGTTAGGATGACCATGGGTACATGACAATGGCATCGTGCCATCCACTTTACACCAATGCTTCAAATTCTATCGCGGAGGTGTGAAAACTGTGGTAGGCGATACCAAACCATTCACAGAAGCTGAATCATACTTTGCGGATTCTAAATTCTACACAGATGATGAGTCAATGAAATAAGTCCTTCCGGTCGGAGTACCCTCCACGGGGAAAGCCGCTAAAGTTAGGGAGAATGATGCCAAATCAAAAGACATTGAGCTTCATGGTGAAGTGTCGCAAAAAGTCTCATCTGAAGTGGCAACATCGTCTACATAAAGAAAAGCCAGCCATGTCTTTTCGGTCCTTCGCTATGTTCTGAAGTCTAGACGAAGGGAGGGGGAATCTCCATTTATGGGGACAAAATCACAAGAGTGTCCATGAAAATTAGAAAATGATGATGTGAAATAGTTGAGGGAGGAATCAACATTGCCATTAATAAAGGTGAGCAACTGAAATCCTGCAAAACAACCACTAGAGGGGTTTGTCAAGCCAATTCAAGGTAAGATGGAACATGGATCGCTGCCCAAGAAAAGAACGAGTGAAGGGTTCGATTCTAACGCATACAAGCTGTTAGAAAAGGCCGGATACGACTTTGGTTCATCAAGCAAAAAGGACGACCAAGCTACATCAAAGATGGCGCATGAGCTCGATGAATCACAAAAGAAGTTACGAGAGCAAAGGGCAACAATTGATTCTTCTAAAGCTGGTCTCGGTTTCACTTCGAGCAAGCCAATCAGAATTTTAGTAAGAAGAAGGGCGGAGCCAGCCAATGTGCAACATATTAGTGTCGAGGTAGTTGAAGAGAAGAGTCAAGAGGTTCAGCCAACCCCTCGCATTTCGTTGTTCCATCGCATTCGTCCAGGTTCCCGAAGAGAAACATCTAAACATATTGAAGGATCAATCACAAGGGCGTCGGTTTTTGACCGTGTGAACATGACATCAAGTACAGGTTCAGTCTTCAATCGCATCGGTAGTACAACCACTCGAACTTCTGTATTCAAAAGGATGTCAAGTTCAGACAAAGATAAGAAAGAGTCAAACATCATTCCGCGAAAGCCGGCATTGGAAATGATCTAAGCACCTAAGGGGGACA
Organism: Argentina anserina; assembly: GCF_933775445.1. Classification (NCBI taxonomy): domain Eukaryota; kingdom Viridiplantae; phylum Streptophyta; class Magnoliopsida; order Rosales; family Rosaceae; genus Argentina; species Argentina anserina. The sequence goes on from NC_065874.1 coordinate 30,494,831, forward strand.
AATATGCAAGAGAAAAATGACTTGTAGTCGAGCAGAGAGCAAAGAAATCCGAAGTCTTATCCCATCAAGCATGCGGAGGCATTCCACGGATCAACTCAAAGTGAAGCAACATACCATCATATTCACTGGCCAAGAAGGAGATAGCAACCTCGATAATGGCGGTGAGGATGACATTGTCCAAACCTCTTATCATGTCACGGTGGCAGAAGCAGATGTCGTAGAGGAAGACGATCATGAAGATTTTGAAATTGAAGTAGACGAAGCTCTTCCAGAACTTGAAGACGGGGGGCAAGCCACTATGGACGAACTTAATGAGATTAATTTGGGAACAGAGGAAGACCCAAGACCTATTTTTGTGAGTGCGTCTTTAAGTTCCGAAGAAGAAAAGAATATCTTGATCTGTTGCTCGAGTACAAATATGTCTTTGTTTGGACGTACAAAGAAATGTCCCTCTTGGATCCAAAGGTAGCAGTTCATTTATTTGCTGTCACCGGAGGCTCGGCCGACCAAGCAAACACAAAAACATTTTCGAACAGAACTTATCCCTCAAATTGAAGCTGAAATTGATGAGTTGATTGCCGCAGGCTTCATTAGAGAGATTCAGTATCCCAAGTGGATCGCAAACATTGTTTCTATCAAGAAGAAGAATAGACAAATCTACGTTTGTGTAGATTTCCGTGACTTAAATGAGGCATGTCCAAAAGATGATTTCTCTCTATCAATCAGAGAGCTCATGGTGTATGCGACAACTGAGCATTAGGTTTTTTCATTCATGGACGGATCATCAGGTTACAACCAGATAAGGATGGCCTTAGAGGATGAGGAACTCACTGCATTTCGAACTCTCAAATAAATTTATTGCTATAAGGTCATGCCATTCGGGTTTAAAATGTCAGTGCAACATACCAACGCGCTATGCAGAAAATTTTCGGTGACATTCTGCACAAGTATGTAGAATGCTATGTTGATGATTTGGTTGTCAAAACAAAGAAAAGAAGTGATCACCTGCAAGATCTACGCAGAGTGTTCGACATGTTATGTAAATACCAGTTAAAAATGAATCCTTTGAAATGTGCCTTCGGCGTTAGTTCTGGAAAATTTCTTGGATTCATCGTGAAGCATCGAGGCATCGAGGTAGACCAATCCAAAATTAAAGCTATCCAGGAAATGCCAGAGCCAAGAAATTTGCGCAAGTTAAAAAGCCTCAAATGACGACTTGCCTTCATCATACGGTTCATATCGAACTTGGCGGGCCGTTGCCAACCATTCAGCCGACTCATGAAGAAAGATGTTTCATTTGTATGGGATGAAGCATGTCGCAATGCCTTTGAGAGTATAAAGAAATACCTGGCGAATCCTCTGATGTTGAGTGCACCTATCGCTGGGAAACCTCTTATCCTTTACATCGCGGCTTAAGAGAGATCACTTGGGACGCTTTTTGCCCAAGAAAATGAAGCCAAAAAAGGAGAAAGCCTTGTACTACTTAAGTCGGACTCTCACCGGACCTGAGCTAAATTATCCGTCGATAGAGAAGATGTGTCTTGCATTCGTCTTCGCCATTCAAAAGTTGAGGCATTACCCAATGCACTTGGTGGCGCGAGTCGATCCAGTTAGTTCATATTATCTAAACCAGTTATAACCGGGCATGGCTAAGTGGGCGTTACTATTGAACCAAAATGACATTGTATATGTGCTCGCTAAAGCAGTGAAAGGACATGCGTTGGCCGACTTCCTAGAAGACCGCCCTATTCCAGCGGATTGGGAAACCTCAGATGAATTCCCGGACGAGGAAGTTTTCCTTGCAGATGTCCTCCCTACTTGGAATATGTTTTTCGATGGCTCATCTAGGGCAGACGGAGCAGGGACTGGTGTTATCTTTTCTCTCCACAAAACAGATATTGCCTTATTCTTTCACTCTTGGGGAACTGTGCTCCAACAATGTGGCAGAGTACCAAACCTTGATCATGGGATTGAAAACAACGTTAGAAATTGAAATCCAAAGTCTTGAAGTGTATGGAGACTCGAAGTTGGTGATTGATCAACTGCTTACTAATTACGAGGTCAAGAAGGAAGATTTAGTACCTTATTTCCAACTCGCCACACAACTCTTGAAGGGCTTTGATAATGTTACACTCATACATGTACCACGGAAAGAAAATCAAATGGCAGACGCATTGGCAAACTTAGCGGCAACTTTAGCATTGTCTGGAGACGAAATTTTAGACATCCCAATTTCTAAAGGTGGGTCGTGACAATAAAACCTTCACTCAAGTGTGCTAGATCACATGTAGTGTCAGTTTACACCATTGATGTTGAAGATTGGAGGCATGATTTTATCGACTATCTTGAGCACAACAAGCTTCCCGAAGATTCGAAGCAAAGGTGGAGCATCAAGCGGCGAGCACCGCGCTTCCTCTCTAACAAAGAAACTTTATATCGGAGGTCATTTGACTGAGTACTTCTTCGATGCTTGGGAAAAGCTTAAGCGGTGAAAGCCATGGAAGAGGTTCATTCTGGAGTGTGTGGAGCACATCAGTCAGGATCAAAGTTACATTTTCAAGTAAGACGACTAGGATATTATTGGCCCGCCATGGTCAAGGATTGTATGGAGTATGCACAAAAATGCGAAGCTTGTCAGTTTCAGGCCAACTTCATTCATCAGCCACCTGAGCCATTGCATCCGACAATTGCTTCGCACCCATTCGACGTCTGGGGAATGGATGCAATCAGATCCATCACTCCGAAATCATCGGCCGGTCATATGTACATTCTGGCAGCCACAGATTCCTTCTCAAAGTGGGCAGAGGCGATACCGCTGAAAGAAATAAAGAAAGAAAATGTTGTGGACTTCATTACGGGAAGCATTATACAATGCTATGGTATACCACGATGCATCATAACAGACAACGCCAAATATTTCTCGAATACCGCAAGAGAAAAGTTGAGCAAGAAATTCCACTTCAAGCTTCATTTTTCTTCGATGTACAACGCTCCGGCAAATAGTTTGGCAGAAGCATTTAATAAAACGTTTTGTAACATTCTGAAGAAAACTGTGAACAAGAAGCAGAGGGATTGGCATGAGAAATTGGGCGAAGCTCTATGGGCTTATAGAACGACGTATCCGACATCCACAAATGCTACAGCTTATTCTCTTGTTTATGGTGTCGAAGCCGTGTTACCATTAGAGAAAGAAATGACGTCGTTGAGAATCGCTGCAAGAAGGTCTCACAAATGAGGAAAATGTCAAGTTGCGCCTGCAAGATTAGAAGCTTTGGACGAGAAGAGGCTTGATGCACAACAACACCTGGAATGCTACCAAGCTCAGATGTCACACGCCTTCAACAAAGGTGTTCGACCACGATCATTTCAAGTTGATGATTTAGTTCTTACTTTTGGAAGACCCATCATTATGACGCACAAGACTGGCTCCAAATTCAAGTCAAAGTGTGATGGTCCTTACGTCGTCAGAGAAGTATACACCAATTGAGATTACAAAATTGTGGCGGAAGACTGTATGAGGATCAGTCCCATTAACAACAAGTTCTTGAATAAGTACCATGCTTGAAAACGTCAAAGTATGCTACAAGTCTGCACGAGCCTAAACTGCATAAGACAAAAAAACAAAAAACAAAAAAAAAACAAAACAAAACGAAAAAACGCTCCACGTCTACATGAGCTTAAACTGCACAAGGCACAAAAAAACCATTGAACTACGTGATGACTTGATTCATTCTTTAGAATGATACATATGCAGCTTGAGAATAATAATCTTAAGTTCAGTCACTTCAAAAAAAAATATAAGGGTTTGATTAAAAAAAGGAGTAAATCTTGATCATTCAAGTCAGCTATCACATATAGGTCAAACCCTTGAAGCTACTCCGACGTTTTTCAAAACTGGTTCGCAACTTCTTTGCCTCTTCAATCTCTGTTGCAGTCAATTCTGGAATCTCTCGGATTTGGCATTTCTTCTGTTCTAGATCAACAAGTCTAGCATCATGAAGAAAAAGGCTTGCAACTGCTGAGTCCAACGTCTGCTCTAGCTTATGTCGTTCTTCCTTCAAGTTCTCAAGGGACTCAAGCATAGACTGACGCTGATCAAAAGTATTTTGTCGAATTTCTTGGGCTGTCGTGATCAAGTCAAGTTCTACAAACGTCCGAACTTAGCACCTCGTTGCCTGACCAGGGCATTTGGAAGCTGGCTACTTGGCGATTTACTTTAATAAAAGACGAGAGTTCAACTGCCATAGAATGGAGCTTTAAAAGCGAATAGCCCGGTAAGAGAGGGATATACGGTTAAGGTGGTGCCATCATTTTGCTCATCTTCAACATCGTCGAGGATAGGTCGTTTACGTTCTTTAAACTCTTGAAATCCACCATGGTGAATGTGATGTGTAAAGCCTAATACGCTTTTCTTGACTGCTGTCAAGTCTATGAAATGAAAGCAGTCAAGCGATTAGGTCGTTTACGTTATTCTTAACTCTTGAAATCCGCCATGGTGAATGTGATGCGTAAAGACTAACACGCTTTTGTTGACTGCTTTCAAGTCTAGGAAATGAAAGCAGTCAAGCGATTAGGTCTTTTACGTTCTTCAAACTCTTGAAAGCCGCCATGGTGAATGTAATGCGTAAAGCCTAACACGTTTTTTGTTGACTATTGTCAAGTCTATGAAATGAAAGCAGTCAAGTAATTAGGTCGTTTACGTTCTTCTTAACTTTTGAAAGCCACCATGGTGAATGTGATGCGTAAATCCTAACACGCTTTTGTTGACTGCTGTCAAGTCTATGAAATGAAAGCAATCAAGCGATTAGGTCGTTTACGTTCTTCAAACTCTTGAAAGCTGTCATGCTGAATGTGATTCGTAAAGCCTAAAACGCTTTTATTGAGTGTTGTAAAGTCTATGAAATGAAATCACTCAATCGATTAGGTCGTTTACGTTCTTCAAATCCGCCAGAAATCAACGCGTTTCGAAAGCAGTCAGATGACTAGATCAACCGCGACTCTTAAATTTGTGTCAAAATCCTACCAAAAAAGAAAAAGTCAAAATCATGCCATGATCCTACAAAAAAAAAGTAAAAACAAAAGAGTAAAAAAAAGTAAAAAAAATCGCATAGCCGAGCCGAGAAGAGCCTAGCCGATCTTCGAAGCCGAGCTGATTTTGGAGCCGAGCCATCATGACAACATCTTTGCTTTAGCAAGACATCCGCACGTAAAAAAGGGAGGAAGCCTGGTCCCTCTTTCTCTCCCTCCCTCGTCATCTTCTTCTTCTTCTTCTTCTTCTTCTTCTTCTTCATCTCTCTCCTCATCAGACCCCTTAACCCATTCTCTCTCTCTCTCTCTCTCTGAAGACCATGCCCGCCTGAAAACTACCATGCCACCACGGCCGCCGACGTCCACGACATCGTCACCGGCCTTCACCGTGATCTACCTCTTCCACTCGGCGATCACGATCACGTGTGGCACGTGCATGATGTTCTACATGACAGACCTCTACACCTTCGGCCAAGACACCGAGACGGCGCAAAAGCTCCTCGGCTCGACGCCGCACGACCAGCTCCTGATCCGGACCTCCGACTCCTTCTCCGGCCTCCTCCTCTTCGCAATCGGCTTCCTACTCCTCATGGTCGCCTTCGTTAGGGATGCACGGTCCTCCACGTCTTCATGGGCCTGTAGCGGTGCTACCTTGAGCGTAGGGTGGATGATCTCACTTGGGATTGGCTCCGCCAGACCATCGGCGATGTCGTTTTGGCTCTGTCTTGGGTCTTCTTTCTTGTGTACTCGTGGAGAGAAAAGAAGGCCCTCAAGGTCCAATCGCCACCAGTGTTCATATGCAGCACATGTAATCTCCATGCTATGCTTGCCAACAGTAAAAGCAGAGTCGATAATTCCTTCAGCATTGATCAGAAACTGGCGGGCCAATACATTTATCTTCATTGTGTATTGCATGTGAGGTTTGAGAAGCCTGTAAATGGGGTGCATCACACTCAACTGCCGTACCAGTGATGAATCGTTGGAGCATACATGCGCTTTGCCAAAGTTCCCAAAGTCAATTTATTGCAGCTATCACCTATTTTTGCAAGTTTAAGTAAATGCAAGAAAACTGGAGAAATTAGTCATTTTGCAAAAAAAAAAACAACGATTTCTGCGAGACTAAACAATTGGAGAGATTTCATTTCCAGCTTAAAGTTGGATTTTAAGGAATTGAAGATTTGTTCCAGGATCTGAATGAAGAAACAAAGTCCACTCACAGTGCTAAAGTTCTTAGGGGGTTGAGAGACCAAATTAATGCTGACGGAAGCCCTGCTGATCGGATGAGGCTTTCGGTGACTAGTGGACTGAGAGTCAAGTTGAGAGAGATGATGAATGATTTTATAGCTTTTGAGGGAGAAGATTGTAAAGGATCCCATGGAGTGAACAAAAAGAAAATAATCTGGAAATAGAAAAACATGAACATGAGAAATGTCCCGAAGGAAAGCATTGAGATGTCAGTTTTGCCTTACAAAGCTTTCTCTTTTAAAAAAAAAGGGCTTGGGAGAATGGCTGTTAGCATGTGTTTGTAGGTGGATTGTGGAATTTCTAGCTCCTTCCAACACTTCAAACACAAAAAGAGCCGATTCTATTTAAAAATGGGCATCATCATCTTTGTCTTACAAAGCTTTCTCTTTAAAAAAAAAAGGATTGGGAGAATGACTGTCAGCATGTGTTTGTAGGTGGATTGTGGAATCTCTAACTCCTTCCAACACTTCCAACACAAAAAGAACCGATTCTAATTAAACAATGGGATCATCATCTTTGCCTTACAAAGCTTTCTCTTTTTTAAAAAAGGCTCCGCATGTGTGATTGTTAGGTGGACTGTGGAATCTCCAAAGCTTCCAACACTTCAAACACAAAAGCAACTGATTCTAATTAAACAATGGGTATCATCATCTACTAGTAACTCCACTACAGTGTTCTTGTCAACAAGAAGATGGTCTTAAAAAAAAGATAGAGAAACGTAAAGCCATCTAATAATGGAGTTAAGGAAAATGATTGCAAGCAAATGTTTTTTTTTATGTCAATGATAAACTTGCTAGTGGGAATCGATTACTTTGTTGAAATATTTGCTAAAAGCAAGGAAAATGATGCTCAAACAAATGAAAAAAAATGGTGATGCTTTCGGTGGTGGTGGGAAAGATTGATGGGAAAGAGATAAAGAGAAGAAAAAAAATGGTTTGATGCTTTTGGTAGTGGATGGAAAGATTTCAAAAATTAAATTTATCTGATTAAAATATATGATGGAAAGATTAGTACAAAATTTACGGAGCCTCGGAAGCTAGCTCCACAAATTCTCCAAATCAAAGTGCATACTTCAAGCTGTGCTTTCGGCACGTGACGACGACATGTCTGCATCACGACTTGAACTGGGGGCATTTGTAGACAAATGAAATTTAATAAAGTATTCGTTAAATGATTAAATCGACCAAGAGCCCGACAAAATTGCACACGTTGCCCAAAAATAAAAAAAAGTTGGTGCAGATCCGAATAAAACTCGTGTCAGCACATAAATGGATGATCGTAATCAAAGCTGCTTAATTCCAACTTAAATCGAAAAATTGAATGTCATTAACGATTCGAAATGATAATGAGACATTTGATTAAATTAATAAATTGTTTAACGGTTATAATTAAGTCAATTATTTTCTGTTTAATTTAGTTATGAGAATAACTAATTTTAAATTAATCGGAAAATACATATTGATTTAATTATACAATTAAATAAAATTATTATTTTAGTGTTATTAAAATATTCTACAAAATATAAACTTTGTCACTATAAATACATCTTCCAACATGAAGAGAAAAGAGACTTGAGAAAAAGAGAGAAAATCACTTGAGTAAGATCACTCTCGAGAAATCCTGAAGTCTCATAAGTCCACGAAGAATTAACAAACGACCAAATCGCTCGTTCTTCATCAAATCTAAATCCAAACTCAAGTCCACGAAGAATCATCAAGCGACCAAATCGCTTGTTTTTCATCAAATTCAAATTCAAATTCAAACTCATGTCCACGAACAATCATCAAACTACCAAATCGCTCGTTCTTCATGAAATCCAAATTCAAACTCAAGTCCACAAAGAATCATTAAACTACTAAATCGCTTGTTTTTTATCAAATCCAAATCCAAACTCAAGTCCACGAAAAATCATCAAGCTACTAAATCGCTCGTTCTTCTTCAAATCCAAATCCAAACTCAAATTCTCAATATCAAGTGCATGTCACCCTTGAGCCAAGTTACATACGAAGATAGAATCAGATGAGTTCACAAAGATTGTAACCCCACGCTTGATATTTAATAAATCACACTTTATTTGTACACGTGTCTGCATTCTTGTTTGTTTTCAGATTCTCATTCTACACTTAATTTCAATGTTCTCTTCTTCAGTAATATTGCCCACTTCCTCGTTTTCACTATTCTCTTCCTCGCTATCATTATCCTCAAACACTTGCTCGATAGAACTGTCATCTTCAGTTCCAGATACTGACTTAGATGGGTCAAACTTTATGCACAATGTATTCAAAGAAGTAATTCATCTGAAAATAGAGACCATTGCCTCGATCAAGTCAGCGTTGAGGCTTGTAACATGCCGACTCAAGAAATTGATCATGTTTAACGGTACTGGCATGGAACCTACTCTGCATATAACCTGCAATATTGCCCAATCATAACAAATGAAACCACAAAAACAGTCATGAAATTCCCAAAAGCCTGTAACATAAGTACTAATAAAGCATAAATGCAATAAACAATTTTTTCAAAATCTATGCAAAAAGTACATATGTTTCAGAATTTAGATGAATATCAATTGCTAAGGCATTTAAGCCAATATCATACTATCATGGATTTTCATGTCTAACCAAGGACATTATCACATTTAATAGATACAAACTCACTATCAATATGCATTAAGCCTAGCATCACCATATTGTATATGCAGTGACATGCCATATAGCCACATATACAGAATTCATAGTCCAAAGGACCTTTTCTTTTACCTTTGTAGTCTCTTCATTTAGGGCTAAAGCTTTGACCATACTTATGCTGCGAAGAACCTGATATAGGTTGCTAGAATCATCTAAATCAGGCATCAGAAATATGCACGCTTCTTCTAAGCACATTAGGTTCACAAGATGATGATGATTCAGAAAATTCCCACTCCAATTGATTCTTTTTAGCTTTGGAGCAAGGTAAAGGATGCAACAATGAATAACTTCTCGAATCACATTGCCAGCATATACATAGATCTTCAAGTTTATCCGCTGAAATGTTAAGATCCAAAAGCTCATAGTTCGGAAAAGGAAGCAAAAGGCTAAACACTTCCAAAGACAAGCTCTCAATCTTGATACTTTTTATCCCACTAATTTTTTCGAGATGTAATTCCTTAATGCATTTGCAAGAATATGAGATCCATTTGAAAATACCCTCATCTTCAAGACGTACACTCTTCAACTTCAAGTAGTGCAGATTACTGGAGAAAGACAAGTTGGGTGACTGAATCGTACCCAAAGAATTCACGGATAAACTTTTCAAAGAAGGACAATGGAAGATGCAAGATGGCAACACAGCTGTGATCCTGACATAATGATGCAGATCAAGGTGAAGTACTTCAACATTACTCCTCACAGCAATTTGGATCCATGTAGTGACTCGGAAATACTCATCACCTATTGGAAGTAAGGCAGTTCTGAAAAACCAGCAAATGCTAAGGCGCTCAATCTTATTATTACCACGGCGAAACAGGTACCTGTCCCAAAGAGTTCATCAATCTTACTCGCAACCTGGTGCAATACGCAACACAACTTATATCTATATTTATTGATGGAACTGACAGATGAAGTTTCCTACATCTTTTGGACACAGCTCCCACTTGGATGAGGTTCCTTAAAGAGTCAGAGAGGAACGAAATAATATGATGAGTAATTTCATCTGGGAGATCACTGAATCTGTCCATCATTACCCCCTCACTAGAAGCTCCTTGAACTTGACAGCTTGTCATTGCACTTAGCTTCTTCCAGGCTCCAAATGTAAGGCCAGCTTGTACGTAATGCTGGATGGGAGTAGAGCTACAAGAGTTGTTCTGCTTTAACACTAACCAAAGGGTGAAATGGCTTCATACCTGTACAAGAATAATCACCCAAAATTCAATACAAAAATCTGAATTACAAAGCGTGAGAAACGCTTTTCTGCATACTGTGCATGTACCAAGCCAGTTCTAACCTTCTACAATACTTCAACACATTGTGAACCACAACTGTGGAGTGCTGATGTCAACAGCACTAAAAATTTGGTGTGCTTCAATTCTCAACTGGAGCATAAGATTCAGGCAAACAAAGAATGTGAGACCAAGCGGTCATCACGATCAGTTCACCAATTTTCCAATGAACCCACTAGGAAAGTTAACTACTTCACTATGTATAGGCACTGCTGAATCAATTTCATACATACCATCTCCAAAAAACACTAAAAAAATTCAGTCGAATCTGTTGTCGAAATAGTCTGTCAACTGTTAAGGCAAGCATTCTTTACACCAACAGGAATCCCAAAAATACAACAACCAGATAAAGTTTGAAAATTGAGTTCACCAAGATCGAGTGTAACAGAGCTCTTAGAACAAATTTATCACTATTCACTGACCACTCGAGACCTTCAAGCACACTAAAGAGTCATTTTGAGAAGTAAAGGGCATTACTAAGAAGATCAAAAGAGAAGAAACAAAAAATGAAGTAAGATACTGAATACATGATCATTTCGAATTTTCGATCGAAAGATAAGAAAAAATATTCACCTCTTCAACTAACCGGCTGCTGAAATTGAACCCCTGAAACCCGCACGACCCGAGAAGTAGAACTGCAGCAGCAGAAGAAAAGAGTTTAGAGGGTTGACACGAGAACCAGCAAGGAAAGTAATAATGGAAGGTAGAGAAGAAAGTAATAATATAATAATCCATTACCACACTAAAAACCAGAAGCCCAAACATAAACAACGCCTAGCCCAAACAGGCCCAAAATCAAGATAAGATTGACCATTGGGCATTGGCCATGTGCAAAGATTGTGGGGTCCCAAAATCTGTTGTTATCCAACTTATTATATTCCAGCAAAACGACAAACTCTTATTCTGGCACCACCCACCTCATCACGAACCACATTCAGTTCCCCGATCCCAAAAAACACACAAACTCTCTTCAAACTCCCCAAAACCCTCAGCTCCCTTCTCTCTCTCTCTCTCTCTCTCTCTCTCTCTCGTCTCAGATTCTCAAGCTCGATCAGCTCTTGATGGAGGGTCTGTGGCGGGCCGCGACGGGCCAGGACCCGAGCCCAGAAGACTACACGGGCATCGAGTTCTGGTCCAACCCGGAACGCGCGGCCTGGCTGACCAAGCAAGGCGAGTACATCAAGACCTGGCGCCGCCGCTGGTTCGTCCTCAAGCAAGGCAAGCTCTTCTGGTTCAAGGACTCCCACGTCACCCCCTCCACCACCCCACGTGGCGTCATCCCCGTCGGCACGTGCCTCACCGTGAAGGGCGCCGAGGACGTCCTCCACAAGCCCTGCGCCTTCGAGCTCTCCACCACCACCCACGACACCATGTACTTCATCGCCGACACTGAGAAGGAGAAGGAGGAGTGGATCAACTCCATCGGACGGTCGTTGGTGCAGCACTCCAGATCGCTCGCGGATTCCGAGGTCGTTGATTACGATAACCGCCGGTGATGTCTTTCTCTCCGGTACAACTACGACTTGTACAAGTGTCTTTTTTTTTGAATGAATGAAATGGAAACTAGTTCAGCGTAATGTTTCTCATTGATCGATTAAACTTTGGTGTTGTGGGATTTGAGAGATTTAGGCTGAATTTTGCTCCTTTGTGGCTTCTTTGTGTAATTGAGAGGCAGTTTATATAGTTCTTTTTTTTTTTTGTGATTTTGTTAAGACTTGTGAAAAACATTGAACCTTTGTTCTTTCATTGTGTGCTGATCTTAACTGAGATGATCTGTTGTACTAGTTAATGAGTAAGTTCGGTTGGTGCTTGTAGAATTTGCATGCATGTGCATAGCTGTGTTTATAGTTCATTGAATCTTGTGGGAGTTGTTTTCGGGTTGAAAAGAGTTTGTTTTTTTAGATTGAACTCATTGAATTGGACAGAAAGGGTAAATCTTTGATGATGCATAACTCATTTGAGTAGTTTCTGTGGCTGTGTGCACATTTTGTGAATGTGTGAGGTGATGCTAGCTAAGCTTTTATGGGATCTAGATCAGAGTTTCGTTTGGTGACAATTTGGGGGTCTAGCAAACTGTTACCCTGCTGTCATATGTTGCATTTAATTCTACCTTCAGTACCTTGCTTCCTTGCTTTGAATGCTAGCATGTTTCCTTACTCCCTGAGGAAGTACTACATCAAATGATATGAATGTGAACTAGAGAATAACTAAAACCATTGGCAGAGAAGTAATTTAAGGTATGTTTTGGATATCTGAAAGGTCCTAACTTTGGAAATCAATCAAGGTGCTTAGACCTCTAAACAATTGTAACTTGATTTGGGCATAATTTTTAGTGCAGTTCTGGAAATGCAAAATTAGCTGCTAAGATAGGTTAGACAGAATATCGACTTGGTGTGGTTATGTTGTGGCTTAGTCAAACATGCATTTTCCATGGAATTAACTGTGTTCAAGGACACTATATGCTGTGTAAATTATATTCAGATTGAATTCTCAATTAAAATTGTGCTGTAGTAATGTTTGCTGATGCAGAACTTCATCTCAGTAGTTTGTTGAGCTCTGTGCACTTCATAAGTTTCTAACTCATTTTGTTTTGGATCTGGGTCAGTTTTTTTCGTCAAATAAATATGCCGATCTAGCCAAATAGTCTCCTGCTTTTATAATTGAAGCATCTGTGAATATGTCTTTATTGATTAACTTAGACTCACTAGTCCTTGGTACAAATTGAAGCATCTGTGAATATGTCTTTATTTTTTGTGCAAACTCCACAGGATCAAATTCCTGTGGGATACGAATCATCATGTCTGTACCATATGTCATGTGGTTCAGTAGCCATGTGCTTCACACACACACACACACACAAATTTCAACCTTGAATAAGTAAATAACAATGGTTCCTAGCTAAAAATCCAAGTAAGGTTGCCAGTGAAGGTTAGCTGCTCAAGCACGTGAGTCAAGTGATGACTTGGTCTTTTAAATTTATGGTCAACATACTGCGCAAAACGATTGTCGTAAGCTTAATCGGAAACTTGCCCTGTATGGCTGTATATGCATAATTAACATCTGCAACTGGTTGCTATGCATTCTTACTCCCACCTCCTTTACACCTACTGTTCCTTCTTCAGATGCAAACTTTGTAAATTCCCATGGCCCCTGAGTTCAATTATATTGGGTTGCATGTGAATGAGATTTAAAGCAAATAGAAAATTGATGATTGGTTGTTAAGTCGGGACAAAGTTTTCGACAATATTATCTTCTTTTTGGAATAAGTTCTCCATTTCCATAATTTGTGTGAAGCATAAGAGGGATAAGACGACAGCAGTGATGTACGTGTAGAACACTACTGATCTAAGCAGTGAGGAAAAACTAACAAAGTCCCAATACTTTTAGTCTCATCTCATTGTCGGTGAGCTCAGCTCGGCTGGTCATCATGCATGACTAACCGACACCATGGAAGATAATCAATCTTCAGGGAATGACTAAGATTTTAAAACTGTATTAGGCTCTCGTTGAGTTGTAGAGTTTTACTGTAGTTTCTCTACCCAAAAAAGGGGTTCAGTTTGAATTATTTTTTCTCTAACTTATTCTATGCTGGAATGCTAAGCAAGAAATGTTTTTCTATATATGTGTGACAGATCCGCAGAGGTAGTAGATAGAGCAAAAAAGCAAAGTGAAAGGGATCAGTTGAGATGAAGAAAGCAGAGCTAGTGTTCATCCCTGCACCAGGGGCAGGGCACCTTGTATCAGCCTTGCAATTCGGAAAGCGTCTGCTTCGCCGAGATGATCGAATTTCTATTACAGTTCTTGCCATCAAATCAGCAGCCCCTTCATCTTTAGGTTCATACACAGAAGCCCTTGTTGCTTCAGATTCCAGGCTCCAACTCATTGATGTCCCTCAAGCTGAGCTGCCTCCATTAGAGTTTGCAAAGTCTCCAGCTAAATTTTTCATTTTGAACATTGAGAATCATGTTGCTAATGTCAGAGAGGCCCTCACTAACTATGTTTCTTCGAGGTCAAACTCGGTTCCAATCGTTGGAGTGGTTCTTGATTTCTTTTGTGTCTCCATGATTGATGTGGTCAATGAGTTCAGCCTTCCTTCTTATCTTTTCATGACAAGCAATGCAGGGTATCTTTCTTTTATGTTCCACTTTCCGGCACAGGATAGCCGGACCGGTAGGCCGCCTAAAGACGCAGATCCTGATTGGTTAATTCCAGGTATTATCCCCCCAGTTCCTACTAAAGTTTTGCCTGTGTCTCTGACTGATGGTAGCTACTATAATTATCTTGGGGTTGCTTCGAGATTTAGAGATTTCAAAGGTATTATAGAAAATACATGTGTTGAGCTAGAGACGCATGCTTTCAACTCATATTCAAAAGATCAAACTACGCCACCGGTGTACCCAGTTGGGCCGGTGCTTGATCTCAACGATGGTCAGGCAAGGTCTAATTTAAACCAGGAGCAGCGTGACAGGATCATGAACTGGCTTGATGATCAGCCTGAAGAATCTGTTGTGTTTTTATGCTTTGGAAGCATGGGGAGCTTTACAGAAGAACAAGTGAGGGAGATAGCTCAGGGGCTTGAGCAGAGTGGCCAGAGGTTCTTGTGGTCTTTGCGTTTGACACCACCTAAAGATAGCAAAACTTTGACTCCTATTGACTGCTCGAACCTTGAGGAAGTCATGCCGGATGGATTCTTGGAGAGGACTAGAGGAAGGGGACTGATATGCGGGTGGGCACCGCAGGTGGAAGTCTTGTCGCACAAGGCAACCGGCAGCTTTGTGTCGCATTGCGGGTGGAACTCGCTCTTGGAGAGCTTGTGGCATGGCGTGCCTGTTGTGACATGGCCTATGTATGCCGAGCAACAGCTGAATGCGTTTCGAATGGTGAAGGAGTTGGGGTTGGGGTTGGAGATGAGGTTGGACTACAGGAGGGGTAGTGGTGAGGTTGTGAAGGCAGATGAGATAGGAAGGGCAGTGGCTAGTGTAATGGAGAACCGTGAGCTGAGGAAGAAAGTGAAAGAAATGGGGGTGGTGAGCCGGAAAGCTGTCGAGGATGGAGGGTCTTCCTCTGTTTCACTTGGACAGTTTATTGAAGATGTGATGAAGAATCATTTTGGTTCTGATTAAGGCTGTTTGCTAGGTTTGAAAAACTGACACCATGTACAATATTTGCCTTTCTCATCCATGTTATGATCTTGTTTAGAAAACTTAGTTCGATTTTAGTTGCAAAATAAGGTTCCTTGAAACTTGACAGATCTCGTTCACATTGACAGCTAGAATATATGTGCTTTACAGTTTCTATATAATCTTAGTGTCGCATGATTTGCTATGAAAGGGAGTAACAATGCGTATTTCGCGAATCTGCCGGCTTGTGGAGGCAGCTGCGTTCGTTATGAATTTCTTTTTCAATAGTAAAGGATGCAAAGTCGGAGATTGAGATCGAAAATCTGGGGAGTGGCAGTGTTTGGTGGATTCATTCACAAATGGCTTCAAGGTTGCCTTCAGATGCTACTTCATACGCAGATCCAAGTGACACACAGAGGAGGCTACTTCATACTCAGAATCCAAGTGACAGACAGAGGGCTAGGGTTTGCTTCTGGCAATTAAGCATCATAGAGTTTCTATAGTTGTTGTTCAATTCTGGATCTCTTTTAAGAGTCTGATCGAATGTTTTTCTCGATCTATGACTGTCAACTAAGGATGTGTTTTACCCTGATGTGGTCGTTCTGCCGAATAGTTTGATGTGTATGGATTCAGTGTTTTGCAAATATAACCTATACTCTGCGTCCCTTGCATAGTTTTGTTAGGGCGGTTTGCCATTTGAGTAGCAATATCATACAAGAAGGATGTACTGCATATTTCAATTTTCAAGTAAACATATGAATACAATGATGTGATGGAGCAAGTCATTGATGCAAGGTCATCTACGATTCTCTCAATGGCAGTATTTGATCTATGAGCTAGAATACTCAATTGGTTGTGCCTGGTTACATTCAAATGTACAACGTACCTCGCTTATTGACATGTATAAAGCAAATTGTGGGAATCTAGAGAAGGCTCTTGAGGAGATGTTCAATGCAGTGTTTATAGAAGCTAAGGTGATGAACTCCGTGACGTTTACTAACATATATAACGTAGATACTAGATAGCAACTATGGACGACTGATACAATTATTTGCAGTCTAGGTAGCTAGACAATATTGCAAACCAAATACGTAAGTTTACATGCTTAATTGTACGTACGCATACGATCGAGTGATTCATTTCAATAATATTGCACCTTAATACATGCAAATCCTTCATTTGATCAGAACATGTTTCAAGAACCCCGGAATGTGCGTGTTCAGAATGTAGCCTTCCCAATCGATACTTGTCGGATCAAAATTGAAATCTTTTGCTTCAATGTAACCTTCTTTTGTAATCTTTCGCAGCTCCTCTGTGTTTGTGTCGTCAAAGCTATGCAAGATCACACACTCGACATGTTAGTATCACTAGTTACATGGTAATAAATATTTTGTATACCAACTAAATAAAAGCATACGTACATGCCCTTGAATAGCATAGCATATAGGGACGGTATAACTCCACCATGCGCATCGCTAATTTAAGTTTACAGTTATACTTGACATAGCCCTCTTCAAAACATCCGCCAGATGCTTTGTTCACCACCTTTAATCCCTTCAAAACAAGAGTGAAATTACCTTTATCAATAACAAAATCAACGGTGGTGATTTTCGATCACTTTGATCTTTACTTATGAGATAGGACGATTACTTATCATTATAGAATAATTTTAGGAAACGATCGATCTAAGCATGCATCTTGTTTTGTTTTTTTTTTTTTTGACAAATAGAGGCTTCTCCTAAAGGCAGCAGGACTAAGCATTCGTTCATAGTTCAAGCCTCTAGTGATATGCTACGTATATTATAGGATTGAGTACGTAGGAGGTTAGAGCAAACCTTCAAAGGAAGCGAGTACCGTATTCTTATATACATCGAAAAAGTAGCCATACTCTTGAATATTAGGATGTCCCTCACTTCGATCGGCTTTCCAGCGTTGTTAATCCATGGATTTTTGGTGAAGCATTTGACCCCAAACTTATAAATATCACAAAAGTTTATAGGATTTCTTAGTGAGCTTCCCACATGATAAATGGTGCCGGATGACTTAATCGCATTCACCACAATTGCTGCTATTATTGCATTTACTGCCATGTCTACTGGAATCTGCACTCATTCACCAATAATTTAGTTCGACGCCTTTGACGTATAAGAAAACAAAATTGATTTACTATTATGGAACTCACCATATCACATATTGTCGTAGGATTGAGAAGTAGGCATTTCAACTTCCCTTTACAACAAGCAGCAATTACGCTATCAACAGTTCTTGAACCACCAGATGTAGATGTTGATAGACACATGTATACATACATTTAGTACTGACCTAATTTGGTACCAAAATTAAACAAGTAATATTATATGATTTTGGAGAAAAATCATTAACCTCTGATCAAGTTCAAGTGTTGTCTATCATATATCATGAACTTGGAACTTTTGGTTCAAATGCTGAACTCTAAATAGGGGTTAACAATATTTCCCGATTGCCAAACAAGAGTTTAGAAGTTTTATGGATTTTCATACCTATAACCTTGAACCCAACCTGGAAATGGCTCACTGCATTTGCTAGAAATGATAGGTGGACGTACAATAACAAACGGTAGATGTTTCTTAGAGTGACGAGTTAATAGTACTTCTCCCATCACCTTTGTAAAAACATAGGTATTTGGCCATCCGTGAAGTTTAGCCCTGAAATGTACACTAGCATCAGCACACACAAACGTGTGCGGAAAAAACTATTTTTTTAATGAAAATTAATTATAGAGTACAGTTATTGTAGACATAAGTAAAATTTGTAAAATAACTTCTTTATCTATTTGTTTTTCAAATTTATTTATTATTTATTAATTTGACTTTTACGACTATATTATTCATATATTTAAAACTAAATTTAATTAATTTATAGTTTAAAGTTATTAACGTATTTTCACATGAATTTGGGGGAGAGAAAGAAGAAGCTAGTATTTCTTGTTTTGTTTTAGTGTGATGAACAATTATTTGTTTGTTTTATTAAAACCTTTGGTTTGTATATGTGCTTAAGCACTTGGGTGTTTAATTTTTGAAACTATGTTATTTGTTTTTGTCTATCATGCTGATTGTCTTTCGAACTAAAATTCTTTTGATGTGTTAGGAGAATTTAGACATGATGGAAACTGATCTTTATCATCCGAGTTCATCTTTAGTCTTGTTGCATTGAGATGGTTATGTTCAGCAAAACTGCAGATTTCTTGGTCTTCTTTCTGTGTTGGATGGAAATGTCACATAGGGGGAGCTTGAAGGTATGTGACATTTTTTAGGTGCATCAGGCAACGTGTTCTAAAGAAGGAAAGAACATTCATCAAGGCTTCTTGCAGCAGCAAAGACAAAATCTTGGAGTTGACATATCTTTAGTAAAGATATCTTTATTACTTATTGTCTGCGTAAAGAGTTGCTGAAATGTTGTACTTGGATTGATCTTAGACTTTATTAAGGAAATTATATTTTGCTTTTATTATGCAGTTGACTGCATAACTTTAGGAAAACTATGATTACTTGTTTAAAGCTATTAACTTTTCCTGATTTGTTGTTATCTGTAAAGAGGCTTCGTAGGATTAAATTGATTCATTTTGATTTATTGATTTGCTGATTGTATGTTGGTGTTGATCAGTATAAAAGGATAAGGTTATGCTCATGATATGTACTTCCGCACTCTATAAGAAATAGACAAATTGTGCTATCACTGTCATATGTGTGTTATTGTGCAGGTGCTAGTGAGAAAAACATAATACATTGGAGTCTCTACACTGTGTGAGAGTTGGAGAAGAAGCATCAAGTTGAGTGAGAACTTGTAGCTAGCTGTGTGAGAGTTAGCTAATACAAACTGTGTGAGAGTTTGTTAGAATAGGCTGAGTAAGAGCTTATTTGTGAAAACTGAGTGAGTTTTTTTTTTCAACTTGATTGTGTGAGAATCAAGTAGCTAGAACTGTGTGAGAGTTCTAAAATACATGTTTGACTGACTGAGAATTAGATTATTGTATTTGGTTTTTTATATTGAATAAGGAAATTCAATCACAGTGCTTTTTCTCTCAAATTGAGGTTTTTGCACTATGATATGTTATCTTTAGGTGCCCTACTGGAACGGTAGGGAATCCCAAAGCTTTACTTATTAAATTTTGAAAATTTGAGTAGGGTTTAACTGGATTTAAAATTATATTTGTATCGGGTCTCGACAGGGAGAGACTTACTTTCTTCAGCCGATTAAAAGGCAAACAACTTTTGATTAAGTGTTGAGTTTCCTTGGGAAGAATAGACTGGATATTCTCCACGGCAACATCCATATTTTCTTCTAGTGCTTCCCTTGCCTTTTTTATGATCTCGTCCTTATTAGTACTAGGGACACTAGATTTGATTAACCACAACTCAAACAATGCAATTTTCTTTTCCATCTCCAGTCTAGTTCTCCTCTTGTGGCTTCCAAAATTGAAAGCATTGACTATGCTTACCCAGTCGTCGCACATGAGAGCAAGAACTCGAACATCACCATTGGCCCTAGCAGACTCGACTGCTTTGGGTAATACAGCAGGAAATGAGTTGGCTGTTGGCCAGTCCAGAAGTTCTTGTCCACCTAATTCTCTTATACGAACAGCAGCATAAGGATAACTTTCACTGACTACATATCCGGCCAAGACAATAAACATTAGTTCAAGTGGTTCATCCGCTTTTGCGATATACTCCCCATCAGCGTATGTCATAATCTTCAGATGCTCCTGGATGGCTCCAAACATTTTAGATCCATGGCTTGAAATTGTGGCACCTGAACTGGATATATATGTACTCCGATTAAGAAAATCAATAAGGAACTTGAAATTTCCCATTTAGTATACGATCATGTCATCTTGGATCCATGATTATTATACTAGTTGAAATTAAGAAGAATTCAAAACTAAAGACAAAAGTTTTTCTATGCTCAAAGTTTAAATACTCAGACGTGTTAGCATTAATTTCATAAGTTAAGTTTTAACTTTTAATGAAAATCAACAGTCATTATACTACCAACACGTATGAGCATGCTCGATACTCTGAGTTTGTAAGACGTTGTCAACTAAAATAGTCTTGATTGTTATGACTAAACTAATAAAATGATAGGTTTCGATATCGATCTTATCTCTGGATACTAGTGTCTTGGTAATCTAGGGGACTTACAGATTGCATAACTGAACGATAAAAATTCTGAAATTCTGACTGATTGGATGGAAGAGTAATCTCCTTGATAAAGTGCGGCCTGAATCTGGATACCACTTTCTTCAAATCGTCCACGGTGAAAATGAGAATGCTATCAACTACAGCGTTATAAGCAGAATCGATAGATAAGGGTAATGTAGCGGGAAATGAGGTACTTGATACTGATACCCACTCTAGAAGTTCTGCTCCATAAAAGTCCATTGGGTATAAATACACTTTAGCAGCATTTCTCTTCTCAACACCTAGATCACCCTCGACAATGAATATCATCTTTTCAAGTGGTTAGCCTTCTGTAGAATGATATTCACGTCCAGTATTGTTATATGTTTTAGGTGTGAGATGCTCCCATATTGCTGTTAACACTTCATCATTCATTGTTCGAAACATTGGCACCTGTATGAGTTATAAAAAAATGAAATCAGTTTAGTATATAGTATATACATACATATATATGCCTTGAACCTGCATATATATATATGAGAGAAAAAAACAATTATGCTTTTAATTTTCAGTCGTCGAGTCAGTTAGTGCTACTGTAATAAATTTTTGATAGGCAGAGCTACTTACTTTCCTTAACCGAGCCAATGGCATTCGATCCTTGATATAGTTTTGAAGTTCCTCCGGAAGAATAGAGATGATATTATAACATCTCTCCTTTCTGCAAGCTCTTGCTGTATCCTGCCCGTGATGTCCTTACTCCTTTCCCTTGGGATGCCGTGTTTAAGAAACCACACGTCCAAGTCTTGACCTTCTTGGTCAGTAGCTTGTTTAACTTTCCTTTTGTGTCTGTTTGTAACGACCCCAAAATTTCGAGCTTAAAAACTCAAAATTCTAAAGTCGTTAAACACCAAATAATCTCAAATAAATCGAAATCATTAAAGCGTAACAGCGGATCACATCTGAGTTTAAAATATAACTCAGTCAAGCCGATTATTACAAACCCAAATGATAGTTCAACATATAACAAATGGAATTGTATAATCCTCACAACAACCTCACAAATAAAATCACACCAAATCACACACACAATCCACGCTGGAACCTCACCACGACTGGATGCGATCGACTTCGAGTCTTCGGAGTCGTCACTCAATCACCACTACTCAGCACCTGCGGAAGTATCCCCTACACCATTGGAATTGGTGCACCGGGATTGCAACACAAACCCGGTAAGCTTTGCAGCTCGTATGAGTAAAATATTAAAATAACTCTCGTCTCGTAAAAGACACAACTCCACATCAACACAGTATAATGAAAATCATGAGAAAACGAGCAACCCATCTGGTTACTCTAATACTTTCACAAAATGGTAACTAATGAGCGCTGGTACACATCCGTTACCCCTCACTTAGTATACCGCTGATGTTGGGTAACCACCCGCCACCCAACATCCAAAACAAGCTGAGTACCCATGAGCAGATAACCACCCGTTACCTCCATGCAGTACTATGGCAGACAGACTAGAGCTCTAACTGTATCGTAACTTTCGCCCGGCCAAAGGCTAGGTTCCGACTTGCCTCACATGTACAATAATCTCACATCATATTGTACCACACATCACGTCCGAAGACAATTCACAATATTTCACATTTTCCGTGATAAAATCACATGTACAATAATCTCACATCATATTGTACCACACATCACGTCCGAAGACAAATCACAATATTTCACATTTTCCGTGATAAAATCATGTACAATAATCACTCATCATATTGTACGTTTTAAAACTTTCACAATATATCCATAATAAAAATCATAACAGTATATTATATAGCAAACTATATATATTCGTATTTATTTACCATTTATACAACATATACATAGTCCACTATATCCTATACATGTCATATTTCATAAACACCTGAAAAATTACGTACGATAATCTCACATCATATCGTACCATTGAAATCACATACACATGCACAATTTTTCTGTCACCGAAATGACTATTTTCAATGAATTAATAACAGTATGTAATTTAATGAACTATATATATATGTACTTATTACCATTATACTGTATATATGTAGTCCACTAAATTATATACATGTTGTAATTCATTTAATAAACACACTTGCAAAAATGTTGAATCACCGCGAGGGTAGATTCGTAATTCAGTGAGATTTTACTCACCTTATTGACTTGAGCGTGAATCCCACAATTTCCGAAGATAATTTCCTTCCCTCGCTTATAGATCACCTTGAAAAGATAAGAAAGGAATTTAGGATCGTTTCGTTAAACCTTTAAATGCCAAAACAGTAATAAACGGTTACTGTTCAGCAATCTTGGTTTATACGAAGTTACTGTTCACTATTCACTATTCACGGTTACTGTACAATACTCAATTAATACGTATTTCTGTACGTATAAGTACTATATACGTATTTCTGTACGTATAAGTACTATATACGTATTTCTGTACGTATAAGTACTATATACGTATTTCTGTTTAAAGGTAAATACAATCTCAGTAAATAAAATTTACTAATTACCTTTTACAAATTACTTTTTACATTTACTGAAAGTAATTTATATTTACATTTACCGAAGGTAAAATTTAATTACATTTACCGTAGTAAATAAAAATTACATTTACATTTACCGTACACAGTAAATTACCAAAATACCCTTCTGTCAATCTGTTCCCACCGCCGCACGTGGCGGCGCGTGTGGCACACGCGCCACCTCCGGCCGGCCGCGCGTGGGGCCCACGCGCCGACGCCAACCAAGGCGCGTGTGACGCCACCGCCGTGCCTAAACTCTCCCCCTCCTCCCCCTCTTCCTTCCTACGACCTCCGACTACCCCTAGGCTACCCCTAGCCTCCTCACGCGCCGCCTCTAGGCGGCGGTATCTCTCACCCTCCTTCACTGCCGATTTCAATCCCAATCTCTCCAAATCGAATCCCTAATCTCCCAATCTCTGTCAAATCAACAGGCAAGCACACGCATAATCATCAAAATCATCTATCCTTACCTTGAACCTTGAATCGACTTGAGGTGCCGGTGGAAGTGGTCGAGCAGCAATGGATACGGCGACTCGAGGCTCGATCCTTCGGCGCGGGGGTTCCGGGGTGAGGAAGGGGTGGTGGCGAGCTTGCCCAAGCTCGTCGACGACGAGGAAGCACGGTGTTGAGGCCCCCCCCCCCCCCCCCCCCCGAGCTTCGAGCTTCTGCGTGGGATCGGGGAAAAGGTGAGGAAGAATAGAGAGTCGTGAGGGAGAGGGAGATCGAAGATGGAAGGTGGTGATGGGAGATGGCGGGGTCGAGAGGGAGAGGAGGTCGGGGAAGAGAGAACCAAGGGAGAGAGAGAGAAACCCGAGAGAGTGAGAGAGATGAGAGAGCGGCGGGTTGAGGGTGAAAGGGTTTCCAATTATGGAAACCCTAGTTGCAACCATTTACTTATATACCCCCTCCCAAAAATCGGAAACCAACTTCCGTCGTTAATAATCTTTACGTACGACGTCCGATTCGAACGCGTCACATACTCACGAACTCGTATCGACGAGCTCTACAACTTTCGTGAAGGAAGTTTTCGCAACCGAGCGATGGAAATAAAAGTCAATAAAAACGTTCGGAAACGTAACGTTTCCTTAATAAACGTTCTCGGAACGTCTCCGTTTCCGTCTCGTAACTTTTGAAATCATTCATGTTCATTTAAACTGAAATTCACGTCTTATAGAACTCGAATTAATTCAAATAATGTATTTGAAATATAGGGTTATTACAATCTACCCCCTTAAAGGAATTTCGTCCCGAAATTCAAACTCACTCAACAAACAACTGTGGATATCTAGTCATCATGTCTGACTCTAGCTCCCAAGATGCATCACCCTCGTCATGGTGACTCCACAATACCTTGACTAGCTCCACATCCTTCCTCCGAAGCTTCTTTGTGGACCTATCCAAAATACGAACCGGCTCGACAACAAATGTAGCATTCTCCTTCACCTCAATGGTGCTATGATCAATCGCATGTGACTCATCTGGTACATACTTCCTCAACATGGAAATGTGGAAGACATTGTGAACGCCCGACATGCTAGTAGGCAAGACTAGTCGATATGCTAGTTCGCCCACCTTCTCGAGTATCTCAAAGGGTCCAACGTACCTCGGTGCTAACTTTCCCTTCTTGCCAAATCTCACTACACCCCCCATAGGCGAAACTTTCAAGAACACCCGATCACCGATCTCAAACTCCACATGTCTCCTCTTCAGGTCTGCATAGCTCTTCTGTCTACTCTGAGCGGTTCGGATTCTATCTCGAATGATCGAAATCTTCTCCGTGGTTTCCTGAACCACCTCTGGGCCCATCAGTGCCTCATCGCCAACTTCGGCCCAACAGATCGGAGATCGACATGGTCTACCATAAAGTGCCTCATACGGTGCCATGCCAATGCTAGAATGGTAGCTGTTGTTGTAGGCAAACTCAATCAATCTCAAATGATCTTCCCAGCTACCCTTGAAATCCAACACACATGCTCTCAACATGTCTTCCATCACCTGATTCACCCTTTCCGTCTGTCCATCGGTCTGAGGGTGAAAAGCTGTACTCATATCCAAGGTGGTGCCCATCGCCTTCTGCAAACCACCCCAGAACTTCGAAGTGAAACGCGCATCTCTATCAGAAACAATAGAAACTGGAGCACCATGAAGTCTCACTACCTCATCCACATATAGCTTCCCAAGCACGTCCACTGAGTACTTCATCGACACTAGAAGAAAATGTGCCGACTTCGTCAACCGATCGACAATCACCCATATGGCATCGTGACCCTTCTTCGATCTAGGTAATCCGGTCACAAAATCCATCGATATCTGCTCCCACTTCCAAAGAGGAATAGTCAGTGGTTTCAACATCCCAGCTGGTCGTTGATGTTCTGCTTTCACTTGCTGACATGTAAGGCACTTCGATACAAACTCTGCTACATCTTTCTTCATACCGTTCCACCAGAATTGTCTGCATATGTCCTTGTACATCTTGGTGTTCCCTGGGTGGACGGTATAGCGTGAACGATGTGCCGTACGAAGAACCTTCTCCCGAAGGTCATCACAATCTGGGACACACAATCTTGCCCCAAACCTCAACCCTCCATCGGGTCCAACTCTCCACTCAGAAGGACACTCGTCAAGCGTATCAACTACAAGCTCCGCCAACTTCGCTCGTGAGTGCCTATCCTGCGCCTGACCCTGTATGATCCTCGTGATCAATGTGGGTTGCACTGTGACACTACCAAGAAAGACCCTTGGTTTTCCTCCCGATGGTACCAAATCAAACTCTGATGCAGCTTCTAGCATGAACCATTCCTGGACCATAAGTGAAGCTACTACGCCTCTCGGTTTTCTGCTCAAGGCATCAGCCACCACATTTGCCTTCCCCGGGTGGTACTCTAATGTGAAGTCATAGTCCTTGAGGAGTTCCATCCATCTCCTCAAAACTAACCCAAAATGATCGCTATACTACCACTCTAAACAGTTGTTTCTTTACTTTCGTTAAGAACCCTCATGGCCAACGCATTCGGCCAAAATAACTTCTCTGCAAGCAGTAATATAATTGATTACTCTTTATTGTAAAATGTATCCCTTGTTGAACACTTCAGTCAACTTCCCCTTATCCAAAAATAAATAATCTGATGCATAGAGGAAAAGAACCTCTAAGTCTCCAACACTGACGCTACTTACAGTTGAAAAGAAAATTTAGTCCTCAACCATTTCCTTACCAGTTAGAAGGTACTTGTCACGACCAATTCGTTAAAACACCACTAAGCTAAGGTCATCTCATACCTTACCTTCAACAGAGTTACTTCACCGTCATTGCGTCTCATTTGGACCTGTGGCATTGTGAAGTTCCAATCCCCAACACCAAAATAATTAAATCCTGAAAGACCAGCGTTCTCATTTAGATGCTCATCTAGCAAATAATTAATTCATATCGCCACATTGAGATTTCTCCATCACCTTATATTTCTTGCTCAGCCAAGAACAATGCGTAACATCCATTGTCTATAGTTGAACCACAACAAGTTTGGAATGTCACGTCGACAAATGTGAATCTCAATTCAATAATTGTATTACCACTTTATGGACGTATCATACGCCCTACCACTCTGTTACCAATAGCGTTAGAGATGCTAGTCACGAAAATTTTCGTTAACCACCTCCAACCTATGGTCTACACATCTCTTACCTGAACATAATATCTCAACCTTGTTAGGCTTCAACTTAGACTAGTTGCATAACTAAAATCTAGTCCTTAACATTTAAACACTGAACATCCCTCAACATAGGGTCAACGCTCTCTATCAAGACTCCTCGACAGTTCTCTGCCCTGATAGGGAACTATATACTCAAACCTGTTAGCATTCCAGTATCTGAATCGCATGTCAAACTCAGAGAGTATTGTAGCCTCTCTAAACCGTTCGCACCAGTCAATTAAGTCTTTGAATTCATTTGTCCCATCCATACGTCGTCTTCGTTATAGGTGTTATAACACAGTATCTCCGGAAACGTCTCACTTTACTCAGACATCACAACTATGTCTGTGATAGCTACTTCATATCCACATACACAACATATGTTATGACTCAAGCTCTCATGGCATTATCCGACTCGAGTCAGCGACACGAAACTCTGGTTCCCTGGGTCTACGAAAGAACCCACCATGTCAAAACAATCAACCACCGCGTACTGCGGCCTCAACTAATCGATTCTTCAGATCACATCATAGTGTGGTCCGGAATCACTATCAAATAAGCAGAGAACTCTCTACTCCCAATCACAATAGGATAAGCCTTTCATTGTCTCCAATTTCGAGGAACACTCCAAAAGTGAAGTGACACATAAAGGGTTTCCCATAGGCGTAGGAATTCAATCCTAACCTATCCACTGCCAACTATCAATAATTGAATGTGGCTATCATCGTCTTCTCTAACTCAGAGTACTCAATCATTACCAAGTAAGTCCCAATACTCTCGATCCAATGGTCCGCTACCATATGATCCAAGCGTCATGAAATGACAGCACTAGCAGCTCACTAATGTCCTTGAACAACCTCAACACACGACTATCGTCTCTAACGATAGCAACAAGATCAACTTGTCTTTCCAGTGGAGCAGTCTCCTCATAAAGGTTCTCCACATTGCGGCCTCGGCCTGCAGCCCTAACTCGGCCCTGTCAACGGCCATTTTCCAAATTCATCACCATTCAACAACTAACACTCAGTCATACATGTGAAGTCTCGAATTCGACAAAATAGATCCAACCAATATTAATCATGAAATCTCAGAAGAAAGTGAATCATCGGAGTACCGTCACAATACTCTCTACAGGACCAAACCATAAGGTATGGCTCCTAACACTCTCGCGTACCCGACGACATATCAATACCGAGGAGCATGTGATGGGTGCCCGCCTGCAGTCGGATCATCGCTCCCGGATGATATTGATAATCGCCAAATACACACTTAGGCTCTGATACCAACTGTAACGACCCCAAAATTTCGAGCTTAAAAACTCAAAATTCTAAAGTCGTTAAACACCAAATAATCTCAAATAAATCGAAATCATTAAAGCGTAACAGCGGATCACATCTGAGTTTAAAATATAACTCAGTCAAGCCGATTATTACAAACCCAAATGATAGTTCAACATATAACAAATGGAATTGTATAATCCTCACAACAACCTCACAAATAAAATCACACCAAATCACACACACAATCCACGCTGGAACCTCACCACGACTGGATGCGATCGACTTCGAGTCTTCGGAGTCGTCACTCAATCACCACTACTCAGCACCTGCGGAAGTATCCCCTACACCATTGGAATTGGTGCACCGGGATTGCAACACAAACCCGGTAAGCTTTGCAGCTCGTATGAGTAAAATATTAAAATAACTCTCGTCTCGTAAAAGACACAACTCCACATCAACACAGTATAATGAAAATCATGAGAAAACGAGCAACCCATCTGGTTACTCTAATACTTTCACAAAATGGTAACTAATGAGCGCTGGTACACATCCGTTACCCCTCACTTAGTATACCGCTGATGTTGGGTAACCACCCGCCACCCAACATCCAAAACAAGCTGAGTACCCATGAGCAGATAACCACCCGTTACCTCCATGCAGTACTATGGCAGACAGACTAGAGCTCTAACTGTATCGTAACTTTCGCCCGGCCAAAGGCTAGGTTCCGACTTGCCTCACATGTACAATAATCTCACATCATATTGTACCACACATCACGTCCGAAGACAATTCACAATATTTCACATTTTCCGTGATAAAATCACATGTACAATAATCTCACATCATATTGTACCACACATCACGTCCGAAGACAAATCACAATATTTCACATTTTCCGTGATAAAATCATGTACAATAATCACTCATCATATTGTACGTTTTAAAACTTTCACAATATATCCATAATAAAAATCATAACAGTATATTATATAGCAAACTATATATATTCGTATTTATTTACCATTTATACAACATATACATAGTCCACTATATCCTATACATGTCATATTTCATAAACACCTGAAAAATTACGTACGATAATCTCACATCATATCGTACCATTGAAATCACATACACATGCACAATTTTTCTGTCACCGAAATGACTATTTTCAATGAATTAATAACAGTATGTAATTTAATGAACTATATATATATGTACTTATTACCATTATACTGTATATATGTAGTCCACTAAATTATATACATGTTGTAATTCATTTAATAAACACACTTGCAAAAATGTTGAATCACCGCGAGGGTAGATTCGTAATTCAGTGAGATTTTACTCACCTTATTGACTTGAGCGTGAATCCCACAATTTCCGAAGATAATTTCCTTCCCTCGCTTATAGATCACCTTGAAAAGATAAGAAAGGAATTTAGGATCGTTTCGTTAAACCTTTAAATGCCAAAACAGTAATAAACGGTTACTGTTCAGCAATCTTGGTTTATACGAAGTTACTGTTCACTATTCACTATTCACGGTTACTGTACAATACTCAATTAATACGTATTTCTGTACGTATAAGTACTATATACGTATTTCTGTACGTATAAGTACTATATACGTATTTCTGTACGTATAAGTACTATATACGTATTTCTGTTTAAAGGTAAATACAATCTCAGTAAATAAAATTTACTAATTACCTTTTACAAATTACTTTTTACATTTACTGAAAGTAATTTATATTTACATTTACCGAAGGTAAAATTTAATTACATTTACCGTAGTAAATAAAAATTACATTTACATTTACCGTACACAGTAAATTACCAAAATACCCTTCTGTCAATCTGTTCCCACCGCCGCACGTGGCGGCGCGTGTGGCACACGCGCCACCTCCGGCCGGCCGCGCGTGGGGCCCACGCGCCGACGCCAACCAAGGCGCGTGTGACGCCACCGCCGTGCCTAAACTCTCCCCCTCCTCCCCCTCTTCCTTCCTACGACCTCCGACTACCCCTAGGCTACCCCTAGCCTCCTCACGCGCCGCCTCTAGGCGGCGGTATCTCTCACCCTCCTTCACTGCCGATTTCAATCCCAATCTCTCCAAATCGAATCCCTAATCTCCCAATCTCTGTCAAATCAACAGGCAAGCACACGCACAATCATCAAAATCATCTATCCTTACCTTGAACCTTGAATCGACTTGAGGTGCCGGTGGAAGTGGTCGAGCAGCAATGGATACGGCGACTCGAGGCTCGATCCTTCGGCGCGGGGGTTCCGGGGTGAGGAAGGGGTGGTGGCGAGCTTGCCCAAGCTCGTCGACGACGAGGAAGCACGGTGTTGAGGCCCCCCCCCCCCCGAGCTTCGAGCTTCTGCGTGGGATCGGGGAAAAGGTGAGGAAGAATAGAGAGTCGTGAGGGAGAGGGAGATCGAAGATGGAAGGTGGTGATGGGAGATGGCGGGGTCGAGAGGGAGAGGAGGTCGGGGAAGAGAGAACCAAGGGAGAGAGAGAGAAACCCGAGAGAGTGAGAGAGATGAGAGAGCGGCGGGTTGAGGGTGAAAGGGTTTCCAATTATGGAAACCCTAGTTGCAACCATTTACTTATATACCCCCTCCCAAAAATCGGAAACCAACTTCCGTCGTTAATAATCTTTACGTACGACGTCCGATTCGAACGCGTCACATACTCACGAACTCGTATCGACGAGCTCTACAACTTTCGTGAAGGAAGTTTTCGCAACCGAGCGATGGAAATAAAAGTCAATAAAAACGTTCGGAAACGTAACGTTTCCTTAATAAACGTTCTCGGAACGTCTCCGTTTCCGTCTCGTAACTTTTGAAATCATTCATGTTCATTTAAACTGAAATTCACGTCTTATAGAACTCGAATTAATTCAAATAATGTATTTGAAATCTAGGGTTATTACAATAATGTCACAACCCAGACCGCTCCGCCGTAACACGATATTGTCCGCTTTGGGCATAGCCCTCACGGTTTTGTTTTTGGGAGCTCAGAAGCACCTTCCCAGCGGGTCACCCATCCTAGGATTGACCTGGGCCAAGCATGCTTAACTTCGGAGTTCTCCTCTCCTCCGAAGCCGTTGAGCCCCCAAAAGGCCTCGCGTTAGATAGAGGTGGGCATGTACATATAAGCGCATCACCCCCTCTCCGTTGGCCGATGTGGGATATTACACTGTTAGACTCTAGTATTGAAATATCCGTCTGCATGTACATCTATTACATAACGGGTACGAATTAAGTTGATGATAATCAATTATTTATTGTGCCAAATTAAGCTAATCTTGATTTAATCTTAAGCTATCAAACAATTGAAGACCTACATACAATCAGAATATCTCTCTCTCTCTCTCTCTCTCTCTCTCTCTCTCTCTCTCTCTCTCTCTCTCTCTCTCTCTCTCTCTCTCTCTCTCTCTCTCTCTCTCTCTCTCTCTCTCTCTCTCTCTCTCTCTCTCTTTTGAAACAAATTTGAATCATATGAAAAATTAGCTAAATTAGAGACTAATTATTTTCTTGTTATAAACAGAAGTGTTGTATCACATTCAAAACATATGGAAATTAACTAAATATATAATTAGCACCTTTTTTTTCATTCTACTTTATTTAATAGATTGTTGTGAAGTACATGTATTTCATGTGTGCTTTGTTTTCCGAGATAATTAGTGATAAACTCATTCTTCAAGTTCATTTTTTAGATAAACTCACACATTTTTTTTAATCTACACCCAAAACATATATCAACATTCCTTATATGGTTTTTTCTATAAATAATATATTTAAATTATTTAATTGAGTTCACTTTCTTGCCCTTCTCGCTAGGAATGGAAAATAAGTTCTTACAATTTTTCAAATGTTATAAACATGCAATTGTAAGCATAAATTAAATGTTCAATTTGGTAAATCCGTCTTATCTTAAGGAATAGTCAAACGAAATAAAAAAATATGTTATTTATATTATTGTCTTAATAGATCAAAACAAGTCATGAATGCCTTAAAAACTACCAAGTTGTTCTTTTTTTTTTTCCATTACAAGGCTATATGATCATGTTTTTCAGCATATACCTTCTTTCCTATTCAAAAACCCAATTTTCTTTCTTTTGATTGTCTAATTTCCTTTTTCCAACCTGAACTCCTACCTTAGAAGTAGGATCCTATACAACAAAATATTTACTTCTGTGGAAATGATAATTAACCTATATGCATGGACCAATCTACACATCCCACATAATTAACCTATTGAATAGAAGTTACATACATATGTTACCCATACTCTCTACCTATAGAACCCACACTTCCTACCTTAGAGGTAGGGTCCTATACAGCTAAAAGATTTACCTCCGTGAAAATAATTAACCTATATGCAAAGAACAATCTACACATCCCATAAAGTTAACCTACTGAATAGAAATTACATATTTATTCCATAGGAGAAAAAAAACAATCAAGTACCATACCCTAACAAACCACATGTCTTCTATGTTCAACCCACACACATTGTTGCCTAACACACATGTACAACAACTAATTTCCTAAGTAGAATACACTTAACCAGTATATTTAACTCAACAGCGAATCACCTATACCTATTTTACATAACTCAAATTTAAGTCACACCCTATAGCACATGAATCCCATAACAACAAACACCACAAACACGGACAACTCATACAATTGGAAAATTAATACCTACAGATAAAAAAACTAGAATAAGAAGATTCAGAAGTTGTCGACAAAACAACGTCACTAACCAATTGAGCGATCTATTTATATCATAGATATCATGAATAACGGTGGAGATACTGATTGAAAACCCCTACTTAGTTAGGTTCATATGAGGAGATTACATAACCTCAAGATCCCCTTATATAGATTTTTGTTGCTCTGATCATATTATTCATATATAAGCATGAAATCAATATCAAATGCTATAATCAAGGACCATATATTGAATTCAGTTTATTCATTCATAGTTGGGTTTGTAAAAAATGGCAGATGTTTCAATCATGCGAAACATGTCGTTTTTGGGTTTTATGATTTTTGTGTCTGGTGAGTGGCACATCTAGTAAATACTAGCAAAATAAAAATATGTTATTCAAGTCCAAAATTTTTTTTTTAAAGAAAAAAATCAAGCTAACAAATAGGTTTGGTGTAATTTTAAGAAATGTTGTAATATCCCGAAAATTTTATAATTATTTTCTAATTATTATTCGGAGATATTTAAATTGGTGGCGATCCGATTATATGGTATGCGGGAGAAAACGAATGTGCTCGATCGATTTATACATAAAAACGTTACCGTGACGGGTCAAGATTTGACTTTTTATCTGTTAGGAATCTTAGAAAACTTTATTCATAGAAGTCGTAGAGTTCGTCAATACGAATTCATGGACATATGGCATGCTTAAATCAAAGTTTGTATGAAGAAGTTACGAATCAAAATATATTTGGACATTTTTGGAATATAGTATAAATAGGGGAATTAAAGAGAAAATGGGGAAAAATCAGAAATTTGGATCGTACTGTTCAGGAATACTGTTCACCCCGAAAAAATCCAGAAATTCTCTCTCCGAGCGGCCGATTTTGGGCCGCCAGATCTCCGTCGTCCGGCCACCATAGAGCGGCGCACCGGTCACGTTTGAAAGGTTGTTGCGTCCCCTATCGATTGATGGCAGCACCACCCGCCATCTCGCCGCCGTTTGGGAGCGGTGAAGCCCATAAGTTCCCTTGAAAATGCATATTTCGCCGAACTTAACTCGTCGGATCTCCCTCCTCTGGCAACCAATCGGTGAGATTCTTATCCCATTTTAAAGGTCTCCTTCCATACTACAAACCCTCTAAAAGATTTAACCCAAATCGTTGTGTGCTAGGAGAATCGAAGAAAAGAAATCCTAGGTTTTAAATTAGGGCTTTTCGGTTTTTATTAAATTGAAGTGTTTAGGTTCAGAATTAGACTTTATGGTGAACTAGAAAGTTGCTAAGAATGTCATTTAGATTGTGGTGGTGAAATTTGGTGGTCATTGGTGGTGGTCGGGAAACAGTGGCGCCGCATGAACAACGTTCTTCATGAACAGTACCATAAACATTGTTCATAAAACAATAACTACGAACATTGTTCATGAACAGTACTTGTGAACAGTGTTTTATGAACAACATTTAGCTGAACTGTAATCGTCACCGGATATTTTACGTATCGTTTTCTAAGGATTTTATCATGCTATTAGGTGACCAACGAAACGAGTGAGGGAATCGCTTTCGGTGTCGTGGAAGTTGCACGCGGGAAATAAAGTGAGTAAACCTCACAATGATCATCATGATCGAAGTAGTGTTATAATTATTGAATTTGGTTTGAGTTTTTACCATAATCGTTGCATCACTAGTTATAAAAATTATTTTTACAAAAAAATATGTTTTGGTTTAAATTCGTGAACTTGATCATCTATGGTTCATAGGTAAGTGAAACGCTATTTTAATAAATGATTTTGAAAAAGTTTTAGTGATTATGGACTATGGTGAATGCGAGTAAATCTCACTATGACAAGTCTACCATTGGCGGTGACTCATAGTATGTTTTTTTTTTGTTAAAAGATCGAACTAAGAAATGTATATGATATAGTGGGTTGTGTATGTGTATAAAATGGTAAATACGATACGTATATATATGGGTTGCTATATTATATACTGTCACATTCTTATTTCCAAATGAATTATATTGTGGCAACTATATTTATTTTATTTGAGCAAGAGTCGCTTTGTTATAGTACAATAACATGGTGGATTGTTATTGTACGTGGTTTTAACATTGAGTCTTGTTAACACATTTTTTGTCTTCGGACGTGTTTTTTCTGTCTCCGGACGTGTTTTTCTGTCTTCGGATGTGTTGGTAGTAATCAGAACCGAGCTTTGGCCGGGTGTCGTTTACAATTCAGTTAGAACTCTAGTCTGTCTGTTGGTGTACTACATGAGGCGTAACAGATGGGTTGCCTGGGTCTCATGAGTACCCCTATTTTTTGTGTGACATTGGGTACATATGGGCTACCCAGTGTCTGTTGGTGTACTGCATGAGGGGTAACAGATGAGTACCTGAGTCTCATGAGTACCCATGTTTTACATGATTTTAGGTAACCATATGGGTTGCCCAGTGCCTGTCGGTGTATTACATAAGGGGTAAATAGGTTGCCTGAGTCTCATGAGTATCCATGTTTTAAAATGATTTTGGGTAACAGATGGGTTGCCCAGTGTCACATGAGTACGTTTGTCTTTAAATGTTATTTGACATATTTCAGTTGTATGCGATGTATGTTTACTGTTGGTTTACTCATACGAGCTGAAAAGGTTACCGGCTTTGTGTTTACAATCCCGGTGCACCAATTCGATGGTGTAGGAGATAGTTCTAATGGTGGGGATTAGCAGATTCGGAGGGTTTACTCTGAAGATTTCTTTCTTCTGTTTGTGGTGAGGATTAAGTGAATTTTACATTTCCATTGGTTATAATACTAAGGTATAAACTGGTTATGTATTATTCAAGTCGACTGAGTCATGTTGTGGACTCAGTTTCGATACACTGTTATGATAAGATGATTTTAATATATTTAAGATTGTTTTAGAGTTTTCATGGCTTCGAATTCATTTTTTATCATTCGAATTTCGGGGCTGTGATAGATGTGTTTGATATAACATTGGTCTAGCCACCAAAAGGGTGTATATCTCACTCCCCCTTGTTTTCCATAAACATTTTAAACTATTGTACTATGTATTTTCTAAGTTGACTAGAATCGCACATCTGGAAGATGAGACTAGACATTTTTGTATTCTCGTATATAAAGATCGCATATTGTATTTAATTCAATAGAAATTTCTCTAGAGCCATGTATGTTGAGCACGTTAATTTGTAACACATTTTTTATTCACATTTTTTTTAATTAAACCGAAAATACATATATTTCTTGACTATTGTAGACATTACTTTTGTATAAGAGTCTAAATATTAAATAGTAAAAATCACTTAAATATGATAATTTAAGAGATCTCTCGATCTACAATACTGATATAACAACATACTAAACGAGATCATGTAAAAATGTAACAAAAAATGAGTCGAATAATGACTTGTGATCTTGATAGGAACGGCGTGCTATAGAAAGTGAAAACTTACCTGCAAGTTGCCGATAAGATATAAGAATAGTAGCAAGCCAAGTATAGATATTAGAGTTGCAAACAGGTTTTCCGATGTCTCCGTACTGGTCTCGAGGTTTGAACCAAGAGAACTGCAAAATGAGACGGAGACATCATGTTATTCTTTAAACAAATTTGTCAAGTGAAATGAGATAATACAGGTTGATACATAAATGTTGTCTTACTTAAAATTGCAACGTGATGATCAAGAATATTTTTAATAGCATTGGGGTACGATTCCCTAATAGCTAGATATATAGTTGAGAGTTCAGTGACTTCGATCCGACCACATGCATGCATTTTCACATATGACTGAAATGAGAGCAGCTAGCAAGAGCCTAAACGAACACACAGTTACACAGAATAAAAGACAGTAGAGAGAGAACTCTCATTCTCAGTCTCTTCTTCTACCAGTTGATACGCAAGGTTTTTTAAAAGATAATTGGGAAATTAAGACAATTCTAGATGAACCTTAGATTTCGCATTTGACATTTTCATGGGATAATTTGTCGTCGCCAGTATACCAGACTGAAGAGCACCAATATATATACCAAAATCAAAGAGCTTTGCATCAGGTGGATCAATAGGGCATAAATCATTTAGTGATGCCATATTTCGCCAACAACTTGTAATTGTTTGCACAGCGAAAAAGTACCAGCACGCTCCAAGTACCTGGAGGAACAATACATACGTACATCAGTTTCTTTTGCTATTTATAAAATGTAGCTTCACTTAAAGCTCCGAGATAGAATGAACGTAGTTAAAATACAAAATGATAAATCGAATAAGGCTTACGTACGTGACTGGCAAGGATATACATGAAGAAGTTGAGCACACCTTTAATTAACCCATGTTGAAATCTCCTATTCGGAAGACACTTTAGGTTCCTTACATGATATGTCGATTCGAAGAACGCGTGGAACATATTGCACCAGAACAAAAATGTTCAGAAGCTTAACAGATGTCTCAGATCTCATTTTCGAAAAGAAAATGAGAATGGCTACCTGAAATATACAATGTTCATACTATTAGCTAAACCAAGGACTAAAATATCGACGAGAACGGAAATATCGAGGGTCCAAAAATTAGAAATATCGACAGAAATATCGGAGAAATATCGATTTTAAAAAATAGTTGAGTAAATTGATAGAAATTTAAATAAAAACATGGAAATTTTGAATGAAATTTTGAGAGATGTTTATTTGATCAATTATCTATTATATTTCATAAGAAATTGTTATATAACTATTAGTCTATAATGAGTTATAGTAATTTAAGATAAAACAATCGTCGAGAATTATTAAAAAAAAATTAATGGCTGGGAACCCAAAGGGAGACTAGGTCATCACGCCTTATATACATATGATACAATAAATATGAAATTACATAAGTGATTTAGAACCACATAGATGATTTATGAGGTACAAATTAGAACTTAATAATATTAATATACTTACCAACAAGGAAGAAAAGAGAATATCAACAAAGCTTCACTCACTAATATATTTGGAATTTGATGCTAATATATTTAGAATTTGAAATAGAATAGAGTTGAGTAGTGATGCAAGTGTGCAACCAAAGACTAACATCCTAATGTATTTATAGTATTATAAAGTTTTAATTTGAAAAGTAGTTAAAAATTGAATTGTAGGTAAATAATGTGATGAAGTTAGTTCGGATTGGACATATAACCAATTTTCTTTGTTTATCAAATTTATTACACATACAATATATATTATAAAGTGTCAAAATATAACACAAATTGACTTAGTAGAGTTGGTTAAGTGATTCATTTTCTATTAAAGTTAACATGGTTCGATTCCCCTCAACAACAAGTTAGGTTTTATTTGAATTTTATTTGTAACATAGAATGAAATATATATTAAAAATAGTCATATAGAACAATAACTATGCTTGGTAGAGTTGGCTACACATCTTTACTTGCAAATGAATGACCACGGTTCGATTCCCCTCAAACTCAAATTGAGTTTTAATTTCTGGTGGCGACACGTGGCGGAATGAGTGATTATATCGCGGATATATCGATAATATCGCGATATATTGTGGACATTTCCAAAATATCGACCGAAATTACCATGGTATGTGAAGGACA
This sequence comes from Argentina anserina, assembly GCF_933775445.1. NCBI lineage: Eukaryota > Viridiplantae > Streptophyta > Magnoliopsida > Rosales > Rosaceae > Argentina > Argentina anserina. The sequence continues at coordinate 30,533,200 of NC_065874.1, forward strand.
CGTGGCGGAATGAGTGATTATATCGCGGATATATCCAAAATATCGATAATATCGTAGAAATTTCCAAAATATCGACCGAAATTACAATGGTATGTGAAAGATATATCCTTACCCCGAAAAATCGAAATTATCGCCGAAATATCGACGATAATTTCGATTTTTTAGTCCTTGAGCTAAACCTAGCTAAACCCTATAATATGTATATCTAGTTATTATTATAAAACGAGCGTTCAAAAGTTTCAACGGTTATAATCAAGGCATTCAAAAGTTTGATTTACTTTAATCGATTTGGAACATTCAAGTTTCATATAGTGTTAGATTTGTTAACTTAATCTTAGCCATTGAAGGCCATTAAAAAGTAAAAAATGGTGAATTCATAAGGGAGGAACAAAAAAAGTTTCCCTTAATGGGAAAGACACCTACACACGCACACGATTTTGTTACCCGTAGAAGGGGAAGAACTGCTAAAATACCAATCATGATGGACGACTTCTGATATAAGCATATAATGCGACGTTTATAATGTGTTTTCTTTCCCATTTAGTTTAGTTATTTTCTTAATAATATATATTTTAACTTAGTTTACTATTTTCAAGTTCATTAGAGCAAAATAAGAGGAAAAAATGTTTAAAAATCCAAAAAGAGCAATAAAACCCGAAATCAGGATTCTGCCTCTGCAAAATAGTCAACTTCGACGGATCATAACGAGTAAACTACATGGAGGAAAATTATGAGTAAGATATCGATGGAAAGCCATATGAGTCTAGTTTCCAGACCAGTTGGAATCGCAGAAATATCGTTTTTTCTTGAGGAAGTTATGCTCAATTTAGTGACCAGAGGTCAGACTGGCCGAGAAACCTGATATTGGACAAGTTAGTGTAACTTAGCCCCAATACACTTCTAAACAGACTTTGCACGACTAAAGAAGATCTCCTAGCCATAAAGGAAGCTGATGTGGGTGTGGAGTATGTTAGGAGAAACCAAAAGCAGATCCGGCCATCCAAAGTCATTTAATTTCAAGGATTGTGATCTAATCTCAAACTCTGATCTCTCTCTATACTTAGGGGGCTGAAACTGTAATGACCCGATTTTTCGGAATCAATTATTTGAATTCTTAGACTTTAATAAGTGTGTAAAGTTATTAAAACCGCATTTGTTTCGCTTCGTGACGTATTAAAAATCGAAAACGGAACCGTATTCGGAAAACTAACTTGGAAAAACATTACGTTTCCGCGACGCAAGAATCGACTTTTACTCCGTCGCTCGTTTCCGAAAACTTCATTCACGAAAGTTCTAAAGCTCGTCGATACAAATTCGTGGACACGTCACGTGTCCTAATCAGATGTCGTACGTGAAAGTTATTAACGACGAAAGTTAGTTTCCGATTTTAGAAGTGGGTATAAAAAGAGAATTTTGAGAATTAGGGTTTCCATTTTCGGAAACCCCTTCTCTCTCACCGAAGCCTCCCTCTTTCTCTCTCTTCTCTCTCTCTCTCCCCGATCTCTCTCTCCTTCTCTCTCTCTCTCTCCGCCGGCGATCTCCCTCTACCAGCCACCTTGCTCGACACTTCCGGTGTCATTGGGACCGCACGGCCACGACGAGTGGACCGGTGGTGACAGCGACACACCCTAGCCAGAGATTGAGCAGCGACGACGGAGCATAGCCTCGGTTCCGCCATTCTCGATGTCGTCGGCATCGCACGAGCTCGTAGGCACGTTGGTGAGCTTCCTCCCTGACCCCTCGATGTGATTCCACCGGCGGTGAGGCTTGAATTGAGTTGCAACGCCTTCAACCTCTTCCCCTCGATCCGAGACTTCACGGAGGTGATTGCGGCGATTTCCGGCCAGTCCTGGACAAGGCGAAGGTATGGTTGCGATCCCCACATCTTTCTCTTGAAATTCCATGTTGAATGCGTGTTGTTTTGGTGGTTGTGATCAGAGTTGGAGGAGCGGTGTGTGTCGATGTCGGTGGCGGCGCGTGAGCGCATGTGGAGTAGTGTATGGGCGCAGAAGGCCGTGGAGGGGAAGAGGAGAGAAAATGGATGGGTTTTGGGCGACGGTGACGAGCTACGCGTCGATTTTAGAAGTGGCGTGTGGGCCCCACGCGTTGTCGCCAGAGGTGGCGCGTGGGGTTCGTGCGGTGGCGTGTGAATAGTAAATTTTGTAAAAAGTGATTTCTGTACGGTAAATATAAAAAAGTAAATTTCGTACAATAAAGGTAACTGTAATTTACGTACATTAATTGTAAACGTAATTTCTAAAGGGTAAATCAGTGATTTGTATTTACTGACAGTATTTACTATGCATAGTACATTGGTGTACATTAATACATAAACGGTATGTACATGAAAAGTAATACATAGACCATATGTATTTGAATAGTAATACGTGGATAGTAAATACATGAACAATAATTTCGTAAAAACCATAAATTGCTGAACATTGAAACATTATTACTGTTTCAACATTTAAGGTTTTACGTAACGCTTTTAAATTCACTTGTTATCTATTCTTGGTGATCGACACAACAAGTAAATGATTTAATTTCGGAATTGTGGAAATTACGCCTAGGAATATAATGTGAGTAAAATCTCACAGTAACGAATCTACCCTTGCGGAGATTCATAAACACTTAATTAAAAAGAATGAACTATGATATGTATATAATATAGTGGATTGTGTATGTGTATAATTGGTAAAATAAGTACATATATATGGTTTGCTATATTATATATTGTCATAATTTCCGTTTGTGAATAAGTTCATTATAGCATGGATATTTATTTATTTGAGCATGTCATTTTGTTTGTACAATATCATGTGATGATTGTTTTGTACGTGGTTTTAACTGGAGTTATGTTAAAACGTTTTTGTTGTCTTCGGACGTGTTGGCATGTCGGAACCTAGCCTTGGTTGGACAACAGTTATGATACAGTTAGAGCTCTAGTCTGACTGTCAGGGTACTAACATGAGGGGTAACAGAGGTGTACCAACGCTTATGAGTACCCATATTTTGGATGTTAGGTAGCAAGTGGTTGTCCAATATCGAGCGGCGAACTAACATGAGGGGTAACAAAGATGTACCAGCGCTCATGAGTACCCGTATTATAAATGTATTTGGATAAACAGAGGGGTTGCTCGATTTCTCATGAGCCCATATATTTTCAGATATTATTGGACAACCAGATAGGCCGCCCAATGACTCATGAGTGCATTTATGATTATTGCTATATGTATTTTCTTATGTATTTATTGCGAGTTATATTGTCATTTTACTCATACGAGCTGCAAGGATTACCGAGTTTGTGTTTATAATCCCGGTGCACATATTCGATGGTGTAGGGGATAGTTCTGCAGGTGTGGATTAGCGGAATCAACGGACAACTCTGACGACTTTGAAGTTGTTTTATTTTATCTTGTGGTGAGGATTGAGAGGATTTGTACATTTCCATTTGATATAATGCTTGAATTATAAATTTGGTTTGTAATAATCAATTTAACTGAGTTGTACCATGAACTTAATAATGATCAACTGTGACATTAAAATGATTTCGATTTATTGAGATTGTTTTAGAGTTTTTCATGGCTTCGAATTCGAGTTTCATACTCGAAATTTCGGACAATGACAGAAACCAACGAATTTAGGATCACTTCTTGCCGCATTCAAGATCAGAAAAAACCCTAATCTTTGTCTTCTATCAGTCTCTCAAGTCCAAGAAGCAAAAACCCTATTGTAGGCGACTTTAGGACTTCTCCAAGGTTGCCGTGCATCACCATTTTCTTCCTGGGGCTGTTCTTTGATGTCTTCAAACTTCCTTGTTGATTTAAAAGTGTAATTCATGACCTTTATTTTCTGTTTTTCTACTTTTGTTATTGGATTTCATATTCATTGTATGAATTTTGTGATTGGTAATGGATTTTTGAGTAGACCAAAGATGGGTTGAATTTCATATCTTTTCCTAGATAATCTCGAGTTAGTAATGATGTTTGATGATATAATTACATGCTTGCTGGTTTTCTAAAGACTTTCATTGAGTAGCATGCTTGTGTATAAGCAAATTCTTGTAATATGCTTGCATGTTCAAATTTCGTTCTTATTAAGCTTAGTAATTCATGTTGACAATATATGGGTGCTCTTCAGTCTAAGTATGATGTTTGCATGGAAGAACCTAAGTGATAGACTTCTCTAAAGCTTATGATAATTAAGAAGAACCTTTAAGTACATAAGCAACTTCTTGTAATGTGTTTAGGAATTTGCTTTTGATAATTAGTTGCATCAAAATTACATTATTAGATTGAAATATTTCGTTGACGTGTTGGAACTGTTACGGAACTGTGTCATTGATTGTGAGAGAAGATGATCATGTGTACATATGTATAATTTATTTTCTATTTTGTATTCTTTTATTTCGTAAATCATATAAAAATCTTTTATAAATTCTTGTAAATATATAAATATTATAGATAATCTTTTTACTAATGCTCTATCTTGTAGGAGTACCCTCACTCTCCGGCCTATAACGATACTTTTACTTACACTATACTATTGTCTACACGATTTTATTAATGGCCCTAAGACGGATCATCAACTTCCACATCTGCTTAGCTATGAGTGGCAAGATTATCCTCAGATTAGATAATACAGATAGGCGAGTTCTTGAACCGAGTGCGTTCTTTAAAGTTTCAGAGTTCTTTATTTTATAAACATGAAATACAATATTCACTATATAAAATATATCTGTGACTGATCGCAAGACACTTAGTATCATCGTTGATCTGAGGAATGTAGAGGAACAAAGGATCCAATAGTACAGCAAACACAGATGATATTATGAACGTTATTTTCCACTTGGGAAAGTAAGGCCCCTTGGGATCTGTCAGTTTCTCCATCGTTGGCCATTTCTTAGTCGAATTGTAGTACTGGCATGGACAACAGTCACAACACATAACAAACGTATGCTTGTGTCTATCAGCTGATGGATCAAATATATATATAGAGGACAAACAGCTAAAAGTTTACAAGTCAATAACATAGTGTAAGATAATTGACATGGATCGAACAATATACTGGAGTTGGAATAAGTTTAATTTGCTGATGTTACATGTTAATCCCAACTGTTTACCACAAATTTTAACTAAAAAACGTTATTTGTAACCATTGGTATCATGACTAATATATAGTTCTTGCACGTGTATCTATACGACCATATATACCAATACGGCACAGATAGTCACATAGTCACATATTTATGTGTTTTTTATTATGTCAATTATTCCTTTTACTTAGTTATTTTGTTATGTTTTTATATTTTTAATTTATTTTATTTTATTTTAGGTATTTTGAAGTGGAATAAAGAAAGAGAGAAAAGAAAGAGAGGAAAATCCAATCCATAACTCGAATATCTTGACAATAAGAGAAAAATGTGAAATTTTGGTAATTTTCAGCACCACCACTTTTGGTGTTGCCAAACATTTTCGGGCTAATTTTATGGAGGAGCAAGGAAGGAGCAACGCATTGTTCTATCACAACTAGATCTCATCTTTTTAATTGAGATTTAACTACACTATTTTTCTCTATTACTCACAAAATGGCTCCCCATTGTCCAAAAATTCACACCTATATTATGCAAAAATCTAATTTGATTTTGGATGTAATCATCACTTCTAGGCTATCATTACCTAGTCATCATTCACTTCCTTCCATGATCACCCATTTCATTCCATGATCATTCACTTCCTCCATGATCACCCACTTCCTTCCATGATCACTCACTTCCATCCATAATCACCCACTCCCTTCCATGATCACTCACCCCACTCACTACATCATTATCTCTCATTTTTCTCTACTTTTTTTCACCATCATTTTCCTCTATAAAAACCTCCATCACCACCATCTCCATACACACCATTTTTCCACAACCAACCAAGAGAAAGAGAGAGAGAGGGGAAGAAAAAATAGAGAGAAGAAAAGAAGAGAAATGGGAGAAGACAAACATGGAGAGCTGAAGCGAAGTCACCTTCAATCTCCTCAAGCTACAACTCACATCTCCTTAAGGTGCTAAAATATCATCAAGCCTCCACAAAAAAAATGAAGTTCGGTCTCTTCTCCTTTAATTCATCTCTCATGTATTCATTGATGTTTTTATTCAAGATTATGTGTAACTAAATTCTTTGTTAGTTAGGGGCTAATCAAAGCTCTAAATATGTCTTTGATTTCAAACTCCAATTGATTTATATAATTTTAGATGCGAATTTCTTCACTAATTGTTCATTAATAATTCTATTACATGTCTCATTTGATCGATACTTTGATGCATGTTTTAAGATTTTATTATCTTAAATATGTATATGACCGACATATCGTTGCATATTCTGTGAGAGATAACAAGTTCTTTGCAGGTATTTATGTGAAGTGATTCCTTAGTAATCTAAGGCTACCGATATTGACCTTAGATTATTTATTGTTACTCAAACGTTCATAGAACTTCATGATTTTAATTATTTTGGTCTAGATACCAACATTTCATAGATCAATTATTGAGAATATAGTTAAGTCGAAACCGACATTTCGCTTAACATGACAAGTAAGAGAACGTAATACGGTTAATGACTTAACGACATTGGCTTAACTGTGAGTGCATTCATCTATAATTATTGACATTGTTTTGGGGTGATTGAAGCATATCTAGTGGTGGAGAAAAGTTCCTAGCTATTGTTTTTCTCATATCTACATCCATATATACTTTTTAATATTTTGTTTTTAGTAGTACTTCTATCTTATTTATTTTTGTTCACTAATCAAACTAATTCCAAATACCCTCAAACTTTGTGTGGTAGTCCGCCATTATGTCTAGTTAGTGTTTATTTAATTTCATAATTGTTTATTGAGTTTAGATTAGCTAATTAATTAGGTTTCCTCTCCTAGGTCGAGTTTGCCAGATTTATAGTTTACGCGTCTGTTTGTGTTTTTAAGTCTTAATTTCATCAATCTTCTGCGGATAATGACTCATATTTACCATTTACTACATTGATTTAATTTATTTGATAATATGATATTTTTCTATGTGTTTTTGCGCCTATCAGGCACCGGCACCGGGTCACCAACAAGGAGGAACCAGAAAAAAAAAACAAGAAAATGACTGACCTTGGAGTTTTTTGTTTCCAGCACCCCACATTCACAGCTACTTCACGGCCGGCCATTGCTCAAACTTAACTGGCTAGCTAGCTAGCTACAGTTATGTTCGGAAATGATGAAAGTTTGAAGGCCATGAAGCGTTTTCATATAGGAACTTTTATCAAATCAAATTTGTTCGACTAAATAAAATTATAGCAAGTCATTGTTTATCAGGGTCAAACTCATATATATGGTAGGTTGCTAGGAAGCACGGAAACGTGCTTACACCTACGTTTCCCGCTTCTGAAGCGGAACCACTCCGGAAACGCTCGGAAACGCGCCGGAAACGCTCGGAAACGTGTTTCCAGAAAAACGAGTTTTGAAAAAGCGGTGGAAACGCGAGTTTCCAAAAAATAAAGGTTTTTTTATGTTTTTTTATTTGAGATTTTGAGTTACTTAAACTAAAAATCTGTTATTATATTTATTTTTTTTGTATAATTTATATATATTTATATATATATATTTTATTTCGACGTTTCCAAAACGTACCCGCTTCCTAAATTTTTTAAAAAACACGCTTTCGCGTTTCAAAACGTTTCGCTTCCACTTACCCGTATCCGATTCGATACAGGCTAAGTAGGTTGTAACTTGTAGGTTGTAACTTAAACTCAATTATTGATTAATGAGCCTTAATTTCTGACAAGTGGGCAATGATTAGTTGTCTCTTAACACGTGGTTAGTGTGTACCTCGGTTATCTTCATCAAAAAAAGACGAGACGCTGCTTCTGCCTGCTTGTCTACCACGATTGTCATTTGTCTGCAGCATTCTTTTAAACAACCCAAAGAGCTCTCTCTTTTATCTTGGTCGAGGCTCGAGAGCATATTCTACGCAGTACGGTGTATTTGCACTAATATGATGACTTAGTTTTTTAGTGGTTAAGTATTATGGACGTCTCTTCTGTTTAGCGTTGTGATTTTACGATTTTTATTTGTTATGGATCATGTTGATATTGTGACTCTTCTCTAATTTGCTATTTTTCTCTTCAATTATAATTTTACAATTTAATCTTCATCCGCTCCTTAAATATTAGTATCATGTGAGTAGTTGGTGATTAAACAATGGAGCGTCTAAAATTGCATAGTTTTTATGGGTTCATTTCCACCTCGAAGAATATTATAACTTTTCATCTTTCTCACTTAGTTAACTTTGATCAATCGGGTGTGTGTAAATTTGGTAGGATTAGTTTTGACTTTTGAGTAGGATTGTCGTTAATAAACGACGTCATTAAATATCACAGTCTAGTTGCAGTGACGTACATTTTAGACGTCCATTTGATCAATCTTGGGCCTGGGCTTACCACATTCCCCAATTGCAGCAGTTTTAAATACAAGAAATATGATTAGCATGAACATGACCGTAAAAGAGGACATGGCAACTCTAGGGACCCCAGTAATCTCTCTCCCGCGTCACCCCACCCCAACCGTCAATAACGACCTCCGCCTCCCAACCCAACCGCTTCTCCCACTGATAGACCAATGCACCTCCCTCACCCACCTCAAGCAAATCCATGCCCAGATGCTCAAAACCGCCCAATTCTTCGATCCATATTCCGCCAGCAAGCTCATCACAGCTGCAGCCCTCTCTCCATTCTCGAGCCTCGACTATGCTCGCCAAGTGTTCGACGAAATTCCCGAACCAAATCTCTTCACTTGGAACGCCCTCATTCGCGCCTATGCCTCCAGCCCCGACCCGGCTGAAAGCATTCTCATATTTCTAGACATGCTTCACGAGTGTAATGAGTGCCCCAATAAGTTTACCTTCCCTTTCTTGCTCAAGGCGGCATCGGAACTGAGGGCTTCTAAAGTGGGGAGAGGCTTTCACGGCATGGTGGTGAAAGCTGAGCTGAGCTCGGATGTTTACATTGTTAACTCTCTCATTCATTTTTATGGTTCGTGCGGGGAGTTGGATTTGGCGCGCTTGGTGTTTTTGAAGACTTATAAGAAGGATGTTGTTACTTGGAACTCTGTTATCACGGCTTTCGCGCAGCGGAACTGTCCGGAAGTGGCGTTGGAGTTGTTTAAGGAAATGGAGGCGGAGAATATGAGGCCGAATGATGTGACCATGGTGAGTGTGCTGTCGGCGTGCGCAAAGAAAGGGGATCTGGAGTTTGGGAGGTGGGTTTGTTCGCGTGTTGAGAGGCACGGAGTAGAGCAGAATTTGACTTTGAACAATGCTATGCTGGATATGTATGTGAAATGTGGGAGTGTTGAAGATGCGGAGAGGTTGTTTGGTAGGATGCCGGAGAAGGACGTTGTGTCGTGGACTGCTATGCTTGATGGGTATGCTCGGATGGGGAATTATGATGAGGCTAGGCGTGTTTTTGGTGCCATGCCTAGTCAAGATATTGCTGCGTGGAATGTGCTTATTTCGTCTTATGAACAGAATGGGAGGCCAAAAGAGGCTTTAGCTGTCTTCCATGAGTTGCAGAAGAACAAGGGTCCCAAACCTGATGAGGTTACTCTAGTTTGTACACTGGCAGCCTGCTCTCAATTGGGAGCGATTGATCTTGGCGGCTGGATACATGTATATGTGAAGAGGCAGGGGATGAAGTTGAATTGTCACCTCACAACCTCGCTTATTGACATGTATGCAAAATGTGGGAATCTAGAGAAGGCACTTGAGGTGTTTAATTCGGTGGAGACAAGAGACGTATTTGTCTGGACTGCCATGATTGCTGCTTTGGCAATGCATGGCCAGGGGAGGGATGCCTTGCACTTCTTCTCAAAGATGGTAGAAGCTAAGGTAAAGCCTAATGCTGTGACATTTACTAACATATTATGTGCGTGTAGCCACGCAGGATTGGTGGATGAGGGAAGAACGTTTTTTAATCAGATGGAGCAAGTTTATGGAGTTGTGCCCGGTATAAAGCACTATGCTTGCATGGTTGACATTCTTGGTCGTTCAGGTAATCTGGAGGAAGCTGCAGAACTGATAGAGAAAATGCCAATATCCCCTACTCCTTCAGTATGGGGGGCTCTGCTTGGGGCATGTGCACGGCAGGGGAATGTTGCGCTTGCTGAAAAGGCTTGTAGTCATTTGCTCGACTTGGATCCCAGAAATCACGGAGCCTATGTACTCTTATCAAATGTATATGCCAAAACAGGGAAATGGGAAGCAGTTTCTGGGTTAAGGAAGCTTATGCGAGACTCTGGGATAAAGAAAGAACCTGGTTGTAGCTCAATTGAAATCGATGGCAGTGTTCACGAGTTTCTAGTTGGTGATAATACTCATCCGTTATCCAAGGATATCTACTCAAAGTTGGATGAGATAGCAGGGAGATTGAAGTCGATCGGATATGTGCCAAATAAGTCCCACCTACTGCAATTTGTTGAGGAAGAGGACATGAAGGAACATGCCCTGATCCTGCATAGTGAGAAACTAGCAATTGCTTTTGGACTTATTAGCTCCAAGCCATCTCAACCGATTCGTGTTGTGAAGAATCTTCGTGTGTGTGGAGACTGCCACTCAGTTGCTAAGCTTATATCTAAGCTTTACAATAGGGAGATATTTCTGAGAGACCGATATCGGTTTCATCATTTCAGAGAGGGACATTGCTCATGTAATGATTACTGGTAAAAATGAGAAGCTTGTTCGTCACACTAAATCTGAAACTCCCACAAAACATTAAAACTTTGTTCTCTTACAATGTACGAATCTGTTGCATCAAACTTGACGAGAATGGAAGATTACTAGGTTTTCCTAATGAATTTTGTTTGTAGTTTCGGTGAAATTTATGTCTTCTATTATATTTTTTTCCCTCTCTGCAGTTCAAAGCTTTTCTTTCTTGTGTACAAAATGGGTTGAAATGGGCATCCTCAATATGCGGTTCGACTCAAAACTTGTAAGAATTTCTTTCTTCTATTATTGTCTCTGATCCAATCAAATAGTGTTGCAGAGCCAAAACTGAAAATCCGCACTAAAACAGGGCTCACATTTCTCATTTCAAGGGCGCCAGAAATTTTACCATGTTGTGTGCAAGGTATTAAATATAAATATAAAAGAATCCGACATCATTCTGCCATGTGTTAACTTTTCACCTGATGCTAGATCCGTACCCTTCTCATTTCTCATGCATATGTTATATATACAGCTCGTTCATTCTCAACATCTTTAGGACTCGGACTTCCTGATACAACCAGTGCCACATGGAAGCCTTTGCAAGATCTTCCACAACTTTGTTTGCAAAGGCTAATACTGCCAAGCCTCCATTGTCTTTAAAAGCTCTTCTGGGTCGATCTAACGTTCGCTTTGTAAGGTTTGGGAACTCAAATGCAAATGTTCATAATCGTGCTTGTTTGGTTAGGCACCAAGCTATTCGATCAGTTGCTTCGTCTGAAACAAGGGTACTAAAACATTTGGATTCGTTCATGCCATTCTCATTCAGAAGATTGTTTCTTTCATATGCGTTAATTGATGAACCAGGCTATTACAGCCGCTATAAACAAAAATTCACCGAGAAGAATAATGTAGTACTCTCACTAATTCAATCATTTCAATTTCTTGCTGCTTCCTTGATTTCTTTTACAGAAACATGTTAAGTTGAATATGCTGTCATGTATAAATATAATAATCATCTGTATAAATTTGTTTCAACCAGCTGAAACTTCAAACTAGTCATCATCAATGGTGCATGGTAGACAATTCAAGTATTCAACTAGTTCGATAGAATGACATGTATGAACAATCATCTAATTTCTTTACACCACATCGATCATCTGATTTAGTCCACCTCTCTAAAATTCATGAGTAGGTGTTAAGGAACTCAGACTCGGCAGGAATTGGGAGCGGACAGTCGGGTAATCTGAATTAGTTTGATCTTGTGACAAGCTTTTAACAATCAGTTTCTGCTTCTCATCATAAATTCATGGTTACTTTCTGTTCACAGCACCATTGAAAACCGTTCACGTTCGATTCCAATTACAGAAGAAGTGCGGCTTCGGTGATAACTTTCTCCTAGTAGGGAATGAACCTATCATTGGACAGTGGAATCCTTCTAGTGCTGTACCCCTTAACTGGTCTGATGGAAACATTTGGACAGTTGAACTGGTAAGAACTTCAAAAGCACATCATTAATAATCTGGAAGCTGTAAATTTGCTTGAAGTTGACGTTAATCCTGTCAAGTTATGATGCCATTTTGGATTTGGATGGTTTCAAACAGGACATACCAATTGACAGAGCAATCCAGTTCAAGTTTATACTGAAGAAAGGCACAGGAGATCTATTGTGGCAACCTGGACCAGACCGAATTCTTCACACCTGGGATACCAACAGCACTATAACCATAGCCGAAGACTGGAAAAATGCGAAACTACAGAAACTAACTGAAAAGAAAAATGTCAATAAAAATGAGACGCTACTTACAAATCAAGCTGTGAGTTTTTCAGACAACTTTGCCTCTGCAAATGGCATACCAACTTACAGCAACAGGAACGACTTTGCTTTCAAACAGAGGGGGTATGGTTCAGTAGAGGAAACAATACTTCAGGAGAGCCAAGCAGTTTGCATAGCAAATGACGGTCTCTGCATTATGACTAGACCAACATCTTCAGGAAGCATGGAAGATGAAGATGACTACTGTGAAGATGAATACTATGACGATGATTATTACGAAGATGAATGTGAATATGAAGATAGATTTGAAGACGAAGACATCATGTTTGCTTATGATGGAGGACGTGTTCTTGTGCCTGGTTTAGTACAAGGGGTAACTGAAAAAACCATTGATATCAGCACCGGTAACTCCATTGTGATTGATGCAAGAGAGGTACGCAATGCTTAATCAAACATTTGGGGACTGGAGACTTGGAGAGGTACCCGACTCTTTTTCTATATACTGCTTTTTTCATGCAAGACACCACAATTTTGTTTCTGTTGCCACTCATTTGGAGACTGGAGAGCCTACCATGCAATGTAAATACGGCTTTGAGTATTTAGCTGACTGCTTCTTTCCTATATGTAAACGTTCACCTTGAGCAAATTTTGTTCTTTTACATATCAACTAAATATACAGCCATAGCAGCTAATTAAAACACAAATCTTTTGTTTCCATTTGTTTTTTTTTTCTATTGGTATGCGATAGAATTGTGTTTGTGAATCAAAGCAAACCAATTGCTACACTGCTGGTGCACTCTACAATATTGATTGAATTCAAATTTCCGTATCAACAGGAAGTGCTACTACTACTCCCAGAGAACATATTTAAAAAAAGAAAAGAAAAAGGGGACCATATTATCAGCAACAAAATCAGGATCCACGTAAAACAATCTACCAGAAACTCTTTAACATTGCATTACAGGAAGCAGTACAAAGAAGGCGTGAAAATTGTAAAGTACCTGAGTATATGTTCTACACCATGGCTCTCTCAGTTTGACCAATAATAGAATCCTATCCATGACAACATATGTTTACCCTGAAATACCAATAAACTCATATCTGGTTCAGCCTTTAGTGGTAATTGATTCCTTGTTAATCTCCCTTCTGACGACCTTCTCTGGGCTTTGGAGGCACTTCATCATCAGGATGCCTTCTCAATCTCTCTCCTTCCCTCCTATCATGACTTGCTCGTGATTTTGGTTCTAATGCATCATGACTGGGTCGCCTCAATCTCTTTTCCTCCATCCTATCACGATCTTCCCTCATGTCATGAGCTTCCAAATCATCACGTTTTCTTGGCCTCCTATCTACTCTTCTATCATAATTGGTCCTGACCTGATCTTCTCTAGACTTGGGCTCAAATGCAGCATCATCACCATGCCTCCTATGTCTCTTATCTTCTCCAGACTCTGGCTTTGGTTCAAGTTCATCTTCACCTTGCCTTCTGGATTTACTATCTTCCCTTCTATCATTATATTCTCTTCCCCTTGGCTGACGTTCATACTCTTCATGTCTTCTTGATCTCTTTTCTTCCCTCCTACCATAATCCTCTCTTCTTGGTTCCACATCCTCACCACGTCTTCTTGATGACCTCTTTTCTTCATCCAAGGCCCTCCTGTCTGGTACTTTCTTGAATTCATCATTAGTGCTCAAATCTTCTCGCACTCTAGGCTCTTGAACACGATTTGAGGGGATGGAACCATATCTTTTGTCACTCTTTCTCGGACCATCATAGTTGTCATGTCCCCGTTTCTTGTCCTCTGCACCCCATCCTGTGTTTGCAGCTCTCTAAGCACAAACAAAACAAATCATCCATAAGCACCTAAATATGTGGATAGATATCATCAATTTAAATTCATCAATCTGCATTAACTCAGATTATAACTCACTCCAAGCATGTTGTAAAACATTATAATTAGTAACATATAAGAATTAAGCTCAATATCCCCCAATGTCTACCTGTCAAAACCAACTCCCAAACAGAAAGCAGAAGAAGCTAAAGACAGAAAAAAGTAACAACCGCAACAAGCGGAATTCAATACTGACAATAAAATCCATGAATCATATCCAGAGGCAGGCACAGTGGGGGGTGAGTGGGGGCAGTTGCCCCCAGTGAACTTCTATTTTTGCTAAGCAACTTCATCTAAATCCCCAGTATTCGTTTGATTTTGCCCCCAGTCATGAAGCAAAAACATATATACTCACCTTATTGTGTAAGAATCTGGTAACCCAAAACAATCAAGCAAAGGAAAACATCCCAGGAGTTGGGTCTTGATGTTATTTGATCGATGGTTTCAGATTTATGCCTGCATAATGACTCTGGGTTTTTTGTCATTGGGTGACCAGTTTTGGTGAAACTTTTCTTATCTGGATTTCTTTTGCTGAGGAGAAATAATAAATGGGGAATTTAGAATTCTTTGATTTTCTGTAAAAGAAACAATAAGGCTTTTATACGTTTGGTGTATGAAATTGTCTTGGTTATTTTTGGATGTTTGCTGGATTAATTGGGGGTCTTGTTGAATTTGAATTGATCAAATCGATAGTAGTTGTATAATTAATTGAATTGAAAGCAAAAGTTTCGAAGTTGGAAAGGTTGCAATGTTGTTGTGTTTGGTTAGGATTGTAATGATTAGTGAAAATGAATTATAGATTAACATTTAATTAGCTACAAATTACTGGAGGGAAAAGAAAATGGACAGTACCAGCTTCATAGGCTCCTTAGCCTCAATTCTTTTGCCCCCACTTACACAAAATTATGCGTCTGCCACTGATCATATCAATCCTCACAATCCAAACAACAATGTACCGAAAACATGGCTATAGCAACCTCACCTGTTCATTGTGAGAAAATTTACACCCAGCTCCACGAGTACATACACCTCTCTGGAAATCACGGCAAACGCCTCGCTTCTCCTTCTCCTCTTCATCTCCCTCTTCGTTCTTCTTTCTCGGACCATCATAGTTGTCATGTCCCCATTTTTTGTCCTCAGCACCCCAACCTGTGTTTGCAGCTCTCTGAATCAAAACAAAACATAATAATCCATAAGCACCTATATATGTTGATCAATATCAATTTATACTCATCAGTCTGCATAAAATCACCTTGCACTCACTCTAAGCATGTCAGTAAAACATACATAATGAGTATAACACAGGAATCAAGCTCAATATTCCCTAATGTCTACCAGATACAAACTAACTCCTAAACAAAAATCAGAGCCTGAAATATACTAATATTGCATTCCATAAACATCATTAAACATTGCATTTATAACATCCAAATCGTGCCGAAAAAGCCTCACCTGTTCATTGTGAGAAAACCTACACGCAGCCCCACGAGTACATTCCCCTCTCTGAAAAGCACGACAGACGCCGCGCTCCTCCCTCTTCCTCTGCTCCTCCTCCTCATCTTCCTCCTCTTTCTTCTTGTACTTATCCACATGATCAACCCTAATAGTCCTTCCACTCACTACAGCACCACCTAGATTATCCACCGCAAGATTCGTGCTCCTCTGATCCTCATACGCCACAAAAGCGAACCCTTTCGATTTCCCGGTGGCTTTATCGCGAACAAGATTCAAATCCACGACCTCGCCGTACCTGAAAAAACAAAGACAGTCATGATTAGAAATTGAAACGCGAAATTGAATCGGCGGTGGAGTGAATTGAAACTAGGGTTAGGGTTTTACTTACTGGGCGAAAACGGCGAGGAGATCGCCTTCGGTGAGATCAAAGGAGAGGCCGCCGGCGTAGACGTAGGCGGAGTCTTTGTACTTGGCGTGCCATGAAGCGTTATCTGAAATCCCTAACTCGGCTTCTTTAGCGTTGATGCTCTGAATTCGCTTCACTTGGGTTAGTGGGTTCATCGCTTCCTCCTCTTCGTCTCTCTCGCCCTCTCTCTTTTTAGTCTTTTCCCTCTTTCTCAAGTTGAAGTTGAACCCTTATTTATGCCTGGAAGAAAGAAAAGAGGGAAATGTATGGGCCGGGCGGGTCTCTTATTGGGCTGAGATACACCCGGCCCAAAATGGAAGTGATCTGTAGCCCAATCGTTGGCAGAATATTCGTATCTCGCATACAGATATGTCACACCATATTCATGAAAAGTTGAAAACGTACATAAACACTGCTATATAAACCTAGCTCCTGCTTCATTCATCTTCATCAATCAATCTGACAATGATCTATTGTTGCGCGCACCACTTAAACTAGCTAGCTATCTCAATATTTTTTACCCACTGCAAAGATCGATGCTCAGTTCCTCACACCATATTCCTCACAGTTCTAGCTACCAGATAACATCCACAAGGCTCCCTTACTGGGAATGCTGATTGGTCTTATGCTTTCTACATTGATTTGCTGAAGCCGCTACGTGTCTATTTGGTGCAACAATGGCCGGAAAAAGCGTACGCTCTGCCCTAACAATCAACACTGTATATTCAAGGGGGCGTGCTCTTCGATCAGTTCTAGACGGCATGTGGCCGTCAAATTTCTCGGGCCAACATATCCAGTCTATAGGAAACCCAATTCCACCCAAGAGACGGCATACTAGCTTGTTGATGCTTCACGTACATATATATTCTGGTTGATTTTGTCAGCCGAAACAATCATCTGGAAACTCAATTATGGTCATCTTCTTGGCCAAGCTACATTGCTTTGTCCAACGTTTTTTTTTGGCGTTATGAATACAATACCCACGGCAGATGTTCATACAGCCGATTCAGATACGTACTCCACAAGCTCTGCAGCAGTCCTCCCTGCAAATACTACTATCGCTCCAGAAAACATATAGAACTACAGTATAGAAGATTGTGATATTGGAGAACTTAATTTTGTAGAAAATCTTGTTTTACTAGTGGTCAAGCAATGGTTGTTATTACTAAAGGACAAGGAATATAAAGAAAGACTAAGTGAGTTATTTCTCACTGTTACTTATTTTTCTGTATTCCCTTCAAGATCAAGACTAATTTTGAGTGATCGTTACTTTCAGAAAGACTATCTTGTTGATGACACTCTTACTGACAATAATGAAAGCAGCAGTTAATTAGTGCATCACCTAGCACACATATTCCTTCATCATCAAGCAAGTCACCTTAGTATGATCTGGATCAGACTAGCAAAAGTTTTGAATATGGACATATTTCAGTTTTCTTGACAACTTTAATTTCAATTTAATTTGTATCACAATACCTTTTTTTTTGTTTTTTTTTTCATATAGTTGTCTCTTATTATTGGGCACTTGGGCAGATGCCACCATATACAGAGAATGGTTATCAATTTCTAATATAACAAAAAAAAAGTCATTTAAGCAACATAGCAACAGTCAATATACAATGGACACCCTCAGACCCTAACTATGGAATTGAACAGTAGCAAGAGCGGGAAATGTAGAGACCACGCCCAATCATGTTTTGTCTAACTTTGAAGCAATGGGCCCATGACAGTAACATAAAGCCGATCACTGCATTTCTTTTTCTTCTCTCTCTTCTATAAACACAATGATGTCTTCACCAAACCAAACTCCCATAGGCCATAGACCCTCCAGTATAGTTTCTTTATTCCTTCTCCAACTTCTTTATTTCATTATCATTCTCCTGCTGGGTCAAAAGGATCAGGAATATACTCGTGCTGGGTCTTCTGGGCTATGCTTCTTCTCTGCAAATAGAATCAAACATTGCCCCATTTCTCTGATTCCTCCATAACTGCGCAGAAAGGACCCAGGTATGTGAACTTTTACTCACTCAAATCTGCTTGACTGCCCTTTTTTTTTTTTTACTTTCTACATTCAGAACTTGATCAGATTTCATTGAATTGATATAAAGGAGATGAACCACAATGTCTCTTTCTGCTAAAGATATAGATCCAGCTTTCCAGGCTGCAGGAGCAACTCTGTATCCTTTTCAATGATTTTATTGTTATTGCAGCTTTGTAATGCAGTCCAAATGTTAGCAAATATCAATATTTTCTTTAATTTCATGTCAATCAAAAACTATGATTTCAAGTTATAGCTGGATGGGGCAAGCTAGTGACCTTTGTAAGAAAAATCGGCTCAACTAGTGGAAAGTTGGGAACTTTTCTGATACTCAATATGAATTGTTTGTCAGCATTCAGCAGAAGATAATTGGGAAATTTGTGATTAAATTTTTGGTCTAAAATGTTCCTAATGATATTTTTTTGATGTCTTTCTGCTGAAGAATCAAGATCGTTGCTTCTTCCTTATCCTTGTTATGTTAGTGGCTTGGAAATTTGGTGTATTGAGAATGAAAAATTGGTTGCTGTCCCAAAAGCTTCACATGGGAGATTCTATTCTGGAAGTGCATATCTAGTCTTGAGCGTAAGTAATATACCACATCTTAAAAACAGACAAAAACTAAAGTTTGTTTCATTTTGGTTAAATGTAATTCATCTTAACGGGTTGCAACAGATCATCTGTGTTACCTAGTAAAGTTTAATATTACATATGAAATTAGATTAATTTTAGTCTTGTTTATCATGACAGACTATTTTGCCGAAAAGTGGTCCTCCTCAGCATGACATACACTATTGGACTGGAAAGAATGCAAATAAGGTTTCATTCTGTCTTCTTTTTTGGTCTGTAGCTGATTGTCATGCAAAATATTTTGTTACTCACTTGACTTCCAACAATACAGAACAATCTGAGGCATGACCATTAGTAGAGCTAACGATTCGGAATCTCTAGGCAATTGTATCTTTTAGCATCAAAACTAAAGTTTTTATATCTGCCATATTGGCAGGTGGACTCAGCGTTGGCATCAGATAAGGCACTTGAACTTGATGCAGCCCTTGGGTCATGCACCGTGCAGTATATGGAACTTCAAGGCCGGGAAACCGGAAAGTTTTTGTCATATTTCAGACCCTGTATTATACCCATCGAAGGAGTATATACATCACAGAAAGGCCACTTAAAAAGAGAGACATATAAAGTCACCTTGTTAGCTTGCAAAGGGGACCATGTTGTTCATGTTAAAGAAGTAAGTTTACGCTTGAAATCAGTTGCTCAAGTAGTTATATTCTGGATCCTGTTATTAGTCTAATATGATATAAACTTGACAATAGTGTGTAACGAAAGTCTTTCAGTTCAATTTCTTTTAGATATATCAACTGAGTTTATAATAAACTGAAATCGTTGTATTTGTCACTTTATCCTTTGAAGTACCTGAACAATTCTGTTAGTATCCCTGAACTATTTAATGAGCGTGTTAGTGTTTGTGGTCTGCATGAACATCAGGTGCCTTTTTCTCGTTCATCGTTGAACCACAATGATGTATTCATACTTGATACTGCCTCGAAAATTTTCCTCTTTAGTGGGTGCAACTCTAGCATACAAGAAAGAGCAAAAGCTGTGGAGGTTGTCCAGTACATTAAAGAGAACAAACACTGTGGAAATTGTGAAGTGGCAACTGTAGGTTCGAAATCTTGTGACTTCTCTCCTTTTCATTTATAGAAACCTTACAGCAATTATTAATTTTAAAGTGATGCAGAGGATGGAAAATTGGTTGGCGATCCTGATGTCGGTGAATTCTGGAGCTTATTTGGCGGTTATGCTCCCATTCCCCAGGATTCACCTTCTCCTGTTCAGAAACAATCTGAAGCACCCTTGGTAAAACTTTCATGGTGAGCATGTCTAACTTTGGAAGTACACTTTAATTTCTTTACCTTTTCTCTTGCTCAGCATCTTGTTCAAGTGAATGAGATTGAGGTTGATAACAAGTAGAAATTTCCTTTCCCACTTTTTTAGTTTTTATTTCTTGATATGTTTTCTTATATTTTATTCTTCTATTTACAGGATAACTACTCGGGGTAAATTAAGTCCATGTCAAACTGATTCATTAATTAAAGAAATGCTTGAGACGGACAAATGCTATATGCTGGACTGTGATTCAGAAATTTTTGTTTGGATGGGAAGGCATACCTCAGTTACAGAAAGAAAAACATCAATCACGGCTACAGAAGTAAGAATCATTTTTTCTTTTACCACTGAGGTACTAGTTATGGAAATATTCTGCTTAAAACTTCAGTAGTATGGTTACATGGGTGTAAATAACTTAGATCAAATGGAAACTTATAATTGAATCTTGTGACATAGACACAGGGCCATAGTCGTTGTTGTCTAGGTGGTAAATCAATTATTCCTTTGCAGGATTTCCTCAGAAACCAGGGCAGGTCAGCTGGTACACATGTGACTAATATTACTGAAGGGCTAGAAACTGCAAAGTTTAGGTCCTTTTTTTATAATTGGCCTCAAACGGTGGAGCTGAAGCTGTATGAAGAAGGTCGAGATAAAGTAGCAGGTTTTAATTCTTTTACCAAATCCCAGCTTTGTAGCAAGTTGTGTAGCAGCATAAGCACCAATGCTGCAGTTATATTAGTACACCTTTGTCATTATAATTCTTGATAACATTACATTCCTTCCAGCAATGTTCAAGCAACAAGGTTATGAGGTGAAAGAACTTCCTGATGAAGAAGATATTCAGCCATTTATAGATTGCAGAGGCACACTGAAAGTAGCTCCCTCTTTGTAAAGTTATATACTTGTAAATTTTATGTTAGTCTTGTGTTCCTTTATGTTAATGATATCTGTAACATTCCAGGTTTGGTGGGTAGATGGTGATAAATTGTCCCTTGTTCCAGCCTCTGAACAGAAAAAGCTCTTCAGTGGGGATTGCTACATTCTACAATATACATACCTTGGCAATGGAAGGGATGAGAATCTTTTTTATGCTTGGCTTGGTGGTGGGAGTGTAATGGTGAGTCGGTACCTTGACTCTTATGACCGGTATTTATACGTTCTTGTAGCTTTGAGTGATTTATTCATAGTTCTGTTTATGACTTCCTGGAGGGAAATGAAGAAAATAAAGATCAGATAACTATTTTTCCTTGGACAGATGTCTAAGTTCCTAGCTGTGTATTCAAATCAACTATTCAGCTTTTTGTAGCCTTTAGTGAATATCATCCTTCTTATAATATTATTTGTTTTGCATGCAGGAGGATAGAACCGACGTTATCTCCCACATGAATGTTATGGTTGAGTCAAGCAGGGGAAATCCGGTTGTGGTATGTTCTGTTAATATCGCCTGTTTGATACATAGTTTTCATGTTTATGTAGTTGATTGACTTCTTCATTTAACTGCATCACTCATGCGAATTAGGTTTCCCTAACTCTTGTTTTCAGGCTAAAATTATGGAGAACAAGGAGCCATCTCAATTTTTTTCAATTTTACAGACGTTGATTGTTTTTAAGGTTTACACCTCTCTCTTCCTCACTCTCTCTCTCTCTCTCTCTCTCTCTCTCCTTCTCCTTTCCTTTTTCTTATCAATTATCGGTTTTGTATCTATCTTTTCAAAAAAAAATATTGGTTTTGTATCAAGTTAATTTAATGTCGACAGTGAGGTGATTTCTAGCTTTTCTTGTAGGGAGGTAGGAGTCAAAGATACAAGAAGTTTGTGGCAGAAAAGGGTATTGCAGATGAAACTTATGATGAAAGCAAGACAGCTCTTTTTCGTGTTCAAGGGACCAGTCCTAACAACATGCAGGCCATCCAAGTTGATACAGTAAGCTTTAGTCTCTCTTCTGAGCGTTTATCTTATATAAATTTCTTGATTATGCCAGTTTGCTGATGTGTGATAGTTTTTAGCAATGAAAGTGTGTCTCTTTAGTGTTCGTCTGAATTTCAAATGCATGTATGATTACTGTTTCAGGTTTCCAGCTCTTTGAACTCTTCCTATTGTTATATCCTGCAAACTGGTACATCTGTTATCACTTGGATTGGGAATCTCTCATCAACCAGAGATCACGATCTTCTTGACAGAATGCTGGAGATAATAAATGTGACTATTTCTTAAGCTTTTACTCTATAGCACAATCTCGATCTACTAAATATATTAAATATGGCATTTGCAGAAAATCAGTCTACCAAAACAAAATTGAGAGTAATTAGTGTTGCATGAAAGATCTGGTACTGCCTCTCTTTAATTAGCCTCCAATCCTAAATCATATTCTTACTACCATATTATTTTTCTTTGTGCTGATTAGCCAACATGGCAAGCCATATCAGTGAGGGAG
Source organism: Argentina anserina (assembly GCF_933775445.1). Taxonomy (NCBI): domain Eukaryota; kingdom Viridiplantae; phylum Streptophyta; class Magnoliopsida; order Rosales; family Rosaceae; genus Argentina; species Argentina anserina. Next base: position 30,555,832 of record NC_065874.1, read on the forward strand.
GGGAGTGAATCTGATGTGTTCTGGAGTGCACTTGGTACAAAGGCAGATTATGCAAGAGGAAAGGAAATAAAAGGATACCTAGAAGATCCACATTTGTTTATGTTGGGTGGAACTGAAGGTAACAAAAAATTATAGTCTTTTAAATTTTCTCACGGAAGATAATGCAGCTTTTCCAAGTCATCATGCATGACTTTACTGGCTGTATAATTCTGTCTACTGATGAGTTTGCTCCTTTTGCATCTATATTGGAATTTCCCATTCAGGTGTTTTTAAGGTACAGTTTTACATTCATATGTGTAAGCATGCAGTTCATTTGGTTTTCAAAATCTAGTATAATTGATGTACCTTGTTGTAGAAATTTCAAATTTAATGGTTCGGGTTAAGCAATTCTTAATTGATTAAGAATATCAAATTTTATGAATGATAGTTTTGAGTATACTTGTTTGAACTTATTGTTGATCTGAATCGATCATTTATCAGGCGCAAGAGATTTACAATTTCACACAGGATGATTTAAATACTGAAGACGTGTTAGTCCTTGACTGCCACATAGAGATATATGTTTGGATTGGAAGCCACTCAAATATTAAGTCAAAGCAACAAGCCCTTGCTCTTGGTCTGGTAAATACAACCACATCTCAACCTTTTAGTTCCTTGATTAACTGTTTCACAGAAATACTATAAGGATAACAATCATCACAATATCTTGTTCTAGTGACCTAAAGGCTTGTAATCTCTTAATGCAAATATTCAATCTCTCTGGTCTCATGTTTCCAATATTAGAGTAATACCTGATCTTTCCCCCCCCCCCCCCCCCAAAAAAAAAAAACACTGCCTTAAATTTGATGCTAAATTCTGTACTTTTATATGCAAGTGCTTTTCATACTCGAATGTGTTGAACCATGTATTCTTCTTTACCAATAACTGTATATGCTTGCTTCAATCTGGCAGAAATTTCTTGAGACCGATGTACTTGTGGAAGGCCTGTCATTAGAAGCTCCTATATATGTTGTTAGTGAAGGTCATGAACCACCATTTTTCACTCGTTTCTTTGAATGGGATTTCTCAAGGTCAAATGTAAGATCACCCCCCTTCATGAACATTTCATTATATTATGTTAAAGATCCTCCATTGCATGTTTATCAATCAAGTGAAGCTAAAATCCAGGAACAGCCAAACATTTATAATTCATCTGTTGACTAAACATCTGCCTCTTTAGATGCATGGCAATTCATTTGAGCGGAAACTTGCAATTTTGAAAGGGAAATCACAACGGTTGGAAGTAAGTGACTTCATGTTGTTTGTACAAATCTTTTGTACAACCATGTTTGAGTTTCAGCATAAATCTCTCCGCAAATCTAGTTTGTTTCTAAAGCACCTCTCTTTCAATATCTTCTCCATGTTATTGTAAACATTACTCATGAGTCTCTGTTGCATTACCAGGCGCCAACAAGAAACTCATGGAAAGCTCAGGCGACCCCTAATAGTGTGAGAAGCAAGTCCATGAGTTCCAATGGCCGGAGAAGAAGTTTTTCTTCAGCACCTGGTGTTTCATTTCCAATTGTAAAGTCCAGCTCAACTCCAATTGTCGGAAAACTCTTTAGAGGATCCTCTCTGAATGGTAGTCCAGGTAATACAAGCAATAAAAGCATGCAACAGTACTGCTAGTATTATGTGCAATCAAACTCCTTTCATTAGTTTCACAACAATTTCGGCAATATCTTTGATCCCTCGAACCTTTTTTCAGATCACTACACATCTTGATACTTTCATTTCTTATATTTTAAGTACCTACCTCATCATCAGATCATTAATTTGAATAATTTCTTTTGGCAGATGGGTCATTCTTATCTGCAAGTCTCCCAGAGTCAGATGAAAAGGTATATAGTAATGGGGGTAACAATCAGGCTGATGGAAATGAGGATGACAAAATTATGTTAGTTTATCCATACGAACGATTAACTGTCAATTCTAAAGACCCGGAAACCAGCATAGATGTAACCAAAAGAGAGGTAATGTCTGTTATGCATTCAGATTCCAGACACTAAATGCATTCTACATATCTATGTCATTTTAGTAAGCAATCACTAATCAGCTTCTGGTGGATAAATTCAGGCATATCTATCAGAAGAAGAGTTCAGAGTGAAATTTGGCATGACCAAACAAGACTTTTACAAGCTTCCCAAGTGGAAACAAAACAAGCAAAAGATGGCACTTCATCTTTTCTAAGAAAAGCTAGCTCCAGACCTCAACCAGATGCGACTTTATTTACAAATGTGGTGTCATTGTTGCACACTTTCCAATACATGTCTATACTTGTTGTTTTCGTAATCAAGTCATCATTCTATCAACCCTAGCAAGGTATGCTTCATTACTGATCCCTTGTTTTGGGGCTTTCTGGTGTTTTTAGAATCAAGTAACTTCTTCAGGACAGAAGAAGTCAGCAGTTGGTATCTTTGTTTCATAATTCAAGTGAGTTCGTACTCCATCAGTTTGTATAATTCAGGCGGATGTTCCAATGGTATGATAATACTTGTGCCTGATTGTATTCTTTTCTCTGTTTTGGTACAGCTATAATGCTATATACAACTTAAGACTGACTGGTATCATCATTTGGACTACTCATATACGTTGAGGATGACATAATAACCAGAAGACGTTTTAGTCTGTAGGGTAGTTGTAGTGAAACATCATTTAGACATCACCTCCAAGTCTTCAACCTTGAAGAACAGGTTTTTAACGAGCGCAGACAATTACCTACCTCAATATACACAGCAGAATGGCTCGAATAATTCTAGGAACCAGTCTGCCGAACGCTAATGTATCTGTCCCTCAATGACAACTCAATTTCTTCTTGTAGTGGCAGATCAACTCCTTGCATTTGTCCTACTAACCCGCAAGAATCTAACCATTATAGAAAATTACAAATACATAAAATTAGTCTTACATGATATTTTTTTTATGGAGGCCGCACCGTTTCCTCAAAAGCTTTCTTAGCCTAGCGAATCCGTTCCACGAATTGACGAATATCCACTATATCAAATCAATGTAGCCATTAACATGCATTATACTAGCTGAAAAATATGAGCAGCTTTCATTTCGACAATAACATTGGATTCAAATGCCACGTACGAGAATTTCTCATCTAGTTCCATTGTATCTTGATAGTAAATTAGTAATTTTTTTATAGAAAATAGTGGCAGAAAAGGGCGGACCTAAGTATGTCAAAGGGCAAACTCAAGTCCACCTAGATTTGTGGGAGGCAAAAAATAAACCAACTACCTGAACTTCAAAAACCCTAATTATAGCAGTATTATGCATATGTTCTTCAGTTTATTTTCCATAATTTGTACTAATTTATAGTCTTCTTAAATCATAAAAAAAAAAACCTTAGGAACTCCTCCTCTATTGAATTTGAGATTACAAATGAAACTTTATTAGTTTTCTAATTTGTCTTTGATGTCCAAAATATCTGTTTACTTTTATATTTGAAGACTTTTAACTTTCAATCACATGAACTTCATACATATTATGTTCTAAAAAAAATTGCAAACAGCTAAAATTGTAGTCAACCCACGGTCAAATCCTAGGTCCAACCTGCACGAACATTAACGTGTATGAGTTTTTAGTTTTTCTTGAAAAAAGGAGTTTTTTTTTCTTATTGACCAAAAAAAGAGTATTAATTTTTCTTGACTAGTATTAATCCTGCCAAGGATATCTGGATCCTTTAATGCCACGTATGATTATCTCTCCTTTACTTCCACGCATGAGTGTTGGTCATTCTCCACTTCATTTCTCTGCCTGCTCTAATCTTAGATTCTTAGATAAAATCCAAAGAAAACGAATTCAAAACCTTCTCTCAATCAGTCTAACACTTCTTAAATTCGGCCGTTGAAACAAGAAACCAAAATAAATCACTGGTCAACAAAACCCTCCATCCATCTCAGATAAAAAAAAGGCCTCATCTTTACTCTCCTACTCATTGATCCCATCTTCTTCAATCATCTTCAAAATTTCCATATTGATCTCTCAAACCAACATAAATCCTTTGGCCTTTTCTATCTGCGTCACCGACATGGCTTTCCGGCGACCATCTTTCCCCTGGGGTCTTCTCCTCTGCGTCCTTCTACTCTCCACTTCATCTCTTGCCCGCAAAACCCACAAAATCCGGGGACCCATCAAGACCGTCGTCGTTTTGGTCATGGAAAACCGCTCCTTTGACCACATCCTCGGCTGGCTCAAGTCGACCCGACCCGATATCGACGGCCTCACGGGTCACGAGTCCAACCGCCTCTCCGTCGCCGACCCGACTTCCCCCAAAGTCCACGTCACCAGCGACGCTGACTTCATCGACTCCGACCCGGGCCACTCCTTCCAGGCCATCCGCGAACAGATATTCGGATCCAACTGGAGCACCGGCAACCCGCCCCGGATGAACGGGTTCGCCCAGCAGGCCGAGTCCATGTCTCCGGGAATGTCCGCCACCGTCATGAGCGGCTTCAAGCCGGAGGTCCTCCCGGTCTACACCGCCTTGGCGAACGAGTTCGCCGTCTTCGACCGGTGGTTCGCCTCCGTTCCGGCGTCGACCCAGCCGAACCGGTTCTACGTCCACTCCGCCACGTCGCACGGCGCCACCAGCAACGTCCGGAAGGACCTCATCCACGGCTTCCCGCAGCGCACCATCTTCGACTCCCTGGACGAAAATGACCTCAGCTTCGGGGTTTATTACCAGAACATCCCGGCCACTCTGTTCTTCAAGAGCCTCCGGAAACTGAGACACGTGGCGAAGTTCCACAGCTACGCCCTCAAGTTCAAGCTCCACGCGAAGCTCGGGAAGCTTCCGGACTACGCGGTGATCGAGCAGAGGTACTTTGACGTGAAGGAGATGCCGGCGAATGATGATCACCCGTCGCATGACGTGGCGAGAGGGCAGAGGTTCGTGAAGGAGGTGTACGAGACGCTGAGGAAGAGCCCGCAGTGGAAAGAAATGGCCTTGCTTATTACGTATGATGAGCACGGTGGGTTTTATGACCATGTGCCAACGCCGGTGGAGGGCGTTCCTAGTCCTGATGGGATTACTGGGCCTGACCCGTTTTACTTCCGGTTCGACCGGTTGGGGGTTCGGGTGCCTACTATACTTGTCTCTCCCTGGGTACAGAAGGGTACTGGTGAGTTTCTCTTACTCTGTTTGTTGATCAAGTTTGTGGTACAAGATAATGTGGCTTATTTGTGCGTAATGGTTCTAGTTGGAAAGATTATACTCCTGCCTATATGACATCATATTGCACAGTATTGCTTTGTTTGTTTGTTTGATGTTGTGAACATTTGACATATTAAGAAACGAGATTTGTCCTTGAAGGAAAGTAAGTGATTCTGGTTGGAATTTGGAAGTCTGTGGACTTGGTTGCAACTTGAATCCTGCAACAGTATTTTTCAGTTGGCTTCTAGAGTAGATCCCTTCTTTCGGGAAAGATGTCAGCTCTTCCTGCTGGCTAGGCACCTAATAGTTATTGCAACTGAGATTTTGGGCTACAGCAGTATAATGTTATGTTATGTCAATTTGGCTTCATATCTCTTTCATTTTTGTTTGGTTGAGTGCTAAGAAATGTTTACAATGATGTCTTCATGGGAATCGAGTCTTGGAGTCTACATATGAATTTGTAGGCTTTACTGGGAAGTCTTTGTGTTTGGTGTCTTATACAGGCCATCAGTGGGTCTTTTTACATAGCATTTAGCAAGCAGGGATTGTATATGTATATTTGAAATGGGGTTCTATGCATTTTTTTTTAATTAGTGACCTCGATAGCTGACCATGCTAATGTCAAACATTGATATCATATCCTGCCCTCATATTAGTATCTGCAATCTTTTGAATATATTTTGGTTCAGACAGAAGAACTCTACATAAAAATGTATTGTATGATCCTTGCACTATTAATCCACATATATGTTCCTTCTCCAGTTAGAACTATATTGTTTGCAGTTCTATACCCTCACTTCACAACTTCTGGATGCAATTATTTACAAAGACGAGCAATTTAATTTCAATTAATTAGTAATTTAGTATCAAGCATACACTGAACCTAAATTCTTATTAGGCCATGTTTGGCTTAGTGGTTTATTGATAGACTTTGTGTACTATATTGTAGTGATCCATGAGCCAACAGGGCCAACACCACATTCCCAGTTTGAGCACTCTTCTATTCCTGCAACTGTGAAGAAGCTTTTCAATTTGAAATCCAACTTCCTGACAAAGAGAGATGCATGGGCCGGTACTTTTGAGAATTACTTTTACATCCGTGACACTCCTCGTGATGACTGTCCAGGTTTGCTTGAAAACCCTCTGATTGTTTTGTTTGTTGATGCTTGCACAAAGGGTTTTCATTTCATTATTGGAAGAATGTAATATCTCTTCTAGCACTTGTCATCCACTTTAATCCTCTGGATCTCTGTTACAGAAACTCTTCCAGAGGTAAAGAAATCACTGAGGCCAGGGGAACCCAGGGAAGATGTCAGCCTCTCAGAATTTCAAGTTGAACTGATCCAACTCGCATCCCAGCTCAATGGTGATCATGTACTCAACAGTTACCCCTATATTGGCGAAAGGATGAATGTTCGTGAAGCCAATAATTATGCAGAGGATGCTGTGAAGAGGTTTTTGGAAGCTGGAAGAGCTTCTCTTAAAGCCGGAGCCAATGAGTCTGCAATCGTTACAATGAGACCATCCCTCACTACCCGAGTTAAAATGCAAGATCATGGTTCGTACCTAGAATCTGAATGATAACCCCTTCAAAATTAGCTACTGTAGATAGAAATTATCACTATATCTGTATATATAGACCTAGTAATTAAAAGTACGAGAATGTTGAGTCTTTCACTACTTATATGGCTCATCAAGTTAGCTCAATAGCCATTTATATGATGCACAATCTTGAGTACTTTCTGTTGTCTTGGCAATTAAGAAACTAAATATCATAATTGCGAAAATGCAAACTGTATCAAAATTACAAATCCCACCGTACATAATCCACACTAAATGAATATTTCGTTCCATGTTATATGATTGGTCTAGAAGCAGATTATAAGATTATACGGGAAAATCTCTTCTCAATTTTCAAAACAAAATAGGCTCATGTACAACAGCCAAGTTGGTAAACCTATCAACAATTCATTCATTAATAAAGCGACCTTCAATTATGTATCTACCCTTCAAACTTGAAAACTCTCATTGACACACATATATCACAAGCTAGCTAGCTATATGGGTCCTCTCCATCACTTCATCACTACCCACCATTTCCAATCTCCATGGCAGCAACATGGGAGGAGAGCGTGACGAGCTCCATCAACACCATCTACCTTCTCTTCTCTGCCTACCTCGTCTTCGTCATGCAGCTCGGGTTTGCCATGCTCTGCGCGGGCTCTGTTCGAGCCAAGAATGCCATGAACATAATGCTCACCAATGTTGTTGATGCCGTGGTAGGCAGCCTCTCTTTCTATCTCTTTGGCTTTGCATTCGCATTCGGAGAAAGCACCAATTCCAATCCTTTCATTGGTACCAATTTCTTTGCTCTTAAGGACATTCCTAGTAGCTCAACTTATGACTACAGCTTCTTCCTTTTCCAATGGGCATTTGCTATTGCTGTTGCTGGTATAACAAGTGGTTCCATAGCTGAGAGAACCCAATTCAGTGCTTACCTGGTCTTCTCTTGTTTTCTGTCTGGGTTTGTGTACCCTGTGGTGGTTCACTGGGTTTGGTCATCAAGTGGCTGGCTCAATCCTAGTTCAACTAGTTTCTTGCTGTTTGGTTCTGGTTCTATTGACTTTGCTGGAAGTGGTGTGGTTCATTTGGTAGGTGGGATTGCTGGGCTTTGGGGCTCTTTAATCGAAGGCCCAAGAGTTGGCCGGTTCGATGCATTTGGGAAGGCCATTCCAATCCGAGGCCATAATGCGACCCTTGTAGTGCTCGGGACATTCCTATTGTGGTTCGGATGGTTTGGGTTTAATCCCGGCTCTTTTAATAAGATTCTTGTGGCCTATCCGGACACAACCGATGAAGGAAATTGGACCGCAGTGGGTCGAACGGCAGTTGTTACCACACTAGCCGGGTCTACCGCCGGAATCGTAACTCTTTTTGGCCGGCGGTTACTAGTGGGCCATTGGGATGCGTTAGATGTTTGCAATGGAGTGCTCGGTGGGTTTGTTGCCATAACGTCCGGATGTGCGGTGGTCGAGCCGTGGGCTGCAGTCGTATGTGGATTCTTTGCCGCATGGGTCTTAATTGGACTGAATATCTTGGCCCTCAAGCTGCAATATGACGACCCACTAGAGGCGACCCAATTACACGGCGGATGTGGCGCTTGGGGTCTGATATTTACAGGGTTGTTTGCAAAGGAGGAATTTGTAGTCCAAGCCTACGATTCGGGTGTGATTGGTACATCAAGGCCTTATGGACTGTTTATGGGTGGGGGCTGGGGTCTACTGGGTGCCCAAGTGGTTGAAGCTTTGGTGATTATTGGCTGGGTTAGCTTGACAATGGGTCCTCTATTCTTCATCCTCCACAAGCTTAACGTTCTAAGGATCTCTGTAGATGATGAAATTGCAGGTCTTGATGTCTCCAGCCATGGAGGCCATGCCTATATCCATACAGATGAGAACCAGCCTCGTTTCTATGCAGACTACGTCCGTGTGCATGACGAGTCATGAACTCATGATCCAACACCACTGGTTCTTCTCAATTCTTATGTACAAGCTTTCCAAATATGCCATATTCATTCATCCTTCTTAATAGCAATGCAACATTTGCATTTTCAAGTTATCATGACTAAAACAAAATAATTTCCTAGCACGTAAGACCCCTGCCCTCATTCACAAATTTTCGATAGCAACCAACATCCAAAAGCAAAAGAACACATTGCAAGGAAAGAATGGGAAATGCACTAATATACAGAAACCATAATCTTATACTTGAAACCCACTTTTGAGGCCAATCAAAACTATGACCATGTTCCTTTACAATTCAAAAGTTTCATGTTATAATCACAGCCAGGTTCGATATATACAGACAGTTCCATATGCTGTCGGTTAGCCTCACCTGACATGCGAATCATAGGGAAGATATGTAGGATCTGGAACAACAAGAGGCAACTTATCGATGTACATAAATAGTCTCTTGCGGTCTTCTCTTAATATTGTTGATAGATTGATTGCATCAGACTTTTCTATGTAAATCCAAAGATCGCCTGAGTTTATCCTTTTAAGACTATCACGACAGAAGGGGCAAGACTGAGACCTCCCACGCCTGAGGCAAGCAGAAGACTTTTAGGTTCCATTGTGGTATATAACAGGAATGGAAAATACTAATTATAATGCTATGAAAACTGAAAAAAAAAACATACAATAATATTATATATGCTTTTCCAACTCAAAACCAACCCAGAAACTTTCTGCCCACACAAAAACAGTCCAAACTTAAAGAATTCCACCCAAAATCGATGACTCACCAAATAGTTTTAGATGTTCTCTCATTTTCACACCAGAACATTCCAATCCCCAAATCATGATTTTTAAGAAATCCTAGAACTAAAATACCGTAAAGATCTTGACTCACTTTGTTTTACAATTTTCCAGTCAGAAATCCATGAAATTTGAGGTTTGCCACTTAGTTGCATGACAGACAAGGTAAAACCTCACTCATAACTGGGGAATAAGTTGACAAAGAGAAATGCATATGAGTGATCTCTGATAGATGTGCAGAATGACAAGCAATCCAAACCAGAAGTTAAGGACAGCCAAAAACTAAAAAAAAGATAAGCATTACAGTATGGAATCCACTATGTACTCTATATAGTCAGCTTTCTATATGATCTTTTGACCGAAATGAAGACAAAAAAGTATCACTAGCCCAATAGCCCATAAAATAAGGTGATAGAATATAAAATTGCTAATTTTATTAAACATTCGACGTCCAAGTTCAGCTCCCGTATTATGCAAATTGGATGGACCAAGCACTTTGACAAAAATATGATTGAAACTACAGAGAAAACCAAAAGAAAAAGTGGCCAAAAAGCTTACCAGTCACGATAACACTTCAAACACAATGAATGACTGCAGTTAGGCAACACAACTTTGTTGTTCACCTCCATGCAAATTCCACACTCTTCTTCTCTTTCTATGTCAATTTCAGACAGTTTTCCTCTCTCCAACTCATCCTTCCTTCTGAACCTGACTGTACAAACCTCTTTTTGTTTCCTGTCCTCCAAATCTGTGATGCCCTTCTGAAGTTGCAATAAAGAAGGAAATATCACCCCTGTCCGTGAATGGAAAAATATGTGAGCACAACACATCAAGAATTACAAATTTCATATAGTACAGAGGACATCCAAATCTACAATATTAAGCACTAGGGTAAAAATTACTACATTAGTAAAGTTATCCACATTGAACCTAGCTCACCATAAAATTCTTTAATGCTGGCCCTCCTTTCATAAATCGACATGGTGGTCTTTCCATCTGGATAAGTCTGCCAATCCACCACATTGCCACAACCAAATCAAATGTCAAAAATTAATATCTAACAGACATGGTACCTTAAAAACATACACAGATAAAGGATTGAAAATTGGACTTCAAGAATCAAGACCATGAAACATGCCCAATAGAATTGAAGCTCGTTTGTGAACACTTTTAAGAGGGGAAGAAGATGAAAAGGATGATGATTTTGATATTAAAACATATTCTATAACTAGTTAACATGTCTTTCATCTTCACCTCCATCCTCTCATTAATTAGATGGACAGCAGAACACAAAAAGAAGTAAGGAAAGTGTTCAGAACTTCAGATAATCTATAAAATTCAATTAGATAAGGGGCCATACCACATAAATAAGAATCCTAAGCAAGCCAAGGGCCCCAGCAAGCTGGCAATCCGTCCATTGAACAAGAAAGAGAAACAAATTAGCCACCGGACTGTAGGATAGTCTCATCTGAAGTCGTGCTCCATCTTTCTCCCTTGGATAATCTAAAGCCCTGAAAAACCAGAAGCAAGCACAGCATTTGATTAATAACATCACCAACTATCATCTATCAAAAGTCCTAAATGAACCACACACGGTGAACAAAGCCCAGAGCCCCAGAGCACCAATACAAAGTAAAAATCAAAATGTCTCATACAACAGATTCTTCAATTGTGATGACTAATACTGAATTTTATGTCAATTGATTAAAAGCATGAGATGGGGCCTCTGCAAATTGCATAAAAAACCAACGAGGCCATCTTTATCTGCCAAATTAAGAAAATTCAATACCCTCTTTGCATATGAGTCCTCAAACACCATTCTATTTGATACACAATCACAAACAAACAGAAGCATTCAACAGTTCTCAATAGAACCTCATCAAGAATCATAACATTAACCACAACTTTCAGTTATTCTGTTTTCCCAAACAGAAGAATCTCTCTCCCCACAACTCAACTCATCCTTGACCCCTTATCTTTTCTGGGTCGGAACAAACTACATGATCCCAAACACCCATAACTTCAAAGCCTCAATAATTTCTCATAAAAAAAGCACAAAACTTTCCCAAACTAACTTCACAAAAACAGAGCAAGAACTCCATATTCGAATCAAAAGGGGGAGACTTACAGAGTATTGGCGTGTTGTATATCAGCTTCAAGCGCCTTAAGAGAGTCCTTGTACGATTTTCCCATGTGGCCGGGTTTTTTCTCCGGAAAATTACTCCCATCCACCAAAAACCCAAACAAGCTAAAAACTTTTGTAATGGCTAGAAGAAACCCTAGAACAAAGTTGCAATCTTCATCCTCTTTTCTCTTTTTTTCCAAAACCGCACCAGAATTTGACAGAAGAAGAAGAAGAAGAGAGCTGAGCCCAAAACACAGTGCACTAGTGTCTCCACTTCTTAAAGGGGAAAAAGTCAAAAAAACCAAACTGGGCTTTTGGATTTTTATTTTTTTTCCTCTTATCACCTACCCAATGACCCCATTGTGGTGATGGGATTTATCCCCTGTTTCTCAAGGATTTCCTTCTCTGTACAGAGACCAAATGGAAACCTGCCATTTGTAACTACATAAACTGATTGCCTAACGTGGAGGGTTTTCATTGGTGACTTGAGTAACTTACTCTGAAACCTAGTAGAGGAGCCAAAACCAGTTGACGGAAAGAGCGGCACCAAGTTTTGCAGAAAAAGAAAGGACAATTTGTGTTTTCTAGTCCCTAAGATATATACTATTTTCAGCTTTGCTCTCTTCGTTTTGAGTTTTGACTACGCTCATTTTGACCTCTTACTCATATTGGGATTATGTCCGACCTTTCCAAAATCTTTAGTTTTTGGTTCCTGATGGTGGCTAATTCCACGACCGATGCTTTGGGATAGTCTGTTGTCTAAGCCGAAATTTAGCTTCTTGAACCTGTATCCATAATCGATACATACATGGGCAGATTTAGGGCATTGGGGGTCCTTCCAAGAATATTCATACGGTGTAGTTTTACATGTTTGGTTTTGAAGTTTTAGTAATATCAAACTCACCCAAGATCAAATTTTAACAAATGCATATTTGTGTGTTATTTTTCCATTTCTTTAACATGTAATTAATTTATTTTATTTTCATTATGCATTTAGTTTGATTAAGGTCTTTGATTAATTTCAAAAATTTTCTTTTGCAATTAACTAACTTATGATAATTTTGAATGAATTGCTACTATTAATATATTATAGTTGAATATTTTATTAGTTATAAATTTTTATCACTTCGGCCGTTGAAGAAAAAATTCAAATCTCCCCGAGTTGTGAATCTTGGATCCGACAATGAATACATATAACTACATAGAGCTAATAAATTTAAGAAAGCGAGAATCATTTAGCGTCTAACTTCACCACAACATTGTCATTCAAGGCAATTATAAGTACATCACTTTCAAAAGGTTGTCAAACACTGAAATTAGGGGAACAATTATGCAAAGTGATCTAAATTACAGGACCAGAAAATAAAATTTTGGCCTAGAGGTCCAGTACAGATGCCATTTAAGTATTTTCTATTTTGGATAATTGACCTGCATGGAATATCTTAATACAGTATGATATTCAAATTAGGACAGAAAGTTCCTTAACCTGCGATTGGTTCAATAATAGTTAACAAACAGCTGGGTTTTGGATAAGGCTGGATATGCAATTACTAGTAGTCCGTGCTGCCCCATCTAGAATAATTGGATAGATATTGATATTATTTATTTATGCCACAATTCACAATTGGACAGAACAGATTAAAGAAAAGCTATATAAATATATTCTGTCCTCATCATATATTCATAGGTAAAGAAAGTTGGGATAAGAATAAGGTTTTTGAATCAGGTCTTAATTCAAAGGGTGGCAGACAGTAAATTAGTATGTGCCAACCTCAGGCAAAGGGAATCAAAATACCTAACCATAATAAAGGAAATCAAATGAAAAGTCAATATCCAGTTTCAATTCCTAATTTTGTTGTTGCTAAGCTGCTGGGGAATATGACCGCATTATTGTTCAATTATGGTGAAGCACAGAGTGACTAGAAGTTCTAGAGCAGAGTGAATACTTCTCATGCTAAAAAGTTTGATTACAATTGTCGGGTGATTCTAGTTGTAACTCCCATTTACTTTCTGTACCTCCTCTTTCATATTTTTCCCTCAATTTTCCAATTATGACCCCTATATCTGATTTTTTTTTCTTCTCAAAATAAACAAAAAAACTGCATCCTCCTATAGAATTGTGAATCCAAGAGGTAAGACAATAGGGTGCTTGTTTGGTACCTTCGTCTATCGACTATACATCCTTCTAACTCCAATATTAACATGAAGCGTTTTAAGGGAGGGACAAAGTTTGGTTTATATCACGAGAGTCTATGAACTTTGCCTTAAAATCCTGAACTTTTATAGCCCTAGAATTAATTTTTCTTCTCCACAGCCGGCCGCCTTAGCCTCTGACATCCGGCATCTCCCCGTCAGCGCTCCTCGTCGGCACAACCCCTGCCCACCGTTCCTGCAGCCCCCTGCAGCCTCTGTCAGCCCTGCAACCCCCCCTGCATCCAGCCCCGCAAGTCTCCGAATCAAAGCATTCAAAATTGCTTCCCCCACATATTCACGCAAGAAACACGACCTTCATAAACAAAGTCTTCGCTCAAGAGAAGCTACTCTCGTCTTCTACAAACCTTCAAAGGTAAATTTTTCATAAACGTTCCCATTTTTGAACATATATATATAAATTATCGAGCGCTATTAAGCTTTTTCATGTCTCTTTTCCGGCATTCTTATAACTCTGATGAGACCAAAGAGGGATATGATTCCCCTCTTGGTCGACGTTTTTCGTGTGACGGTCCTGGGGGAGTCACGTTATTATTTAAAGGGAAGAAATCGATTTCGTGTGGTTGTCTGAGTACACCGTTATTTTGGGTGCGATCATGAGAATCGTTGATATGCATCGATTATTTTATGACCATATACATCACAACCCTTCTAATTTCGGTTACATACTTGAATATTTCGATTATTCGAAACCAATACAACCTTCGTTTTTCTCATGGATGCATCGTCATCGCAACTATTATTTGAATGTTTGAGTTTTCTTAAACTTATGTCTATAAACGATAATCCCAAGGTCTACGTACTCATTTATTTGAGTTGATTCATTACTCTGATGCAACACTATTTGCTTACAAAAGATCCCAAAAATAACACATTCTATGGGACACACTTAAAATGATTCAATAAACATCTATGGCGTTGTATTACCATAGTTGACCTTGAACCGTACTCCACATTCGAGAAACACATGACATTTTTGCACCTGTATCTATTTCTTGAGGGAATTTTGGAGATGGAAACGTAACATTCTTCCATTCTCAATTAAGCACATTTTTTAGCCTCAGGCTACGGCTCCGCTCGATCCAATATGCAAGATTTTGTTGCTATGGACTTTTGATTAGTCAATCTATTTTGACTATGTTTTCTGCTTACTATTTTTCAAGTATGACGTTGGCATTGCCATGATTCTTGCTCGACTTTAGCTTAAGTCGTCTATTGGAATTGGGAGCTTGTTTGTGTTGTATTAAATATTGGCATATTTAACAAAATTTCTCGTATTCCTTGTTTACAAGATGATCTCGTGAGAATTTTATTTGTCTTGACTTAGCATGAATGATCAACATTTGCAACTCGCGTGGTTTTTAAATTGGCCGCTTTTGGGTTACATGAGACCCCAATAACACTACATTGTGATTTTGGACCTTGAAATTTGGAAAACGGACCTCGGAACGTCAAAATTGACATTGTTTTTCCGAGTTACTGTTCCGACATTTCCGGAACGTTTTCCGGCGTTTTGGCCGCCTTATGGCCACTTGCCGGCGTTTCCGGCGCCACCATCCAGTTCTTGTCGGCGTCCCCTGTCGGACAGCAGCCCCGGCCTCCTTGCCGGCCAGCTCCGATTGCCACCGGTTCCGGCGAGTTTTCGACGATTTTTTCGTCGTTTTTCGTTATTTTTCAGGCGTATTTGCCGCAGTTTTTACTACCACATTTTCCCGTCCAAATTTCACCCGGTTTTGAGTTATTTTGACATGGTTTTCCGGTTAATTTTCTAGTTTTCTCCAAGTCGTTTCATAGTTCAAACGATTTTATTATTATTGGTGACCACCCGCACCAAATTGATGGTTTTCCACCCTAATTTTTTGGTATTCAACTGCTCCAATACCATGTTTTTCCAACTCTTAAGTTGAAGAATGTAGTTCTATTGCCATGTGATACACTCGATGGGATTGCACATTTGTTTCAATCCCCCCTCTTACAATATCCTACGGCGTATTGTCTACAAAAGTTTACCGCGTCGTTGACTCTCTTAATTTTATTTTGAGCATGTCCCGCCATGAAATCGAGTGTCTTGCTAATTGCGTAACCACCCACACTGTCCTACGGCGCAGGTAGTTGTTTTACGGATCTCGTGCGGAGATTGTGTTTTATATCTTCGTGCCTTGCTAGGTTTTCAAAGGCCCTACATGCCAATGACGAATTTTCATCTTGATATTTGTGTTAAGAATTGAGAGGAATAAATCTGTCAGATTTCATTGACATTAGCTTTTTCAAGCTTAGACAGTAGCTTTATTAGCCTGTGGACATAGCTTTGCTTGCCTGCAGCAATAACTTTATTTAACTCAAGATTCTTTGAATCATGGGTTCGGTTTTGTTGTCTCCTCGTTTTGACATGATCATTTTTTGGTCATTTTGAACAAGATATGATGATTTGAGTTCTTTGAAATTCACATAATCATCTATTTTTCATGTTCACGAAGCGATTGGAGGATCACCTCACCCGTGCTCCACACGGTGAGGCTATGCCTATCTGTGCCATGCACGGTGAGGCTGAGCCTGCCCCATTCAGCGGCTCCATGGCATTCAGGCCATCGGTGGCGGCATCCCCTCCTTCACAGGAGCTTGTGATGCCTCCCGTGTTTTCTGATGCCTCCATAAGAATCTCTGATGCCCATCGCTCATTTTGCAAAGCTTGTTATCTTGCTAGATTTCAAGGAAGTCCTTATTTACTAAGGCTCTAACTGAGAACATTTCATTCTTACAAAGTATTTAAGGTGACATTAGTGGACCATATCCAACCGAATGCGGACATTTTTCGATATGTTTATGGTATAGGTTAAGAGCATTGACGCGTTGGTCACACGTCGCTTTGTTTTTCCATAAGGAACACTGCATTTGCTAAGTTTTTAGCTAGATCATCATACTAAGGGCTCACCACCCTTCCCATCCTCTCAAATCTATTTGATTGGATACCGTTGGAGAGTTCACCTCCACGACTTTGATGATTTCGTTTTGCATGTCTATTGGAATCGTCGTTGAACATATTATTCCTCATGTTCATTCACTGCACGATCTAGCAGAGCTGGGACTTGGTTATGGGTACTAACCTGCCGATTTTCGTATGGGGATATGTAATGATGTTGCATGCAGCGACACTTCTTCGTTTTAAACCCACAACTTGCCAAGCGTTTAGTGCGTACCAAATGGTTACTGGATACGATCCCAATGTTCTTTTCATTAAAACGCCTATTTGGTTAAAGTTGTTTATGTGCCTCTATTGTAGTTATCGCAATGGGTCTACTTGGAAACGATTAAGTATTCTGGTTGGTTATGATTTATGAATCACCAACACTTGTCCGCTATTTCCAATCTACAACCGTTGATCTCTATCCTGCGATATTAGCAGACGGTCACTTTGATGAGACATACTTCCCGTCGTTAGGGGGAGATATGAAATGCTCCCATTCCGGTTTTAACGCTAGGAATTGACGTGGTGTGGCACTATGTCTCATTAAGATCACGAATTACTCAAAGTGAGCAAATGTGCAACGCATTATCTACCTCCAAAAAGTCAAAGATTCGATGCTCAATGACTTTACCGATATTACGAAAGTGACGATATCGCACATAAATGCTGTGATGTGCCAGTAAGGTTGAAACTCTCATAATATGGGAGAATTTCGTATGACCTGGTCATAGCACCGTTGGTACCATCCCTGACAGTGGGAAGGAAGCCGGCGATTGCACCATCGTACGCTATAGTGTTGTCGGCGCCCGTGGTATTGCACTACAAAATAAGGGCGGCAAACGCAAAGATGGACTAGTAAGGGTCATAGCTTCGGTCTTGACTCCTACCTAGATGAGGGGGAGACTATTATTCTCTGAAATCAAAACCAGAAACAAGCGATGTGCGTAGGCAAAAGTATTCCACCCAGCATCAAGAGATATTCTCTAAACACGTGTATCAACTAAGTTTCTGTGGGACGCTACAAACTTATTTTGTTGATGTTAGAGAAGAATAGAAATCTCACGAATTGATCGTATACATCGCGCACGTGTGTTTAATGGATTAATCTCCCATGATTGATGATGTATTCGCTTATGCTCTTATTCCGTTATAAAGCATCAACGATGAGCAACTTGACCGAAGTGGAATGAATCAATACATGCTAAACTAGACTTGTTATGTTGGTCGTTGTTCAGAAGTGTAATGAGAAAGATGAAGTCATGTGATATATGGAGGATTTATGGCGCAAAGATTGTCTCATTCTCCTAGTATTGACTACGATGAGATATATTCTCTCGTTATTGACATAATTGCTTTCCGTTACTTGATCAGTAGTAGTGTCCATGAAAACTGATTTGCAGCATATGATACTGGTCATAGAATATCTGTAAAGGGATCTTGATGCATATATGAGAGTGCCCGAGGGAATTTAAATGCCTCCAGACCACGGAGAGCTTATGTAATCAGAATGCGATGTTCGAGAGAACGTAGTACAATCGATTGCAAGAACTCATACCCATATGTGTTCATATGAAAGCTAATTCTTGATTCTCTATTCCGTCTAAGTAAAGATGATGAAGAGATTCAATGAGCTATAGATTCATATATGTAAGTGTTGTTGGAACACTATTGCTTTTATTATGACGTGATTAACTCTGCGCCTATGCATCGTCATTGGACTTGCATTGCTCCTTTGACATGGGTTTAGTTCTATACTTAGTGAACCAACACAAATCTTATCCACACCAACGCCGCCAGCAGCTCCAGCAACATTAACGTACGCCTTGGTGTAGCACTCGACACTGGTAGCGTAACAGATATGTACGGTTCTGCTTCAGACCAAAATCAGTCCTTCATTGATCCATTCCCTCATTTTTGTTGCGAAAGACACATTGAATGTGACAAATTAGAATTTATCCAGTTTCATAGGTCAACTTCAACAAGACATACAAGACATATCCCTTGATGAAATATGGTGAAATTAGTACCGTTGGAAAGGTCTGTGTGTCTACTTTCCAAGGACACCAACCATTTGTTCATAGCTATCATATTGAGTGAGTTATGGCCATTTTAGAAAAATAGGACAGTTCTGTCCGGAAATTTGCAAGTCAGTCAATTTCGACAGAGCACTGTGAACTGCTCCGATCAAATTTGGTTTTGAACCTTATGTCACTGGAAATTCACGGGTGTCTACTTTCTAGAACATTTTTTACGGTTCGCTGATACCTATTTTGACGAAGAAGTTATGGCCATTTAAGTGAATGAAAGTCATTATATCCGAGAATCTGATTTTCATTGCAAACTCTTGTTTTGAGTTGTTATGCAATCTTGTTTCCTAAGATCTAAGTTTGGATAAGTATAGCATGTATGATCTAAGGATGTGTGGCTAGATTAATGATTAATCATTAGCCTACGTTTGAGAAACATATAATGAACGTTGTATACGTTGTTCTTTGTACTCCATGATTATGATACTAATCAGGGGGAGTTGTTTCGTAGACTTCAGGGGGAGTCTACCTCACATGATACTATCAAATATAGATGGTGCGTTGTGCTCTTTTTCCCTTCGATCAAGCTTTTGTTTTTACCCAAGATGTTTTTATTTTGCTTGACAAGGTTTTTACCGAGGCAACGATGTGTGCACCATGCAACCTAGGCATGCGACACAAGGGGGAGTGTTCCGGGAGAATTACTATTCTACCCTTATGTGTGTCTTAGCCTAATAAGTTTCATGTTAGGAGATAGATTAGCATCTCCGTAATATATTAAGACTTCAAATCGTACGAGATTGTGGTTTTATAATGTCTATATATCTGCCCCCATTTCATTTAATAATATACAATTATTTCATCCTGAAAAAGATTATTATTTTTAATCAAATTATTTATTTATATCTTTTTTCTACATACTTAACTCTACTTCAAATTATATATATTCAACATACCCACTCATTTATGTGTACACATTTATTTTTAATTTTCTATGTATTTGTTTATATTTTTCTAATATCTTTTAACATACCATATCACGTAAAATAATAAATATATAAATCAAAAACATGTTTCGAAAAAAAACAAAAAAACATAGTAGCAAATGTTCCTCTTAAGTAATTTTATTAATTTATTTCACTATTAAATATCAATAGATATATAATGACACTACTGTCTCTCAAATGCATGACATGTGACTTAAAATTGGATGGAAAATATTAAATTTAACGGATTGGCTGCAAATCGATAATTTTTACCAAGTTGAGGAGATAAATTGATTCGAATACAAATTCGAAGTGCAAACTGACAATTATGGTGGGCA
Organism: Argentina anserina; assembly: GCF_933775445.1. NCBI lineage: Eukaryota > Viridiplantae > Streptophyta > Magnoliopsida > Rosales > Rosaceae > Argentina > Argentina anserina. The sequence continues at coordinate 30,576,000 of NC_065874.1, forward strand.
AATTGGCATTTTTGCCAATAAATATATTAGGAACTCAATTGTAACCTATTAGATTTATGATTAGTTTGGGTTGAAGGGAGAATGGTACGTGAGATAGGGAGGTGCCTCTAACTTTCGGATCGGGATCCTCTCCTAACCTATTTCCAAACTAACCTATCTAAGCTTTTTCTAAGATCACGACACGTGTCCACATGAAATCTGATGACATAAAACGATCGTAGGTTTTCTATAACCTTCAGAACTGAAATCGACTATTGGCGCGGGGTTATTTTGTTTTCCCGCTGTTTCTCTTTTTATGGTGTTGGGCGCTTTTGATGAAGTAAACACAGAAAATACAACCTCATTCAATTAAACCACAATCCCATCTTGCTTCCAGTAGTGAATTTGACATCAAATCTATGGTTCCACAAACCCGAACACAATAGTTAAATTGTTTGAAGGAGGAAGCTTGATCGGATCTTCAATCTCACTTTCCTATAAGATTTTGTTGCCCATTGCAACAGGTCAGTATACTACCCATTGATTTTCTTTTATTCTCAAAATTTTGATTTCATATATAGACCCGTGCTTGAGAGTTTGACTTATGCATTTCCTTCATTCATGATTCCATCTATTCTTGTAGAATAGTATATGTTGTCTAATATATTGATATGGGGTGATCAATTTATTGCATTGGTTGTGCATGTTCTCTGTTTTGGTTGTGCTTGTTTGGTTGCAGATGGATAATTTTTTTTTGTCAATAGATGGATAATCCTTTTGGTACAACAGACATCAATGTAGAGATTCTGATTTGGGATTAAATTGGAAACCTAGAATAGGAATGGAGTTTGATATTGAACAAGCAGCCTCTGACTTCTATAATAGATATGGAGGAAAAGAAGGGTTTAGCATTAGGAGGCAGAGTTATAGTAAGAATAAAAAAACAAATGAACTCACTTCAACGGTACTTGTTTGCTGTAAGAAAGGCATTCGTGGCAAAGATAAGAGGGATTTCATGTCTAGAAAACCTAGAGCAGAGACAAGAACATATTGTAAGGCAGAACTTCATATTAAAATGAACATGAAGATTAATAAGTTATATGTTACCAATTTTGTTAAAGAGCACAATTTTGCAGAAGAATGTTCTCACATGCTACCTTCACAGCAAAACATACAAGAGTCTCAAAGCATTGAAATAGACTTGGTACATGATTCCGGAGTTGATGTCGCATCCCTGTATGAGTTGATGGGTAAGCAGGCAGGTGGAAGAGCTGCTCTTGGTTATACAATGATAGATTTAAAAAATTACCTGAGAACAAGGAGGCAAAGAAGCTTGAAGTATGGAGAAGCTGGATATATTAATAAATATTTCGAAGATCAGGCATTAGAAAATCCTTCATTCTACCATGCTCTGCAATTCGACAATGAGGAGTATTTAACAAACATATTTTGGGCAGATGCTAAAATGATCCTTGATTATGGCCAATTTGGGGATGTTGTTAGCTTTGATACAACATACAAGATTAATAAATGTAATCGACCTCTCACTATCTTTGTTGGATTCAATCATCACCGTGAGACTATTATATTTGGTGCAGCTCTTATGTATGATGAAACAACTGAGTCATTTATATGGTTGTTTGAGACTTTTTTGAAGGCAATGTCGGGAAAGGCTCCAAAAATAATGTTCACAGATCAATGCGCTGCAATGGCCAAGGCTCTTCCACAAGTTATGCCTCATACCTATCATAGGCTTTGCAAATGGCATATGATGCAAAATGCTATAAAGCATGGAGCGAGTTTTTTGACAGACAAGGGTGGAATCACATGTATTTTGTCAAGGTTTATGGAGAATATTGAAGATGAAGATGAATTTATATCAGCTTGGGATGCAATGGTTGATGAATATGGTGCACGTGATAATACTTAGTTGAGTGGCATATATGATCTAAGAGAAAAATGGGGATTTCCCTATGTGAAGCGGGTATGGTCTGCTGGAATACGAAGCACTCAATTGAGTGAAAGTTTCAACGCTGTCTTGAAAAGATATTTAGAATCTGACCATAATTTGTCAGAATTTTTTACACACTTTGAGAGAGATGGTTGCTGACAAAAGGTACAAGGAGTCCATATCAGAATTTCAATTGTGCTTCAGGTTGTCTATTCTGAAAATGAATGTCAAAATGCTAGCTGAAGCTAGGAAAGTCTAGACTACACTTATATTTGAAGAGTTTCAATGTCATTTTGAATCATCCTTAGAAGCTTCTATCATAAGTTGTGTTGACACTCATGGTGTAAAGACATATACAGTGATCAGAGATGGTTATTGTAGGGAACGCCAAGTGAAGAGAGACAATGATGATGTATTATCTTGTAGTTGCAAATTGTTTGAGATGAAAGGGGTTGTATGTAGACACATTATCAAGGTCCTTCGAGAAGTTATGCAAATTAAAGAAATTCCTAAGCATTATATCATGAAAAGATGGACCAAAGAAGCTAGAGATGAAAGTGTTCAAGACATGAATGGGAGGGAAATTCAAACAGACCCTAAGTTGCAACAAGCCTCTAGATACAGGTCTTTATGCTCCACCTACACTCAGATATCAAGCAGAGCTTCTGAAAATGAAAAAGCATACATATTAGCCATCACTAATGCAGAGAAGGTAGCAAAAGAAATTGAAGATTTGCTAAGGTCTGAAATGGATACCAATGCAAATAGTCATGTAGTGAATCCAACTCAATCAAGTCCTACTACATAAGTACTCAATGAAAATGGTAATGTGGTGAATGCAACTCAATCAACTCCTACTACACAAATACTCAATTCAGATGGTAATGTGGTGAATGTAAAGGGGTTAAAGAAGAGGGAAACTTCTAATGGAAGGAAAAGGAGAATAAAGAGTCAAATAGAGATAAGCATGAACAAAAATAAAAGACGAAGCCAATCCAGTAAAAAAATCATTGAGGTAAAAACTGCTTTCTTGATTCTAAATATTACTTATTAGTTTGATTAATTTTATACATGTTAACTAGGAGTTTTTATTTCTTTTACATTCTCTTTATCATTTAGGTTACTCTTGATTCGATAGATAATGTATACAAGGTGACTCTTGATCCATTGAGTACTGTGGAGAACAATGCATTTGATCTAACAAGGGATGTGGAAAATCTTACTCTTGGCAATTCTCTTGATCCAATCCTTACAAGTAATGCAGATCAATTTTCGGAAAATGATTTCTCTGCCTCTTCACTTCAGTTTTCTGCTTGTAATTAGGTACATCAATACTCAGTTTGCATTAATAGTTGTGGTATTACAATTCAATATAACTAATCATCATGCATTTCACTATACATTATATGTACTAGGAACTTGATCTAAACAACGATCCCCAGTGATTTCATATTGTCATGGCCCCCCGATATTAAAAGGTAATCTAGTTATGATTTCATATATATGATTGTTTCATTAATCTATATAATATAAGGACAATAATACAATGATCTCTTTGGTTTTTTACAGCTGGTTGTGCAAGCTTCTATTTTTGCTTTTCTAAGAGGAAAAGTGAGCAGAGAAATGGTGAAATGACCTCTTTGGTTTTATGTAAGGCAATTGTGCATACTTTTTTTTTTGTTTATATAAGAAATGGATTGGCCAACCGAAAATGATAGCTTGCACTTGCTATTGGAAATTGGAATGTTATTGGTGATATATTTGAACTCTTGTTTCAATCATGGAACACTCCAAATTGGTTATTTGGTTGCCATTACAGTTTCAATTTTTTTTTTTTTGTTTAAAAGAACAGATTATTTACTTTGTTCTTATGGAGTGATTAATTAAAGAAAGTTGCTTTTTTACCCCCTCCAAATCAAGCTCTAGATTTTTAGTGTTTGCCTTATGGTGTATTTACCTTATAAGGCCCCAAAAACGTATAGCTTTTTGCCTATAAGGTTGTATGTTTGCAATTGCAGACTCACCAAAGTAACCAAACACTTGCTATGCTATAAGTTACCATCAGATATATTATAGGCCATCAGATTTCATGTGGACACGTGTCATGATCTTAGAAAAAGCTTAGATAGCTTAGCTTGGGAATAGGTTAGGAGAGGATCCGAACCCTAACTTTCAGTGAAGACATGAAGTAAAGGTAGAGGATGAGAATCTATTCTCATATATTTTGAGCTATCAAAAATTAAATTCCAACTACTAGGTCTTGATTATGAATATATAATAGAATCATATGATTTCGATAAGAAACTTCGGTGCTGAGAAAGAAGGTTGGAGAAGAACATGGAAATGGGTTTTGCCATACAGTACTTTCTTGCTCCTCAATATTAGAGGGTAAATTTGGAATTCAGATTAATAGGAGGTACATATAGCAAAAATGGTGGTTCAAATATAACTCCCCCTATCATAATCAGTCCTTAGATCAATAGTTCAACTCTAAAAAAAACAAAGTCATAAACCCATGTCAGAGTAGCAGACTACCTCGGAAAAGAAGTATTCTAGCTCGTTTACGAATCTGCATTCTTGCGTACACACATTGTTGTTCAACTGCACTATACTCCAGAAGCTCCATACTCAACTGAACATGAAGCAGTATATATTGGAGTAATGTGCAGATATGCAGTGGATGATCATAAAACAACTAAAGTAAGTAATCATCAAGGAACCTAAACAACGAAAAATGTAAAGGGTTATCCATATCTTTCCTAGCAAAGATTACCAATAAATTTGGGGATAATCCCAAAATGCTGAAGTCAGATATAGGTACTGGGAAATCTTACCATTCAAACAAAATTGTGAATCGATTTCCCTTTATAGCACAGAGATCCAACACAAATGCAGTAGAAAAGAGAAATAATCCCAATGTCAGTTTCCTTTGTGTTACTTCTTCAGATCAAGTTATTGTCAACAACTTTATTTGTAACACAAAGAAATAAATATAACTGTTAGTACCAAAGCCGCAACAATATATTACCCAGAAGATACAGTAGGAGAGATCATTTGCAAAAATCAGTTCATAAATGGACAGTGGATAATTCACTAGTATATTTAAGACACAAAAGAACTAGAAAAGAGAAATAGCAGCAGTCTATCATGCGAGCGTAGACACAGCACACAAAAAAAACACAGACGTGTAATATACAAACCAAATGTGACCCAAAATTGGAGTCCACCAGGGGAATTGACATTGTGTTTCAATGGTGGCCTTACAAACACAATTACAGAACATCCAAGGTTGCTAAAGGAGCAGCACTACAACAATTTAAATCTCCATGGGTACTGCAAATATTGAATTAACTACGGACTGAATCTTCAAGCCATGCTAATAATACAGGATCTACAGTATCCTTCGACAACAAATCAAACAATTAATTTCATAGTCGAAGCATCTCCAGAGAAACCCCTATAGCGCCTTTCTAAAATGAATCCCATAGCCCTCGCCATCTCATTATTATTGATAAACTCCCGGATAATTGTCTTATAGGTGCAGCCATTAGCACAACAGCCTTCTTGCTCCATTTCTCTAAACAACTTTTCTGCTTCAACTAAGAGGCCACCGTAATAAAGTCTCTTGATCATTAGTGTATGTCCACACATCAGGCTTTAATTCTTTCGATGACAAACCAGAGAAAAATTCTGTTGCAGATTCAATTTTCCCAGCTTTGAACAACGCTTCGATGATAACATTGTAAGCTACAATATCTAGTTCCAACTTTCTCCCTTCCATCTCTCTAAGCAATTCTAGTGCTTTTGAAAGTTGTTGGTTTTTACATAGGCCATCAAGTATAATATTGCAAGTTTGAACCTCTGGACGTTGGCAACAACCTTGCATCTCATATAACAACTTTTCTGCTTCTAGTAGTCTCCCAGCTTTACAAAATCCATCAATAACAGTATTATAAGTAATGTTATTAAGAACAAGTCCCCTCAGAGGCATTTCCTTGAAAATCGCGTACCCCCTCATCGATTGTTTTCTTCTTGCAATATCCATTAATTAATATGCTACAGCTAAAAACATCAATTAAGGAGCCATTAGAAACCATTAGATGCAAAACTTGTTTTGCCTCATCAATTTCTCCTCGCAAACAGTAACCGTCCATGAGCGAGTTGTATGTAGTCGTGTCAGGTTCAATTCCACTTTGAATCATCACCTCAAGTCCTCAACTACAGTTTTAGCTTGCTCAACCCTCCCAACCTTACACAGTCCATCAACCACAATACTGTAAGTGTAGGCGTCTGGAAATAGATCACGACTCACCATTTCATTTAACAGTCTTGTAGCTTCTTTCCAGTCGCATAAATTGCAAACTCCTTTGACCAAAGAGCTGTAAGTAACCACATCTGGAGCAATACCTCTACCAACCATTTGTGAGAAGAGGTTCTTTGCTTCGTCAACTAATGCATCTTTGCAGAGACCATTGATGATTGTGCTATAGGACACGATGTCAGGCTGGCATCCATTTTCTTCCATCTTCCCAAGCAACTGAATTCCGATGGCGCAGAAGCCCTTTATTAGTGTGTTGAAAGTAATTATATCCGGCTGACAATGACCTCCCTCCACCATTATGCTGAAAAGTAGGGCTGCTTCCTCCACCCTATTTCGGAGGACAAAGCCGTGGATAAGAGTGGTGAAGGTGGTGACAGTTGGTTGAAGAGAGGAAGTCCCACCATCAGGGCTGATGCCAAGCACACACAGTTGTTTAAACAGAGGAATGCCAATCAGGAGTGATGATTCAATTCGGCAATGTGAGCCAAAATCGGATTGAAGCAGTGAGCAGAAGGAAGAGGACGGACATGGGGCAATTCGTGAAAGACATTGAGTCAGCATCAGTGACTCTGGGAATAAAACGAGGTTGGGTTGGGTTGGAGGGCGGAGAATGAAACGAGGCTACGGAAAGAGAAGGCGTACCTCTTCCTCTTGTTGTGCTGCCGCCGCAATGACAATGACAATAACAAGAAGAAGAGAAACCCCGGATTGATCTGCGCATCATGTTGAGCAATATCTAACAACAACAATCCCAGACACTGATTTGGAAGAGAGAAAAAGAGATTTGCTGTTGCTCGCGTCCCTGGTGTTATTTTTATGAGGTTGTTGGGTATCCTAATGTCTAGGGATTCAGTTTGTTTACCAAGTTGAAGTGTTTTAGGTGTGAAGTTAAGTTGTTTTTTTTTTACTAACCGATTAAATTATAAAGAAACGCCATAGGCCAATCTGTTCCAAAGATGTCAAAATTAACAGTTAAGGTTACACTACGAGGTAATCAACATCCCACTCTACACCAACATCATGACAGTAACCAATAGTTGCTACAACATAAGTAACACAATTAGCTTCTCGAAAAATAGAGTGAAAGATATACACACTCAAAGCTAAAGTAAGCACCTAAGCATCTCTGATAATAGCAATTATCCTTCAAGGGATGAAGTTCAGTTGTTTTGAAGTATTACCTCAGAATAAAAACTTATCAACTACATTCTTCATATCATTAAAAGTTGAAAAACACATACATCCTACAATTCTAAAGTTAATATCTTTAGTTCCAACTTTCCTTCCATCTCCCTAACCAACTCTGTTTGTCTCGGAAAGTTGTAGGTTGCTACATAGGCCATACTGTAGGTAAGTTTGAACACTTGGAAGCTGGCCGAAAGCTTGCATCAGATCATAATAATCATTGGGTAACGGGGGTGTACATTCAACCATTATGATTATGTACAAGTTAACAAAAGATCACCATACATCTCGTGTACCATAACGTCTCTGCCTTTGCTGAAATGAGATCAAGGCCTCGGCAAACTCGGCCTTCCCAAAATCAGGCCAAAGAGCCGGAATGAAGAAAAGTTCAGTGTAGGCCAACTGCCACAGCAAGAAGTTACTGACTCTGAGTTCGCCGCTGGTTCGGATGAGTAGATCAGGGTATGGAAACTCAGTACAGTTAGTTTCCAGTTCCTGCTCGATGACGCTTTCATCGATGTCTTCAATTTGAATCAGGCCGTCTTTTACCTTCTGAGAAATGCTTTTACATGCTTGCACTACATCATATTTCCCACTGTAGCTCACTGCCACAATAAGTTGGAGTCTGAAGTTATCTTTTGTTTTCTCCTCTGCATCATTTATCAGTTTCTGCAAAGAAGTGGGGAGCTTCGACGAATCCCCAATGACTGATATTCTAATGCCTTCCCTGTCATAACATAATCAGATGCTTTCATTTATGAGTATAGCTAAATCAAGATTGGTCAGCTAGATAAATATTGATAAAAATCAAGCACAAACCAGGCTCACATACAGTCAGAAAGCTTCTCTCTCTGGCGGATTCAGCAAATACATCCATCAAATACTAATAATTAACATTCATATACCAGGTGACTGCAAATAGTGTCACTGGAGGCAGTTCAGAGGAAGAAATTTTAGCACTGACCAGATAAAACTAAGAGAAGGGAAGTATTAGAGTTAACACTTGAAATACTGAAACAAGTTTTTATCAGATAGTTCAACCAACTAGAGTTTCCAAGTCCAATCCTGATTCTTAAAACTATAATCTAAATCCAGTCTTGCTCATGAACCAGGGGCTACAAAAATCCTTTTCAGCACAAATGAGAAAAAAATTGATACATTGAAATAAGTAGTAATTAATGCATCCAAATTTAAAAAAAAATTAAAGAGAGATGAGCTCAAGTATTACGTGAAAAGACTAATGATTGCTGACTTTATCAATCCTTTAAACAAACTCATCCGAAAATCAGCCATCTTCCATGATCGTCACAAATCAGATCATTATGCAACTCCATGTTAACGCACAACAAAAGGAAGAAGCTATCTTGAGTATCTTCTTCCTGCTTTTGTGAATCACATAGTAGCTTTTCCTTTGCTTAGAACAACTGACGGCTGACCGAACTCAATTATCAAGAGAAAAATGAAAAAATGGTGAGAACCCCAATACATCATTTCCGTCTCAGGTCAATGATCTTACTCAGCACCTTGGGCCCTGATGGAAGCCTCTCCGCCTTGTCCAACTCTCATTACCTTCCATGATTAGTCACATGCTTCGGTATCAACTCTCTCCAGAGACCAGTTGGCAGTGGGTATTCGTCTCCATGGACAGGGGCAAACCCATCAATTGGGATTCCATTGGTGGGGAGCATGGAGGTTTTGATGAGAAGAGAGCTAAACAGATAAACTGGATTGGAATAGGGAAGCGCAGGGGTGTCATGACTTATTATTCAGGTTAGAGATATGATTTATGCTTTAAATTTGTTCTTCCGTTGCTCTAATATTATCTCATTGCTATAGAGAAACAAGTGACAATTTTGCGTTGTGCTATTACATTTTTAAGGAAGCAAGCTAGTTTCAAGAAAGACAAGGAGCTTCAGAGAGGCCACTTCAATGGATCAAGACAGAATCCAGCTTTTCTAATAAACTAACCGATAGTTGGCGCCTAAATCCTAGTTTGATTTGTACTCTTGAACAAAGATGAAACCGAATTTTTGACATGGTGACATCTAATTAATAACTTTAAGTAACACATAATGGTATAAAGCTCCCCATTCAAAGAAACACAAAATTCCCTTTTCAGCACAATTGAACAAAACCATAATGAAATTACATCCTTAAAAGAGATGAGGTCAAGATTGTACCTGGCGAGATTGTTGATCTCTGATTTGATCACCCCCTCAAACAAAGTCATCAGAAATTCAACCTCCATCTACACTACAACAAAACCAAATTATTCCACCAACACACAAACAGACCCCAAAAAAAAATGCTTTTGTGAAAAGCACTTTTGTTGTTGGGTTTAAAAAGCACCAACCTTTGGTCGAACCCAGTTATCATACGAAAAGGCGAACACAGTGAGAACTCTAATCCCCCATTTCCGGCTCAAGTCCACGAGCTCCCTCAGCGCCCGGGCGCCCGCTTGGTGACCCGACCCGGACGGCAGCCCTCTCCTCCTGGCCCACCTCACGTTCCCGTCCATGATCACCGCCACGTGCCTCGGCATCGCCTCCCGCCGCAGACCCGCCGGCAACGCCTCTTCTTCTTCCTCTCCGGGGGCAAATCCGTCATTTGGAATCTCCCCGAATTTAGCATGCTGCTTGAGCTTGGCGGAATCCGGTGCGGTTGCGGCAGCGTTGTGGAGTGAGCTGGAGACACACAATTGGGTTTTGGAGTGGAATAAACTGGAATGACAGCTGAGGTGGACTGGAACAGAGAAGCATCGCAGGGATAGCATTATATCCCGGTCAGGGATTGGATTTCAAGCTTGGAAAGTTTCCTGCTTGGTCCGTAGCGTAGCGCAGCTCTCACTTGGGCAGTTCATAGTTTTGCAGGAAACTGAGAAACTGTGAGTGAATATTATTCAAAAGCCATTTGAGCACCACAATATCTTCCGAGACGAATCGGGTTGGGGTTTACTCAACTTGGGCCTTCTTTTGGCCCAGTTACTCAAACTTTCAGTTCCTTGCTATAGAAGTAAACAACACCACACGGCTACACCCTTGGAGAGTTGGAGGAATGGATTCCAGACCTCCAGAAACAGCAAAATCCGGCCAAGTAAAATTCGGTGCAGGCCAATTCCACGACGACAAGTTGCCGACTCGATTAGAGTTCGCCTCTAGTCGTATTGGTGGCTCGGCACAGTTAATTTCCTACTGTTCAATGACTGATGATGTTGGACTTGATCATAGGTACAGGCACTACATATTTCACAATCGGATGAGAATCGCTCATGCTTGTTGAAGGCCCAGTTTGGTGCGGCTCTACTGTGGTCAAAATTGCTTTTGAGATTGCTATGACCAAAATTACTTTTGAATCTCTAAGAAAAATCAGTCGAAATGTTTGGTAAACTGTTTTACATATGTGTTGTGGCTTTCAAAAATCAGTCTAAGTATTTGGTAAACTGTTTTACATATGTGTCGTGACTTAAAAAAATTACCGAATCAGACATTGCAATGTGCAATATATTGAAAATAAGAATTTATTTTTGTTCTCGATTCTAAAAAATTTCTACTTGCGGAAAACTATTTTTTTGGTTTTTTCGTCCTATCTAGCATGTTCAATAAGAATATGTAACCTTCATGATTCATAAGATGAAAAACATAACCCATAATTTTGGTTTGTGTGAACAAACACAAATTGATTATTCAAATTATAAAAGCAACAGTAATCCAAAATGAGATCGTCATTGCTTCTCTCTCGTCTCATCTTTCTTCCCTCATTACCCAAATCACCATAAACTAATAAACAAAAAACATGAGCTCTCCTCTTTCTTCCTCTATTACCCAGATCACCATAAATTGGACCAAGTCGTAAGAAGAAAAGGGGATGACGATTGTGGTGGACTGTAAATTCAATCTGAAAATCCAATATTAATCCATACCAACAAAGGATTCAATTCAAGAACCCAATACTTTGCCACAACACCCACATGCCCGGTGATAAATCAGTGTTTTTTTAAGAAGAGATTTAATTCGAATAAATTGAGTAGTGAGAAAGAGAAGACATCGAACTGTGCAAGCACATCTGATATAAATTTGATGGAGCATTGAGGATATATCTAGTAGTTTATAAAATTTCATTAAAAACCTCTGCGTCTCCACAAAAGCAGAAACAAAAAGCAACCCATACCCAGCTTTTGAAATCCAGCTGTTGGGACCAGCGCTTGTACCCAGAGGCATCAATTCTGGAGTTACCAAACACCATCTGTTTCCCTCAAAATCGCTTTTGAACTAAAAGCAGGCTCCAAAAGTCTTACCTGCAATCAGGACCAAATTTTGAAACTCAGACAAACTAGAAATAGAGTAGTGATTACATAGTTACATGGCCATTTCGATTTGCCTTGCCTGTTTAATGAGAATGAAAGATACTGTCACAGATTTGCTTATTATCCCTGCAGTTATACATGTATTTTTTTTTGTTTATATAAATACGAATTCAAAATTGCACCAGAATTCTGGGAGCTTAAGGTTGTCATTTCAAAATTTGAATCTAGCAATAGAAAATGGGGTTTCAAGTAAGGATCAAGGATGTAACAATGCGTCGAACATATTGTATCAGATGGAGGATTTATACAGGTGAGGTTGTCAAAGGTGTATCAATCTTAAGTCTCCCTCTTATACAAAAAGACAGTGCAGGAATCCGAAGTCTTCCTTGCAGAGACTGTCAAAAGCCCAAGAAGATGTCAATCTGTGATCTAGCACAACTTAATTTTGATTCAACCCATCTATAAGTACTCTTTGATAGCCATTGTATACTTGTTGTAGGGGGCAAGCTCCCAACTGTACAATTTATAATGCAACTTCTGCAAATCTTCCGGCACCATTTGTCCAATTCAGTCCAGTTCCAGCTTCTCCCTGTCAGTCGAGTGTTGGTTGGTTTCTGCTGATCCAGTGCCCAAACTCCATCCCTACTGCAAAAGCCATTTGGCTATCAATGAATGATGACCGAGTTTTGAATTTAAATTTCTCTTTCCCCTTCTGTTTCATTTCTGCTCCCATCGCCTTTCCAGGCAAAGATAAGGAAGGCAACCTGACAGTTCACTTGTACATATAAAACACAAAATTACACGTAAAGTCATATCTAATTTACTGGCACCTACTTTTCCATTAGAATCACTAATTTGTTGTCATGGGAAACCAACGACTAACTCAAAGGCCTAAACAGATTATTCTTATCGACTTATGGCAAAGACATCTCAAGCCACAGCCCAAGAAAACCTAGCCAGATTGTTCTTCACCACAGAAACTTCCCATTTCAACATCAATGAGAAAAATCAGCATGATGAATTAAAACAAGTTGAAAATTGTTTAAGCAGGCCAATAAAAAATTTCTTAGAGAATTTTGGGAGCGCAGTTATGTAGTACCTTGTTAGATCGCCAATCTCTGACTCCATCAACCTATCAAACAAAAAAATGAAAACCAGATTATTGAATAGATCCGCCCAGACAGACAGATAATGTCACTTTGGCAGAGATCACACTGTTTCCTTGCACCTGCTAGCACAGAATCAATACCGTTTCTTCTTGGCTACATCTTCACTGGTATTTCTCTGGTGTGAACTTAAGTACAGCATGCATCAAAACTTGTATATAAGACCGTTATCAAATTTATATTTTACTAACAAGTACAAGATTATCAAGTCCTCTTGTTGTTCATTGAAAGTATAAAGATGATTGAGTTTACTAGGTAGTAGAGTCATACTTGAGAAACCACTAGATGCAATAACTCAATTCAGTATCTACACCTTTTACTGGAATAAAATCAACGTCGCCAGAAAAAGCAGCTTTCTCAAAATCAGGCCAAGAGGTAGCACAGCCCAACATCCACAACAAGTTGCCGACTCGATCAGCAGCAGCACAGTACAGCTAGTTTCCTCCTCTTAAATGAGTGTTTGATAATATTTGACTTGATTATAGGTACACAAACTACATATTTCACAATTAGACGAGTATCAATCAAGTTTGATGAAAGCTTTATCCATAATCAGGACCAAAGAGTCAAACACAAACTAACTGGCAAAGAATAATAATTACAGGTGCCTTACCAGTTTAATGGGAACGTTTGAACTGTCACAGGTGTGCCTATTATCCCTGCAGTTATAGATGTCTTCGTCTATATAAATAAGGATTCAGTATTGCACCAGAAACTCTGGTAGCTTGAGGTTTTCATTTCAAACTTTGAATACAACAACATCAATCAGATTTCAAGTAAGGATGTAATGATACAAAAAGGATTTTAAATTCAGAACACATCAAAGAAATGACATTGTATATTTTAAATCTGCTGCAATCCTCAAATTAAAGTTAACAAGAATTTCTCAATAATGGCAACAAAGCCGGATCTATTCTTTCCTTAGGCAATAAACCAACTATTAATTCCATAGTTGATGCATTGGCGAAGAAACCTGACTCCCCCATTTCTTGAATAAGTCCAATACCCCTCGATACCTCATTGTTATTTAACAACCCTTGGATAATGATGTTATAGGTCCAACCATGCGGAGAGCAGCCTTTGTCTCCCATTTCCGTCACCAAATCTTCTGCTTCACTCATAAGCCTCCTCTACAAGGTCCACTAATCATTATGGTATATGTCCTTATATTTGGCTGAAATCCTTTTGATGACAAACTTGAGAATATCTCCATTGCAGATTCGACTTTCCCAGCGTTTCACAAACCTTTAATGATGATATTGTAAATTACCATATGTAGTTCCAACTTCTTGTCCTTCATCTCTCTAAGCAAATCTATTGCCTTAGAGAGTTGTTGATTGCTACATAGCGCATCAAGTATAACTGTGCAAATTTGAGCATTTGGAATTTGCATGGCCAGAAGCTTGCATCTTGGAGAACAACTTTGCTGCCTCTTGTATTCTTCCCGCCTTACGAAACCCATCAATAAGAGTTTTATAAGTAATATTATCAGGCACGAGTCCCCTAAGAGGCACTGTCCTTTTACCCTTGCAATATCCGTTAATCAATATGCTACAACTATGAACATCAATCGAGAAACCTTTGATAAGCTTTAGATCAAAAACTTGTTTCGCTTTGTCCATTTCCCCTTGCAAACAATATCCGTCCATAAGCATACTGTATGTAATTGTGTTAGGTTCAATTCTTCTTTAATTCATCACGTCAACCACGGTGACTGCTTCCGCAAACTTCCCGGCCTTACAAAGACCAGCAACCAGGATGTTGAAGGTGCGGAGATTTGGAAAGATACCTTGACTCATCATTCCATTTAACAATTTCGTAGCTTCATTCTAGTCGCATATATGGAAAACTACTTGTATCAAAGAGTTACAGGACACCATGTTAGGCTGGCATCCCTGCAACATTTTGCTGAGAAGTAGTGCTGCATCATCCACTCTATGCCAGAAGACCCAATTTGAAGAAGTGGCCCAAGATAGACAAGGCATACCCCATACGGTTCAAGTGACAGTAGCAGTTGATGGAAATATTGAGGGTATAAGCATCAGAAGCGATTCCGGCGAGACCCAATTGCTTATTCAATGATAGGACTGCTGGGTGTTCTTTCAATTTGACGAGTTGAGTCGAGATTTGATTGAAAGGGATAACAGACGGCAGAGGACGCGTGTGGAGCATTTCATCGAACACCTTCCAGGCATCCTCAACATTTCACTCTGGGCACCGAGGGTCGATCTCCAAGATGGGTTTCTCTAGACTTGCTAGGGTTTGTGCGTTCAGAATGAAGCTAAGCAACAATAAGACGGCTAGAGTGAAGAAATGGCATACCTCTTCTGCAATAAGCAATGCGCTTCATCATCTTGTTCTTTGCAATAAGCTCACAACTGTCACCAAAGTTGCCTTTGATTCACTTGCGTTTTCCGGGTCGGGCTGTAAATAATCCAATTTGAATGGGCCGGTCTCGCACACGTGCGAACCAACCAGGCGGCGGACAGTGTGACACGTCTTCTCCCGCCACGCCCTACTTTGCAAGTTCTAATATACCCCTCCCGCTTATACACTTCTTCTGTAGTTCTTCAATTTCTTCCCCTACCCTAAAAGGACAGAAACGTAAATCATATCTCTCCCCGTTTTTCGAAGTTAAAGTCGGTTTCCCGTCTCTTCATTTCGCCACAAAAACCACCCCGCCTCTCTCTCAGACTTCCCACAACAGTTTCCTTCTCAGTATCTTTCATTTCCCAAAATGCCCCCGGAAACCAGAAGAAGCGCATTCCCGAAGGTGGTGATTGAACGCGACACCGACTCCGAGCAAAGCTCGTCGGAGGAAGAGGAAGAGGAAGAAGAAGAAGAAGAAGAAGACGACGACGAGCCGGCGGTGTTGGCGGAGAGCGAGAGTGAAGAGAAAGTTGAGGAGCACAAGACTAAGAACAAAGGGAAAGCACCCATTACTATTTCACTCAAGAAAGTTTGCAAGGTTAAATCTTTTTTTTTACCCATTTCCGTTCTCAATTGTACTGTTTCGACAGTTTTGTTGGTTGGGTTCGTTGAATTTGACTTTGTTACTGATCAAGCTTTGATTTTTACTGGCGAGTTGGTTTAGGTTTGTAAGAAGCCTGGACATGAGGCTGGGTTTAAGGGGGCTACCTATATTGATTGCCCAATGAAACCTTGCTTTCTTTGCAAAATGCCTGGTAACTCTTTTATCTTACCTTCTTGCTTATGTTTGACTGTATGTAATTTTGATTTGTGCTGATAATTATTATTATTGTTTACTGTTGTTGAGTTTGAGAATTTTGATTTCATGTATTTCTGTAATATTTAAAATTTATATTTGGTTTTGGGAATTGAAGGCCACACTACAGTGACATGCCCACATCGAGTAGCTACCGAGTTTGGGGTCATACCAGCTGCACGTAAAAGTACTCGAAATGCATTGGAGTATGCGTTCGAACGACAGATTAGACCTCGGATTCATCCAGTGAGCCTTTACTAATTTATTGTGAAGTTTTGATTGGTGAAACTGTGATTTCTGATATCTCGTTATTGCAGCACACACATTTTGTTTGCTTAGCCTTACATAAGTTTCTGTATTTTGATTGTTATATGAGCAACATTGTCTTTAAAGTTCCGAGATGTATAATATTGCTCTTCATTTTGTTAAACTTATTGCCTGTTTATGTATGCCTTGACCCATTGTACGGTTTGACAATTGATTTGTGTGTATTCTTCTGCGAGATACTACTATCTTGTCTTGTTGTGAGCAATCTCTGTTGCAGTGTTATGAACTTGTAGTTTCTATTTTCTTTCTAGATCAAGCCAGCATACGTGATCCCTGATCAAGTAAATTGTGCGGTTATCAGATATCACAGTAGACGGGTAACTTGCTTGGAATTCCATCCTACAAACAATAATATCCTTTTGTCCGGAGATAAGGTAAGTTCTTTGCATAGTTCTGTAATGATTGAGGATTATGTTTGACGATGGCTAATCAGGGTCCCTTTTGCTCCTCTCCCCTCTTGTTTTTGGTTCAATTAAAAAGAAAGGACAGCTTGGAGTTTGGGATTTTCGCAAAGTATATGAAAAGGTTGTTTATGGAAATGTACATTCATGTATACTCAACAATATGAAGTGAGTATACTTTTGTAGTTATATGTGCATAGACACACTGGCCTGTCTTCTGTGAATATATAGATAGATGCTTTTTCACTTTCTTAATTACTTGCGTATTAAATATTGTAGGTTTAGCCCTGCAAGTGACGGTACAGTATATGCTGCATCCTCAGATGGCACCGTTAGTTGCACTGATGTCGAAACTGGAATTGCATTGTCTCTGATGAACCTTAACCCTGGGGGTTGGCAGGTACTCACAATCCCACTCCTATTCCCGATAATGAATGGGTATCAAAGAGGACTTTTTATTTCCTCCATATATCGCCAAAACTGTTTGGCCCTGTGTCCTGGATCTACATCATGCTCATTTTGAAAAATAATTAATCCAGACTGAGAAATGCCACATTAGTTGCAACAGTATGTTCTCTTTTGTGGTTTATTGTATGGCATGTTGGTTAGTTCTCTATAAGTAGGATAAAATACTGGTCACTCCTCACAATTTTACAAACTCGACAGTTTGCTCCTTCAAGTTTTAATTTTAACTGATCACTCCTTATACTTTTCAAATTCAAGCAATCTGGTCCTTCAGTTATCTTTCTATCTAATTTGGGTGTTAAGTCCATCCAATTTCTGTTTGCCCAAAAAACAACTTAACACTCAAATTAGATGGAAAGATGACGGAATGACCAGATTGCTTGAATTTGGAAAGTATAAAGAGTGATCAGTTGCAATTGAAATTTGAAGGAGTAAACTGTTGAGTTTGTGATAGTTTGAGGAGTGACTAGTATTTTGTTCTTATAAGTATATATGATTAACTTATCTTTCTTCCAAAATATTCATGTTGTTGAGTCTGATTGCTTGATTTGAATTTTTTTTTTGCATCAGTGTCAATTATAGTGATTATTGCATCTTATTTCTTAACAACATATATGCACTTAATTATGCTGGCTGGACAGAGAGTGAAGAATGTATTTTCTCAGTGGTTTTACTTCAATGTTGGCAGATGTAAGCTAATCTTAATTAAAATTAAACTTTTAGATTTAGAGTTACCCTTTGATTAGGCTGCTTAGGTCAGTGTGCTTCTTGATTCTGATTTTTCTGTCTTCCCTATTCCTTTGTTTTGTCATTGTCCACCTTGCTTGCTGTATCATGTATAAAGGTTTTTTATATAAAAATAATTAATCTAAGTAAAAAGCTTGGATGACATGTTTTTAGGGTCCAAGCACCTGGAGAATGTTGTATGGCATGGATATGAATGCAGAGAAACGTGCCGTGCTTGTTGCTGATAACTTCGGTTACCTCTACTTGTAAGTTTTTCATACTGAGATAGACAGGTACAGAGGCAAGAAAGATGCATGTAAATTTTATAGTCATGTAGTATAGAGAGCACTTCTTTTCTTGTATTTTCTATCTTCTGTTCCCGGTTAGAAGTTGTCATAATTTGTCCGGCTATCAGATATAGTCAAAGTGTACACATTTTTGTAGTTTCGGATTTTAAGATTTTGTGGTCTATGTTGGTTCTTACAATTTCATGTCTCTTTGAGCTGAAAGAATGTAAAACAATTTGCTAAGGTGCTTATGAAGCAGCATCTTTTTCTTGTCAAAAACTTGGAGTGTATTTAGTAGTTGATCAGCTTTTTTAAAAGTAAAAAGTACCATGCCATGCAATCAATGTGCTCATTACGCTTGTTATATCTCTTCTTATTAACTTGTTTTATGGTATAGGGTTGATACTCGGTCAAATAACAGAACTGGGAATCCGATCTTGATTCATAAGAAAGGTAGCAAAGTTGTTGGACTCCACTGCAATCCAGTTCAACCAGACCTTCTCTTGAGTTGTGGAAATGATCATTTTGTAAGTTTTGGCTGCTCATTTGAATAATGTATTATCTAGCCTTCACTGCTCTATAGTATATCACATGAGTGTGGGTCGTGTCTGTTTTCTCTTAAAGGGTAAGCTCTTGAGTTTACCTCTCTGATCTTGCTCAAATTCTACGATGCTATAACTGTATGATATTGAATTATGTATGTGTTTTCTGGTTGGTGTTACTCAGTCAATACTTGAGACTTGAGAGCATACCATCTTTATGTTGGTCATGTTAGTGTTTTCTAGGTGGTGTTACTCTAGTCGATACTCGATATCATAACATCTGTATGTTGGTCATGTCTTGTGTTCTCGTAAAGGGTGTACTTTTCAGTTTCCCTTTCTCTCCAAATTTTCGAAGAGTATTAATTTTAGGACTGAATGTGTGCATGTCGATTCACTTTTGGTACCTGGCTATAGAAGCATGTTTGGTAACCTGCAATGGTTTTTTCTGCTTAGGCTCGCATATGGGATATCCGTCGAATTGAAGATGGTTCCGCCATTTATGACCTAGCACACAGCCGTGTTGTTAACTCTGCATACTTTTCTCCAATATCTGGGAGTAAAATTCTCACCACTTCACAGGATAACCGTCTTTGTATATGGGATTCCATATTTGGCAATATGGATTTGCCAAGCCGAGAGATTGTTCACAGTCATGATTTTAATCGCTACCTGACTCCCTTCCGAGCGGAATGGGATCCAAAGGTGATATGTTTTGCTTGATGAACTTTTCTTTTGTTTATTATGTTTCCTACGTCTCATTTGAAAATCTTATATGCTTTTTGGTTCAGGACTCGTCAGAGTCCCTCACAGTTATTGGTCGTTATATAAGTGAAAACTATAATGGGGCCGCTCTTCATCCGATTGATTTCATAGACATCAGCACAGGGCAACTAGTTGCCGAGATCATGGATCCCAACATTACTACAATCAGTCCAGTGAACAAGCTGCATCCACGTGATGATGTTTTGGCATCTGGTAGCTCGAGGTTTGGGACTTTGCGCTTTCATCCTCGCATTTTAATTACTGTAGAAAAATGTCTGTTGTTAAAATGTACTTGGAATACCTTATATCATGATAATTTTGTCCCCTTAACCATGTTTCATGCTCAGGTCACTTTTCATTTGGCGACCAAAGGAAAAGTCTGAGCCTGTGGAACAAATTGATGTAGGGAAGATTCTTGTTTGTGACAGAGATGAGAAAAAGAGCAGAAAACGGAAGTTTGGGGGTGAAAGTGATGATTCTGATGATGACAAGTCCATCCCTAAGGGCAAGGGGTTCAAGTCCCAGAAGAAATCGCAAGGCTCAGGACAGATGGGTGTAGGGAGGATTCTTGTTTGTGACAGAGATGAGAAAAAGAGCAGAAAACGGAAGTTTGGGGATGAAAATGATGATTCTGATGATGACAAGCCCATTTCTAAGGGCAAGTGGTACAAGTCCCAGAAGAAATAACAGCAAATTTAATCTGTCTGCTAAGGTAAGACACTGATCTAAACGAAGAAACTGAAATTTGAGGGTCTGAGACACTCCTGTGGGGAAGTTTTGAGGTTCTTCATCTGCCAAACCTGTACAGAAAAATCGAGTCTCTGCCCCTCTTTTATCACATAGGGCAAGAGCTTTTTGACCTAGCGTGACCTACCACCAACGCTTAGGTTAACATCTCATTCCTTTTGTAAGCACCTTCTGCGGCGGTTTTTAGGATCTTTGGAATGTATCATGAGCTGTGCTGCAGTTGGTTGCCGTGTGCAGGGCTGCACAAGCGTGCATGCATGTATCAATGGAAGTTGCCTAGACAGTCACTTGCAAACTTAGTATTATGGGCTGTATAATAGTAGCGTGTGTATTTGTAGTGTATTGCGGATATTATGTTTTTGACTGTTAGAATTGCTTCCTTTGATCGTTCTTGTTATGCAATGAGACAAAGTCAATGTCATTGAGTATATTTAGCACTGATACTAAATAGTAACTAAACAGTTTCGTGTTTTGTAAAATGTAAACTACCTTTGATTTTGGTGATAGTGACCAATAAGTTTTAATAAGGTGTTTTCCATAATTCACCAAACACAATTGATTTGGATTAAAGAAAATATTTTCTAAAAACAATGCAGATCCCAAACTAATCTTCAGAAGCCATCTCGGAATATGTTCATCTAGACGCTAACCATAAGTAGATATCCTAATTGCAGTTAGCATACGAAATACCATAGCAAATGAAAAAAGGAACTCAGTGATGTCGTCCTTGTGGTTTTACCGCTTGTGGTTAGAAAAAATATAATTTTGATCCTCTAGCCCATGAAATAACTTAATGAACTTATCACAATATTCAGAATCAAATCTAACTCCGTTAGTGTGGCCGTCATGTGCCAATTACCTACACCGAAATTAACCTAGCTAGCATGTGATTACAACCTCACTGACGAAGTTAGAAGCAATGTATGTTGAATCAAGAATATAAGTTGATCGATTTATCCATCCCAACCCTGATGACCAAAATTAAATATTTTAGAACTTACAAACGCAAACATAGTCACCGCATATAGAACTAATTTATAACGTCCACCCATATATATTGCTTTCCCATCTAACAAGAAAGATTTATTCTAGTCAGAGGGGTTAATTTCGTTTTCTCTCTTTCGAAACAGAAGGGACAGTGGTTATTAAGAAACAGATGATGATGATGATCAAAACTTCTGAGTCTTTTTCAGTAAATTTATATTTATAAAAGCCTAAACTTTGTCCTAATAGGAAATGACAGCCTGTTTAAAATTCGCGGGGGTTTAGCTCAGGAAAGCAAATTACGCGAAATGACAATCAAGCCCCTCCTGGAGTCTAGAAGTAGAAGAATACGATCCGTGCATGAAACCCCACTTTTCTCGCAAATTCCGTTAGCCTCTTCAGTCTCTCTCTCCCCTTGTCCCTTGACAATCTGGTTTCTTCCAGCTGAACCCAAATTCCACGCTATACATATATCACAGACTCCTCGTGTTAAATTAGCTCTCATATTCTATCTCTGTGAAATTTCATCTCTCTCTTTTTAGTTTTTGCTCACAGAGAGAAAAGAGAGATAGGGAGAGTGAGTGAGTGAGGGTTTCGGTTTTTGATTTCGGATTTCGGTTTTCATTTTTTAGTTTTGGAGTTGTGGTGGTGATCGACAATGGCGGCGTCGAACGGGAGCGAGTACTTCGAATTGGGAATCGAGGGGACGAACGAGACGTTCGCGCGGCCGTCGAACGCCGAGTCGGTGGCGGAGGATGAGGAGGAGCTTATGTGGGCGGCGATCCGGCGGCTGCCGTCGCAGAAGCAGTCGAACACCGCCATTCTCAAGTCGGAAAAGTCTCAGACCATCGACGTCCGGAAGCTCGATCGCCACAACCGCGAGCTCGTCGTCTCCAAAGCCCTCGCCACTAACGACCAGGACAACCACCGCCTCCTCTCCGCCATCAAAGAACGCCTCGACAGGTATATCTCCTACGTCGATCACTCCCTGCTACGTCACTCTCACTACGTTCAAAATCAATCTAAGCTTGATTTTCGTCTTTGATTCATCCAAGCATTAATTAGAAGCATGATTTCGTATTCTTGTTTCCTCTTTTGTTTTCCTTGATTGAATTATTTACGGAACGCTTCATTCAATTTTGGTGAAATACGAACCTGTATGCATGGGCCGTCCAGATTGGAACCTTCTCGTATTTCTGCTATGGAATCTACGGTGTAGAATCACCTGCAGAATATCAATCAATTTATTTATTTATTTTTTGTTATCAGGCAAGAATTAGTGTTAAACAGTTATGGTTGAGTAAGGAAGAGTAGGATCATAAATTAAAATAAATATAGAGCATATTTTTGGAGTACAATTTGTGACGTCTGATTCATTTCAGTAAATAGGATCTTTCAGTTTCTGGAAGTTAAATGAATGAAGTATCATCATTTAAAGGAAATTTACTAATTAAGTAAATTCAGTGGATTCAGAGAGTAGTGTTGTTCAGGATCATAAGCTGACATTATTTTGAGATTGTAGGTATACAATAAATGAATTCTGATCACTCTTTTTGGCTTTATTGATACTTAGAATATGTGTAGAAAAATTTTTCTTCTATTTTTATTTTATTTATTTTTGATTGAAAGAGTGGCACTGGAGGTTCGAAAAGTGGAAGTGCGGTACGAGAACCTGAATATAGTAGCAGACGTTCAAACAGGGTCAAGAGCTTTGCCTACTCTCATCAACTATACTCGCGATGGTATAGAGGTACATTTATACACATAAGAGTAATGAGTTTATTGAATCAGTATTAAACAGGTTCTTAGAAAGGTTATTATTTTGATGCAGAGTATTCTAACTACTTTGAGGATTTTCAAACCCAAGAGACGGTCTTTAACAATTTTGAACAACATCAGTGGCATTATCAAACCCGGAAGGTAATGATTCGATAGGTGTTCCCTTTAATTCAGCTCACTGAAAGTGCTTCCATTATATGGAAATGAAATTACTTGACCTGCGTGTATAAAAGGAAATGGAGGCGTTGGAATTTGGAAATTAGAAAAGCAGAGGATTTGTTGTGATCATGTATTGATACTTTAAAAGACGTAGTTACCAGATATGGATAGTCCCTAGGTGCAGAAAATAATTAACTCCATATCCTATATCCCTAATTCCCTATTACGTTCACTCTTCAACTGCTCAAGTATATATAGATGCCATGTAATGCATATACAGAGTTGTTGCTATGTTAAAGAAATTCATTGGTTTCACGTGTAATGTAACCATAATATCAGCAAAGAGATACACTTTGATATGAATGTTTCTCCTTTTTCTTTCGTAGGATGACTTTGCTTTTAGGACCCCCAAGTTCTGGGAAATCCACGTTGCTCATGACTCTTGCTGGAAAACTGGATGGCAACTTAAAGGTCGGTAGTTGGTGAATATTGTTTAAAAGCATAGATATATATCACCGTGTGTGTGTGTGTGTGCGCGCGCGCGCCTGCGTGCATGTGTGTGTATTCGATACATAGCAATTGAGTCATTTTCTGCCTAATCAGGAACACGAACTTGTCATCAATGATTTCAGAATTAATAACATTTTGTTAGGTTAAGAGAAATCAATCAAAAAATGACAAACTGGAATTAAATACCAATGTGAATCCTTATAGATGCAGGGCAGACTAGCTTGCACATTCAAAAGGACTATCAGTTAGAATTATGGTCGATCAATAAAATAATTTAATGTTAATTACACTTCTCGTAAAGCCTCTTAAGAATTTGCTACTGAAAGTAACAAATTGTCATGGACTGATAGACTGCTTTTAATATATCTTTGTCTTTGGTATTTTTGAGATCATATAATTTAGAGGTGGAATAGTCTTGTGAAATTTGAGTTCAAAACAATAGTTTAGGCTAACATCGTTGACCCGTAATGCACTTAACGTTTGATGTTTTGTCTTCAGAAAAGTGGTAGCGTTACCTACAATGGCCACAGGCTTGATGAGTTCTGCATTCAAAGAACTGCTGCTTACATAAGTCAAACAGATAATCACATTGCAGAACTCACAGTAAGAGAAACCTTGGACTTTGCAGCCAGATGTCAAGGTGCAAGCGAAGGTTTTGCAGCGTATGGCAAACAGCTGGTCAAGTTAGAGAAAGAAAAAAACATAAGGCCAGATCCAGAAATTGATGCGTTCATGAAGGCATCATCTGTTGCTGGCAAACACAGTATTACAACTGATTATGTTCTCAAAGTGCTTGGTCTTGATGTTTGCTCAGAGACAATTGTTGGAAATGACATGTTAAGAGGGGTTTCGGGGGGGCAGAGAAAAAGGGTTACTACAGGTGAAATGGCAGTTGGACCAAGAAAAACCATGTTTATGGATGAAATATCTACTGGACTGGATAGTTCTACTACATACCAGATTGTTAAATGTATTGGGAATTTTGTTCATCACATGGAAGCTACAGTACTAATGGCTCTGCTTCAGCCTGCACCTGAGACATTTGAACTATTTGATGATTTAGTGCTACTAGCCGAAGGACACGTCGTTTATCAAGGCCCTCGAGCAGAAGTTTTGGAGTTCTTCGAGTCATTAGGTTTCAAATTACCACCACGAAAGGGTGCCGCAGATTTTCTTCAAGAGGTACATCAACACCAACCAGAACTTGAATACTTGAAAGTTTCTTCATTAACTGGTGCTATTTTGTGTGATCCACTCTTCTATTCCAAAGTATAAACCCTCATTTATTTCTTACAATGTAAATTCTAATACTTATAATTTAGTGAACATAGTGGAGGAACAAAACTAGTAAAACAGCCTAGCGAAGTAATTTTGATCTATAATAATTTTATTGAAGTAAGATTTCCCTGAGTGTACAGTTAGCTAACCCTTTTCACTTTATTTCCAGGTAACATCTAAAAAGGATCAAGCTCAGTACTGGGCTGATAGTTCGAAACCATATACATACCTTTCTGTTTCAGAAATTGCAGAAGCCTTCAAGAAGTCCAGGTTTGGAAAGTCTGTGGATGCCGCTCTCTCTTCCCCATATGATAGAGCTAAAAGTCTTCCTGCGGCTTTGCCAAAAACAAAATATGCAGCCTCAAAATGGGAGCTTTGTAAAGCATGCTTCTCACGAGAACTACTGTTGATCAGCAGGCATAGGTTTCTTTACACATTTAGGACCTGCCAGGTACGTGCTTTGTTTACTAACTCAAGTGCTATTGTCATTTCACATGTATAATTCTATTTCTCATATATTAATCTGTATGTGCTACTTGTTTTCAAGGTTGCCTTTGTTGGATTTGTGACATGCACAATGTTTCCTAGATGGGAAATACAGCCCACAGATGAAATAAATGGCAACCTGTACCTTTCTTGCTTGTTCTTTGGGTTGGTGCACATGATGTTCAATGGGTTCACCGAGCTTCCCCTTATGATATCTCGGCTCCCAGTCTTTTACAAGCAAAGGGACAACTATTTTCATCCTGCGTGGGCATGGTCTGGTGTTAGTTTGCTTCTGCGCATACCTTACTCTATTATTGAAGCTATCGTATGGTCCTGTGTTGTATACTACACGGTTGGCTTTGCCCCTGGTCCTGGGAGATTTTTCCGTTTCATGTTGTTGCTTTTTTCTGTGCACCAAATGGCTTTGGGTCTCTTCCGGACAATGGCATCCCTTGCACGAGATATGGTCATTGCAAATACATTTGGATCAGCTGCACTAATTGTCATATTTTGTTTTGGTGGATTCATCATTCCAAAAGGTACTTAAATCTTTTGCATGGTTAACAAATTTGTTATCATCAGGAATTTGCCTTGTTATTTTTAGTCCTTGCATCATTTGGATCACCTGCGCCTTTTCTTTTTCAGATAGCATTAAGCCATGGTGGGGATGGGCCTTTTGGGTATCGCCACTATCGTATGGACAACGCGCAATTTCTGTCAATGAATTTACTGCTGTAAGGTGGATCAAGGTATGCTCATGTCATTTTGAATGAAAGTAATTACTTCCATATTTTTTTCATCAGATGTAAATTTGTTATTTCGCGCTTTCGCAACTTTGCAGATATCTCCTTTAACCAACAGAACAATTGGTCAAAATGTTCTTCAACAACACAGCTTACCAAATGGCGATTCCTGGTATTGGATTGGAGTTGGTGCTCTGTTGGCTTATGCATTGCTTTTCAATTGCATAGTGACTCTGGCCTTGATGTACCTAAATCGTAAGTTTGAAAAGAATTTGTATGCTTGTATCTTCAATTACTGCATTCAGTTTAGAAATTAAAAATTCATTTTGATTTATGTTCAAGTCTTATTTGTATATCATATCTAACAATGTTGTTCATCACACGTTGTTCACAGCACTAAGGAAAAACCAGACGGTGCTTCCACTTGATGACACAGAAGAGAGCCCTGCTGCAGATGGTCGGTCTCTACTCCACCATCTAACTTATGTATTCATATCTATAGATACTTAAGAGCTCCAGTTGACATGTAATAACAATACTCTGGTTATGCAGGGGGTAATAAAAAGATTATGTCAAATGGAAATAGCAGCCCAAGAAGAAAAGGAATGATATTACCATTTCAGCCATTAACAATGACTTTCCACAATGTTAACTATTATGTCGACATGCCAAAGGTATCCATTCAGCTTTATTTTCTTTTAGTTTCCTTGTTTGTAACTCTTAAAGTTTATTTATCTATATATTATAGGTAACATAAACTGGAATCTTTAATATTTTTAGGAAATGAAGTCACAAGGTATACCAGAATCAAGGTTGCAGCTTTTGTCAAACGTGAGCGGAGTATTCTCACCAGGTGTTCTTACAGCTTTAGTTGGGTCTAGTGGAGCAGGAAAGACCACTTTAATGGATGTCCTTGCTGGTAGGAAAACTGGTGGATACATAGAAGGAGATATCAAGATATCTGGTTACCCGAAAGAGCAACGTACTTTTGCTAGAATAGCAGGCTATGTTGAGCAAAATGACATACATTCTCCTCAACTTACAGTGGAGGAGTCTGTAAGGTTTTCTTCTGCTCTTCGCCTTCCAAAGGAAGTCAGCGTGGAGAAAAGACTTGTGAGTTGGTGCATCCCACTAATGAGATTTAAATTGTTTTGCTTTCCTTCATTGTTCCAATTTATTTTTCACATAACGTTACCATGTTAACATTGCAGGAATTCGTTGAAGAAGTAATGAAACTTGTAGAGCTTGATACTCTAAGGCATGCTTTGGTCGGTTTGCCAGGCAGTTCAGGTTTATCAACAGAGCAAAGAAAACGCTTAACAATTGCTGTTGAGCTTGTTGCCAACCCTTCAATTATCTTCATGGATGAACCCACCTCTGGACTTGATGCAAGAGCAGCAGCCATTGTGATGAGGACTGTTCGCAATACTGTTGATACAGGAAGAACAGTGGTCTGCACTATCCATCAACCAAGTATTGACATATTTGAGGCATTTGATGAGGTACCTTAGAGGCTTAGATTAAAATCTTACAACTTGGAATATGATGTTCTGTCCACTTTTGAATATGAAGTTCATCCGAATTTTGATTTGATCTACAGCTTCTTCTAATGAAACGAGGGGGGCAAGTTATATATGGAGGAAAGCTAGGCCAGCACTCCCAGACAATGATAAACTACTTTCAGGTGAATTTTTTTTCTCTTTTGTTACCACATCAATTTCTCTGAGAGTTTGTCCTCATTATTGTTTTCTTCTGCAGGAGATTAATGGAATTACTCCGATTCCAAGTGGGTACAATCCTGCAACATGGATGCTGGAGGTAACAACACCGGCTTGTGAACAGAGAATTGGTGAAGACTTTGCTAGCCTATACAGAAAATCAGAGCAGTACAGGTACCTTAGTTTGATGTTGTTGTAATTTCTAAATGAAGTGAGCAAGATCTCTGCTGCTTCTGTCTATAGCGTTTTCTATTGTTAATAGATATTGATTCTTACAAGTATTTCTTGATGCTATCTCTTATAAAAACATCTTCACATTCTTGCTTCAGGGAGGTGGAAGAGTCTATCCAGCAGTATAGTAATCCTCCAGCCAACTCGAAAGCACTAAAGTTTGCTTCCATGTATTCACAGAACACGTCGGTTCAATTTAGGACCTGCTTATGGAAACAAAACCTTGTGTATTGGAGAAGTCCACAATATAATGCCATGAGGTTAATCTTTACTACCATTGCTGCATTGATATTCGGTTCAGCATTTTGGGATGTTGGTGCTAAAAGAGACTCAATACAATCACTGATGATGGTTATGGGAGCTCTGTATGCTGCTTGCTTGTTTCTTGGAGTCAATAATGCTTCTTCAGTTCAGCCGATTGTTTCGATTGAGAGGACAGTATTCTATCGAGAAAAAGCAGCTGGAATGTATTCTCCATTGGCTTATGCAGCAGCCCAGGTAAATCTCTTTACACTTCTGAATGATAGGATTAATTTTGCAAGTTGTATGTCTGGATAACAAGAGTATATATATATATTACATCTCTCTCTTCTTGGCCTTCTATTGTCATGCAGGGCCTTATAGAGGTGCCATACATCGCTGTACAGACAATAGTATATGGGGTGATCACATACTTCATGGTCAACTTCGAAAGGACACTGGGTAAGATTTTGAAATCTTCCATTGGAATTGAACTTTTCATTAACCATAGTATTACCCTCACTAATATTTCTTTCTTTTTTGCAGAAAAATTCTTGCTCTATATTCTTTTCATGTTCCTCACATTCACCTACTTCACCCTATATGGCATGGCGGCTGTTGGTCTCACTCCTTCACAGCACCTAGCAGCCGTCATCTCTTCTGCATTTTACTCAGTGTGGAATCTCCACTCCGGTTTCCTCATCCCTAAACCAGTTAGTAACTCATTAACTTTTACATACTACTATATTATGTTATCCGCATTGTTCTTGGCACATTTTGTCACAGCTTAAGATTTTAGGATTCAGTGTGTCCAACACTTGTACTAATCAACGGACTCAAGCAAGTTGTGTAAATATCATTTCAGAATATCCCGAAATATTGGCTTTGGTTTTACTACATCTGCCCAGTTGCATGGACACTCAGAGGTATTGTCACTTCCCAACTTGGTGATGTGGAGACCATTCTTGTTGGACCTGCTTTTAAGGGCAGCGTGAAAGAATACTTGGAGGTAAGCCTTGGCTTTGGCCCTGGGATGATTGGCGTTTCAGTAGCTGCGCTTCTCGGCTTCAATGTGCTGTTCTTCAGTATCTTCGCTTTCTCCATCAAATTTCTCAACTTCCAGAGAAGATAGACCTGGTGAAGGTTCAGTTTATATCAGTGCTTCATGACTTTCCCGGATTACGTGCAATGATCATTCTTCAAGACCCAAGTCATCAGAAAGAGGCAAAGTACTAGCATGAATGAATTTCTGAAACAACTCAAAGTTCAAGTGACAGAGACTCTTGAATTTTCCAGCCATAGACATAAGCAGTTATAGTCACTAGTATAGTAGTCGGCAACTTAAGCACAGAGTTTTACCCTTCTCTAGCAAGATTTTTTTTTTGTTGGATGTTCTATACTGCTATACAATGAGTTAATGAACTTTAGCTATGTAGCAATATAATTAATTAGTGAAGCATGGTCTAGATAATTTTGCGTATCCTGCTATGACAGTCACTATCCCTGGTAATAGATTCACACCAATTAGCATTACCTTGCATCTAATTAATGTTAAATTCATTCCAGTTTAGCGAAGAAAGTAAACACAGGAATTATATGTTACATGCATTATTTAATCAAATCCATTCTTCTGACATTCACAGTTAAATGAATATTAGCCCCAGGAACTTAGACTGTCACTATTCACTTGGTACTAACCACAAATCTGAGAGTTAGTCACAGAATCACATTTCTTGTCATCAAATTAAGGTTGACGAACTTGGGTTTCTTTTGTAATAAAGTTTTTCGGAAGGCATATGTGACATACAACAGTAGAGGTCTATGGTTTCTTCTGCTGTTTTTCTTCTGCAGGATATCATCGCGCAGAGAAAAGACTTATAAGCTGCTGCATTCGCTTCATGTAACTCATTCCTTTCAACTTTCCTCAAACTTCCAGTAACATAAGTTTATCATGTTTACATTCCAGGAACTTTTAGACAAGGGCGGAGCCAGGATTTCATAATGAGTTGGGTTGGAAAAAAATTTACAATTATTTATGAACTATATATATAAATTTGGAGTGGAATAATATTTAAATTTTAAATTTTTACACTAAAATTTAGCTAAAAATACAAATTTTTTAATAATTTGAGGTGGGTTATAAGCCTATAACCCACCGTATCCCGTGTGTAGTTACGTCCTTATTTGTAAATGAGGTTTTCCGACACAAACAAAATATGTCGAATCTACTGAGATTGTGGCCAGCCAGCGCTGAACATTGTGAAGATTGAAAGTTTGGTAGAAATAAAATGGTGTTGGGGGTTTTACTGTTTTAGTGAACCAATTAGTGATAATTTTAGCTGAATGATAATAAACAAGAAAGAATGAATCGACAGTGCCCCTAATTAGAAAAAGGGAACACCCCAAAGACAAGATGAGTAAAAACAGGAGACTTGAAAAGAAACAATGCATCTGTATTATTCCATTACCCCAAAACACCAGTCTGATCATAAAAATAAGCAACAGAGAGAAGGGCAGTCAACAGAAAACCATGAATAGAGCACAACATTGCACTAATTTATGGTGCTCTCACATTCCCCAGTGTTGAATTATGAAATGTAATGAAACATACAAAATAAAGAAGACGAAGATGAATGATTTCCAATGAACAAAAACAAATCAAGAGAGCTAAATAGCTGAGAAAAATAAAATAAAAGGCTAACTATATCATTACCTACCGAAAGGTAGCTGCTGGAAAAAATCTACCACTAGGGCTAAAACAAATTTAAACAACTAGAAAAAACGGAAAGAAAGGCTATTTGGGAGACAAGCAAACATGAATTTAGGAGAAAAGCATGCAGCCTTACTCTCTATCCTTGCCTGCCCTGCAGGCCACCATACTGAGCCATGCACAGCTCCACACACCTTCACTTCAATAATCCCCCTCAAGCGCAGGCGAGAGAAAAACGAGAGCCAAGTTTGACTAACAATCTCTCAAATTGAACTGAAGGTCAAAGTTTGGTAAAAACATCTGCCAACTGATCACAAGACCTAACATAAGTAGTGACAATAATCCCAGATTGAACTTGATCTCTCACAAAGTGACAATCAATTTCAATATGCTTGGTACGTTCATGAAAAACAGGATTAGCTGCAATATGCATAGCAACTTAGTTGTCACAATGTAATGTGATAGGAAGAGCACATTGAATGCCAAGATCACAAAGCAAGATTTTGAGCCAAATAAGCTCACAAGCAGTGGATGTCATTACTATGTACTCTGCCTCGGCACTAGAGCGAGCACTACAGTCTGTTTCTTGCTTTTCCAAGTCACTAAATTTCCTCCGACAAAGGTACAGTAACCTGTAGTTGATTTGCGATCAATTGCATTTCCAGCCCAATCTGAGTCAGTAAAACCTTCAAGCTTGAAGTGATCATGTTTATGCATTACAATCCCTCGAGTGATTGAACCTTTTATATACCTAGGAAGTCTTTTTACAAGATTATAATGATGCAAAGTAGGTGCATGCATGAACTGACTGAGCAAGCTTACAACATATGTAATATCTGGTCGAGTGATAGTAAGGTAAATAAGTCGGCTAACCAACCTTTGATAAGTGATAACATCATGAAAAGGTTCACCCTCAGTTTCAATTTTGTGAATACAAGGAAGAGGAGTTTTGGCAGGTTTTAATGATACCATGTCAACTTCGTCTAACAGATCAATGATGTACTTGCGTTGATGTAGAAACAATCCTAAAGAAGATTGATCGATCTCAATGCCAAGAAAATATCTAAGAGCGCCAAGATCCTTGATGGAGAAGGCAACACACAAGGTCTCTTTAAGGGCTTGAATTTCTTTAGCATAATCACCTGTGATAATAAGATCATCAACATAGACAAGAACCAGAAGTTATCCAAACTTTCCTCTTCGGAAAAAC
Organism: Argentina anserina; assembly: GCF_933775445.1. Classification (NCBI taxonomy): domain Eukaryota; kingdom Viridiplantae; phylum Streptophyta; class Magnoliopsida; order Rosales; family Rosaceae; genus Argentina; species Argentina anserina. The sequence continues at coordinate 30,608,436 of NC_065874.1, forward strand.
AAGGATGAGTCGCCAACACTTCTTTTGAAACCACACTTGAAAAGAATTGAACTCAACTTAGAATACCAAGCTCGAGAAAATTGCTTAAGACCATAGATGGCCTTGTGAAGTTTACACACTAAACCTGGCTCATGCTCTTGAGGATGACCCGGAGGAACTCTCATGAAAACATGTTCTTCTAATTCACCATGAAGAAAGGCATTTTTAACATCGATTTGATAGAGAGACTAGTATGAATTGATAGCAATAAATAACAAAACTCGGACAATATTCATTTTGGCCACTGGAGCAAATGTCTTTTTGTAATCAACACCAAAAGTCTGAGTGAAACCTCACGCAACCAATCGAGCTTTACACCTTTCTATCTCACCGCTAAAATCAAACTTGATTTTATAAATCCATCGAGCATCAACCACTTTCTGATTTTTCGGAGCAGTAATAATACTCCAAGTCTGATTGTCATCTAAAGCTTTCAATTCCTCCATTATGGCTTTCTTCCAAATTTTGGATTGATTAGCCTCTGCAAAACTCCATAGTTCTGTAATATGACTGATTTTATTGATAAAAGCACAATATGACTCAGAAGCATAGGCATGAATTATCACATTACCAAGCAGATGCTTAGGCTTAAAAACTTCATATCCTTGCAACCTAGTTGCAAGATTCCTAGTTCGACTAGGATTCCTTCTTGGAGCAGGCTGATCTTGAGGTTCATAATTTCTATGGCCAACATCATCATCATCACAAACTTCATTTTGATTATTTAAGTTTGTATCAGAAGAAGAAGAAGAAAAATGAAATCGAGGTGGAGAGGAAAAATCAACAGACCTCTATGCAGGCGGATCTGCATGCCTCCCTACAAGCTGCTCTGCAGACCTCTCTCTAGACCTCTTTGCAGAACCCTCTGCAAGCCCTCCTACATGTACCTCTACATTACACTCTGTAGACTCAGCACGCACATTTGCATGCATATCTGCATGTTTCTCCATAGGCACAAATGTAGGTACATCTGCAGCCATATCGAAAAGCTTCCCATTCATATCATTATCATGAATTTGAAAGAAAGAATTTGAATCATCAAACTTAACATCTCGAGATACAATGATTTTTTTGGAAATTGGATCATAGCATTTATAGCCCTTTTAAGATGAAGAGTAGCCTATAAACACACACTTTAAGGCCCTCGGATCAAGCTTGTCCCTGTGATGAGACTAAATATGAACATAACAAACACATTGAAAGATTTTGAGATGATCAATGCTAACATTTCTTCCTTTTAATACTGAGTATGGAGATTTGAAATCAAGAACTCTCGAGGGGAGCCTGTTGATGATATAAGCAATTGTTTGTATTGCATTTGACCAAAACCTTTTTGGTACATTTGCGTGAATCAGAATAGCTCTTGTTTTCTCCAACAATCCCTATTTTTCCTTTCAAAAACACAATTCTGCTATGGAGTTCCAACACAGCTTGTTTGATGCAAAATTCCATTTGCATTGAGATACTCAGCCATGATTTTATATGTATGTTTTATTCCATTAATTGATCTTAACATGCATATCTTGAGGAAAAATGATTTTTAACCAGGTTATGGAAATTTTCAAAACTCTTCTTGACCTCATTTTTATGTTTCAACAGGTACACAAATGTGGTTCTAGAGAAATCATCAATGAAAGTTACATAATATCTATAACCATTAAAAGAATTCACATTTTCAGGTCCCCATACATCAGAGTGAATAAGCTCAAATGCTCTAGAGGCTCTAGAGCTCAAGTTGGGAAATGCTAATCTAGTGAATTTAGATTTGTGATAAGTCTCACTGTCTGAACTAGGTTTACATAGATTTGGAAAAATATAAGACATGACATGAAGAGAGGGATGAGCAAGACGCATGTGCCACAGCTGCTGACGAGTAGATGACTGCGATTCAACAAGAAAACTCTTTGCAAAAGTTGGGGAAGATGAAATATAATACATACCATTTAGGAAAAATCCCTCATCAATCTTCCTCTTGGTCACATGGTCCTGAAAATATAACATTGGAGGTTAAGAACACAACCAAACAATCCAAGAAGTGAGTTAATTTCCCAACTTATAAGAGTTTAAATGGAAAAGATGGCACATACATGACACTAGAGTGTTTATGATCAGAAAAAAGTTTTCATTTTTCCCCTTCCTACAATTGGCACTCTATTCCCATTAGCAACTGACACAAATGAATGTTTTTCAAATGAAATGAATTCATTCAAGCAAGATGCATTGTATGACATGTGATTAGAAGCTCCTGAGTTGACAATCCAAAAATCATGTTTTTTACTGAGATCAAGAGAAGTGGAAATAGCATACATGGAATTTCCTCATGAGAGGCCAAGTTTCCATCTGCAAGGTATCCTGCAAACTTGCCTAGCATAGCAGTGGCATCTTCATTACAAGTTCCACCTTGCTTTGGTTGCAAGAAATCAGCAAATTCATCGATGAGAGTGATTGAATTAGCAATAAAATTCATCATTGCTTCTGAACCATTTTCTTCAGCCACATTAGCTCTAGCAGTGGTATTAATCTTTATCTTTCTCTTCTGACCTTTGGAATCATTAGTAAACTTTGGCTTGGTGCAAAATTCAACATGTTTCCTTCTCATGACCAATGTCAGATCTGCCAATAGACACAGTGAGTACATTTGAGATCCGGCTGTCTTCCCTTATAAGGTCTAACTTTTGAATTTGAGCTTGAGCTAGCAAAGGCCCTTGCTTCATTATTCTGCTCTACTACTGATACATCAGCCCTCATCACTTTCCTTCTTTTTTCCTCTCTTTGTACAGTAGTACAAAATGATTGCAAAAATGGAAGCTCATATGCTATGAGAAGATGGCTTTTCACATCATCATATTCAGAACTTAGATTAGCAAGTAACAAAAAAAATATGATCCTCTTCAGCTCTCTTCATTAAAATCTTTCTATCAGTAGTAATTGGACGATATTGATCTAGCTCATTCCACATAGTTTTCAACCTTCCAAGATATTGAACAAAAGAAGAGTTACCTTGTTGCAACTCAGTCATCTCTCTCTTGAGCTCAAAGATACGTGCAACATTGTTTAAATCACCATATAGGTCTTTAACTTCTTTCCACAGTTGGAGTGAAGACTCAGCATAACCAAAAATCTCACGCATCTTTGGTTCTATGGAATTTAATATCCAAGTCATCAGTAGCTGATCTTGAGCAAACCATGCATCATACTCCTTAGCTGAGGTGGAGGGGATGTTGACTGAGTCATCAATGAAACTAAGCAGCATTTTTCCTCTAAGAGCACGCCTGATTTCTCTAGACCAAGATAGGTAGTTGAACTCATTAAGAAGAGTAGGAATAAGTCGAAGATTGGTGTTGGTATCATTTACTTCTGCTGCAGATAATGCAGAACCTGAAGAATCCCACTTAGTGTCACCTCCAGCCATGATATGCTAGACTGAAAACAACAAGGAATTACTGCAAATGTGAAACAGAAATGGAGAGCAGAAGCAGGTCCACTTAATTGGACATCTACTCTGATACTATGTTGAATTATGAAATATAATGAAACGGAGAGGATGAAAAAGACGAAGATGAATGATTTCTAATGTTTTCTTCAATCTGAACAAAAACAACTCAAGAGAGCTAAATAGCCAAGAAAAATAAAATAAAAAGCTAACTATATCATTATCTACCGAAAAGTAGCTGTTGGAAAAAGTCTTCCACTAGGGCTAAAACAACTTTAAACAACAACAAAAAATGGAAGGAGAAGCCATTTGAGAGACGAGCAAACATAAATTGAGGAGAAAAGTCATGAATTAAGGAGAAAAGCCTGCAGCCTTGCTCTCTATCTTTGCATGCCTTACAGGCCACCACACTGAGCCATGCACTCCACACACCTTCACTTCAATACCCAGGCCTAAATTAAGGTATCAGTCTCTCATCTCTCATACAATCTATCCAATACAGGATTGAGTCTAGTGTCTTGTACCAAGTCCATCAACTTTGTCTCGAGTCCCCAAAATCTTAACCGGGCAGCGAAAGAGAACATCCAAGAAATCCCAATTGGCCAAATTGTCCATCTCAGTTTCAACCATCCCTTTTTCGGCTACAATTTGTTTCCAGACTTGTTGCTTGTCAACCATGGCTTTTGAATACGAGAAGTCCTCAAAAATGTGTGTTCTTCTGATACTTGCACTCCAAGCTTTTCTGCTACAGCTTTCCAGATCTCCTTCCATGTAAAACTTGGACCATTAATGGTGTTAAAACGCATGGCCGTGGTCATCCAGATCAGCATTGGTGGCTGCCCAAATTTTCTGATCAGCTACTAGCCTTGCATCTGAGCCATCAATGCAAGTCTCTTCCCAACACTTTTTAGCCCTCCAAACATAAAAGGGAGATTTAAATTCTTACAAATGGTTCCATAAACACACAAACTACCCATGAAATTGTACAAAGTCCTAGAAGAACTACCTATTAACAAACCAGGATTATGCACAGACCAAGCTACCTTACCATGTAGCCTCTCCTTGAGCAAGTCTTCAAGAACATAGTAAAAATTGTAGCTTGGATTCACTCGAGGGGACTCTTCATTGTAGTATTGAGCTTTGTTTTCATCGCAAGGGCCTTACAGTGACACATAATGATTCATCCCGGTCTGAAGAGAGAAACATGCCTCAACACAGCATAGGAATTATAGCATCCAAGGCATTGGACAGCATGGCCTTGTTTTGGTCACAACACTCAATGTTATCCAATTGGTACTCGCTTGCCCAAGTAATCCAAAACACACGAGTCACATCTTGTAACAAGGAGAGTCTTTTTTGGGTTTCCAAAGGGTTTAGCAAATCACAATTCAAAGGTATATTACACACTTATATTTATCTATACACACTAATCCTATATATAAGCTAGAGAACGTACACTTTAACAATCTGTTCCTTAATTCCCTCCGTGAATCACGTACGTGATTCACGGAGAGTCATTCACGCTAACACTCCCCCTCAAGTTGGCGCATACATATCAACCATGCCCAACTTGCTACGTGAATCATAAAGGGCCTTCTTGGACACTCATTTTATGAGCATATCGGCAAGTTGCTCTTCTATAGGGACAAAAGGAAAACTAATGATCTTTGCGTCTAGCTTCTCCTTTATAAAGTGACGATCAACTTCCACATGTTTTGTATGATCATGTTGCACATGATTATGTGAAATATCAATAGCTGCCTTGTTGTCACAGTATAGCTGCATAGGCTTAATACCCAAATCTTGTAGCTAATTTCTAAGCCATAATAATTCGCACACTCCCTGAGCCATACCTCTGTATTCTGCTTCAGTACTAGATCGAGCTACCACTTTTTGTTTCTTACTCTTTCATGTAACAAGATTACCTCTAATAAAGGTAAAGTACCCTGATGTGGATCTCCAATGTGTAATATTTCAAGCCCAATTTGCATCTGTGAAGCCGCAAACCTCAAGGATATTATTGTGATTAGAGAACATTACTCCTCTCCCTAGCGCTGACTTCAAGTACCTCAAAATCCTTACAACAGCATCCATGTGGTCCACACTGGGATTATGCATGAATTGACTCATTGCACTTACTACATACGCAACATCTGGTTTGGTATGTGATAAATAAATCAGGCGTCCAACTAGCCTCTGATAATGAGGTTTTTCAGTAGACACTTGATCTGGATATTCTCCTAACCGATGGTTCTGCTAACCGATTGTTCTGCTCAATAGGAGTATCAATGGGAGTGCAATCCAGCACACCGGTCTCTGTTAGTAGATCAAGGATGTACTTCCTCTGACACAAATAGATACCATCACTTCCTCGGGCTACTTGAATGCCCAAGAAGTACTTGAGTATACCTAGGTCTTTCATCTCAAACTTTGTGGCTAGCTGTTTATGTAATCTATCCACCTCAACAGTATCATTCCTAGTAACTACCATATCATCAACATATATAATTAGGGTTGTTACCTTCCCTTGTTGATGTTTGAGAAATAATGTGTGGTCTGAATTACTCTGTTTGTAGCCAATTCTCCTTATGAATTGTGAGAATCTTCCAAACCAAGCACGAGATGATTGTTTAAGACCCATATAAGGACTTTCTCAATCTGCATACAAAGTTACTTGGAGAAGCGGCCGCATATCCAGGTGGAAAATCCATGTACACTTCTTCTGTAAGTTCTCCATGAATGAATGCATTATTAACATCAAAATGTCTAAGTGACCAGTTTAAGCTAGCAGCACAAGAGAGCAATACCCGAATAGTGTTTATTTTTGCAACAGGTGCAAATGTCTCATCATAGTCTATGCCATATGTCTGGGTGAACCCTTTTGCTACTAGGCGTGCTTTATACCGGCTCACTGAACCATCTGGATAATGCTTCACTGTAAACACCCAGCGACATCCCACATTCTTCTTGCCATGTGGTGGAGATACAAGCTTCTAAATAATGTTCTTTTGTAATGCTTTCATCTCTTCCTCTATTGCTTTCCTCTATTTTGGATCTCTTAATGCATCCTGCACTTTGTTAGGTACTGATACAGTAGATATTTGATTCACAAATGATTCATATAACTTAGACAATCTTTTGGTAGACATAAAATTTTCCACAAGATACTTAGCTTTAGCCTGAAGGGTTGGTTCATATTTTTTTGTTAGCTGACCCCGAGTAGACCTATTTGGCAAGACATATTGTCTACTATTAGCCTCACTAGTATTAGCCCCAATATAATGAATAACCTCAAATGAGTGATCTTCCGTACCATGAGAGCATTGGTCAGGTGCATAAACAGTAGTACGGGAGACATGAGGGGCAATTGTGTTGTCATCTTCTGGTACCTGAATCTCTAGAGTGACTACACCAGAATCATCCAGAGGTGCCTGTGTGGTTGACACATTGGTAATCTCAATTGATCTTGTCACCATATCTACTGGCTTACTTATCTCCCCCTATCCATGATACAGCTCTTCAAAATATGAATTCTCCCCCTGAATAGCAGTACCGGAAGAGGGAAAATAACTCATGTCCTCAAAGAAACTAACATTCATAGTGACATAGTACTTCCTGGTAAGCAGATAATAGCACCGGTACCCTATCTGATGTCCGCCATACCTAAAAAACACACATTTAACGGCCCGAGCATCCAACTTAGACCTCTGGTGTTTCGGAAGGTGGACAAAAGCAACACAACCGAAAACACGGACAAGAAAATTATGAAAAGAGGGTAAGGAGACATGAAATGCAAGCACCTCGTATGGAACCTTTCCCTGAAGGACACGAGAGATAAGGCTTTTAATGAGGTGGGCAGAAGAGATGACAGCATCACCCCAAAGGTACTGAGGCATATGGGCACTAAAAAGAATACACCGAGCCATATCAAGTAAATGACGATTTTTCCTTTTAGAAACTCCATTCTGCTCAGGTGTGTAAGGACACGTCGTTTGATGAACAATTCCATGTGTGTTAAAGAACTCCTGAAAGACATGATTCACATATTCCCCCCCCCCCATTATCAGAACGAAGAACTCTAACTGTGGCATTATATTGTGTTTGGACAATGTTATAGAAGGCTTGAAAAGCTGGGGAAACCTCATCTTTAGTTTTGAGGAGAACAATCCATGAAAGACGGGTGCAATCATCAATAAATGACACATAATACCGCATCCCTGACACAGTAGACACTTTGGAGGGTCCCCAAACATCAGAATGAATTAATTCGAAAGGAAGAATACGTTTATTAGAAGTACTAGGAGAATAAGTAGACCGATGACTCTTGCCTAAAACACATGTCTCACACCGTAAAAGTGACTCATCCACACTAATAAACAAAGTAGGCATAGATTTTTTCATAACACTAAAAGATGGATGCCCTAAGCGATGATGTCATAACCAAACTTCACTCAGTTTGTCAGAAGTGGAGATTAAAGCGGTCTGAGACTGTGCCCCTGGTTTCTCCCCAGTATATGTCTGATCCAGATGAAACAACCGGCCCCTCAGATACCCTCGACCAATTAACTCCCCGGTGAGAAGATCTTGAAATATCACATACATAGGAAAAAATGTCACAGAGCACTTAGCGTCAGCATTCAATTGGGGGACATATATCAAATTATGAGATAAAACAGGTACATAGAGCACATTGTGAAGCTCTATTGTGGTAGTAATACGAACTGACCCTTTCCCTAATACGGAGAATGCCTCACCATTAGCATTAGTAACATAGGGTACTGGTGGAGGAGACATTACGGTAAAATAAGATTTGTCATAAGTCATATGATCAGACGCACCCGAATCAATAATCTAAGTATCAAAACCAACAAAGTTAGAAATATTTAAAGTCATACCAATTTTACCACGACCAGCTATGAATGCTGTAGGTATTGCTCCGCCTGCTGTATGACGATCATGTCCAACCACACCTAGCTGCTTTCGCCTTGGGACGATAATTAGGCCTCTTAGGCCGAAGGTGTGGATACAGCTTCCAACAGGTCGCACGAGCATGGTTAGTATCATGACAATAAGAGCAAGAAAGGGGGGGGGGTTGATTCCCAAAGCCTGGTGGTGGTCCTCGCTGATGAAGTGGAGCTGAAGTGGCCTGCTGAAGGGGTGGTGCTGAAGATCTAGCACGAACAATAAGGCTGGAAAATTCAACTTGTGTCTGATGAAGGCTTTCCTAGTGAGATTCATCCTTAGGGTATATGTGAAAGTTGTAATTAGGCTAGGGGGTTCGGTCTGTCGGAGCAATTCCCCTTTCGCACTGTTATGTTTTGCATCAAGACCTTTCAGGAAATGGTGAACTCGCTCAAGCTCCTTCTCACGTTTGATCATGCAAGGAAGTTTCACATCAATCTCAGCCCAAATATTTTTTAGTTTGGTGAAATATTGCGCCACCCGCCAAAGCAGCGCACATCAACTCATGAACCTGTATGAAATCAGAGTCATTAGTATATAAGCCTTCAAGTGTCAGCCATATTGCATGCGCAGTGTCACATGCCTCCACCAAATCAATTATGTCTTCATTCATAGCTTTCCATAAGACGAACATCACAAGGCCATCATCGTCATCCCACTTAGTGTAGGCAATAATATCATCTACACTAGGAGCCTTAGTTACTCCGGTTACATGCCCCATCTTGTGCATGCCTCGAAGATGAGCCGCCATAAGTCGCTTCTATTTACGGAAATTGGTCCCATTGAGTTTAGTTCCCCCAAAAGACCCACTGTCAGAATTCTTGACATATACTTCAAATTTCGGAACATCAGCTTCATCTCCAAAACCCATTGAAAAGGAAATTGAAAAAATCAGGAATTATACAGCGGAAACACCAAAAAACTGAAATGAACCTATCATGGGTGCACGAGCACCGTCGGTGAACCTGCACTGACAAAGCTGGCCGGGTCGGGTCTGACCGGGTCGAATGTGTCGGGTCGGGTCAAATCAGGTTCGGGTCGAATGTGAGCCGGGTCGGGCGGGTCGAATCTGGGCCGTGTCAGGTCAGATTTGGAGCTTGGAATGCAGATACCAGGATTTGCAGCAGCGATCCCACGATTTGCAGCGGTGATGTGGAGGCCCTCTCAAGACCGGCGGCAGCGGCAGAAGCTAAAGGGCAGCGGTGGAGGTCCTCTCAAGACCGGCGGCAGACCAAGGATACAAGGATATCGCCGAGGCGTTCTTGAACCGACAGCCATGTGAAGAAGAAGGCGGTGACTCGGTGTAGGCGAGGAGAAGGCGGGATGCGGAGGCAGTGACTCGTCGGAGGCGGTGACTCGGCGTGGGTCTGTGGAAACGAGGAGGGTGGCTTCTTTCGGAGACTGTGCTCCACGGAGGGAAGGACTATGCTCCACGGAGGGATACCAGCCGAGCTCCAGGGAAGGATACCAAGGGAAGGATACCAGCCGAGTTCGCACAAAAAAAAACAGTAAAAATAAAACCAAGAAAAAACAGAGCACTGCACTGCTCTGATACCAAATTGAAAGGTATATTACACACTTATATTTATCTATACACACTAATCCTATATATAAGCTAGAGAACGTACACTTTAACAATCTGTTCCTTAATTCCCTTCGTGAATCACGGGTGTGATTCACGGAGAGTCATTCACGCTAACAATCACATTGGATGAAATGGAAGTTTGAAGAACTTTGATGAAAGGGTGTGAACTGATGATCAGGAGCTCGAGCTATACCGTAAACCTTCAATTTGGCTTTTGATATGAGCTTTCTGGCAAGTACCTTCCCAACTAACCCAGTTACCCCAAAACTGGCTGCTGCCACTCTGCAACATTACCAGTGGCAGCAGCCTTTGGGTTTTTAGATGCTTCAGCTGCCATTGACATTGAACTTGGTACTCTGCCATAGGCACAATTCCAAGCTTGAATTCTAAGATACTATATACTTTAGTTCAGTTATTATAAAATGCTAGTTGTAATGTTCTGGTTTATATTAAACCATTGCATGCTGTTCTTTTTTTTTGGAAATGCATTGCATGCTGTTCATGGCGGCGTCAAAACCTATAATATGGCAAGTCAGCCGGCAGAATATGACCATGGCCGTTATATTGCTGGCTTCACAGCTACACCAAACTTTATAATATATTTTTGAGCCTAAGGTATAGTTTTTTTTTATAACTAAAGAGCAGAGTATATTACTGTGTATGAAATCATCCATCAACCACAAAACATAATCCACATTCTGCCCAAAAGTACCAAAAGACCGACCTAATTATCACCGACTTAAAACACTCCGAAAGATAAATACATCATCAAACCCAGACTCAAATTCATAACCATATTTTTTTTCTTAGAAACAAAAGATGCTGACCCACAAAAGCAACCCAATACAAACACACGGGTGCGTGTAGGGCAAACTCTAGACTTGAAAAGGAGCCAGCATAAGGTATAGCTCATCTCTAGAAATACATTGTTGCCTGACTTGCCTCATTCCGTATTAGTCAATAGTTTTGGAAACTAGTAATCGTTCGCCATCCAGATTGTTTAACATGTTATCAGTGCAGTTGTAGGTAGATCCAGAGTTAGAAACTCACTATCACTACACGAATCCCAGAATAACTAAATGAAGCGTGACAAAAAAGCTTTGACAAGCTTTACCACATTATTCTTTAGCAAAAAAAATATGTATATATGGTTACAACTAGTTCGCTTTAGTTGTATAAAAAAACTAGTTCGTGCTGGTAATATATGCATCTTTGGTACGGGGTGGAGCGCACAAGAAAAACATGTAATTCAGATTTCATATTCTTGGTTGTGAAGCATTCTGCCAATCTGCAGAATTTCTTTAAGTGGTACTGAAGTTAATTAGAACATGCACACAAAAAACAGCCTCTTAAACATATAGAATGTGAATAATTTTCTCAAACGTGCAATGGAACTGATGCCAATTACATTTGTCAAACATATGACAGTTCATGATTCATGTTCCAGAAAACAGAGTTGATCTCATATCAAGAGGAAATTTCTTATGAGACCCGACACTTGTCATTTTTTGTATAATTAGTTCCTATTTTACCCTTATGTTAAATTCATAATAACTACTTACCTAGCATGTAGATTTCCACAAAATATACCCCGCATTGAAACACCTGAGAAATTTTTCTGTGTTATCGTAGCACCACATGATAATGTCTAGTGGTCTACCATTTTAATTATAATTTGACATGCAAGATTTAATTAGAAAAATTATATTTATGCTATTTTATCAAATATTATTTTGGGATTCTTTCTAAAACCCTACACTATAATACCCTAAAATCATAAACCATAACCTTAATTCAAAATCATCAATACCCATAAAAGTCATTTTATGGGTATTGTTGATTTTGAACTAATATGTTAAATTATAATTTTGATGTAATAAATCAACATGTCGAAATATAACATGTAAGGTGTATCACTAGGTATATCACGTGATAATACGGTAGCATATAAAAATTTCTCACAACACCTCTCCCATTATTCCATTACGAGATTTGATTTCAAAAGTAATACAAAGGTAAGAGCAATGAAATCGATGCTTATTAATTTTTGTATAACCTCTAATGTTCTGTCCATTCAATTAGTGTTGATTTTTTCAAGTGTTTCACATGTAGAAAGCTTAACCGCCCAATTTTTCTTTTTCACCTTCTTCTTCTCTGCTACTCTCTCAATCCCCCCATATAATTTTGTCATTTGTCTTAGTTTAACTAAATGAGTAATTATATATCAAAGATATTCATAACGGTGCTCTTGGTGCTCTTACGTTCATATGCCACACAACAATCATTTATTGATTTCAAAACAAGATTAGGGCAGAGAAGGAGTTCATTGAAAGTCGAAAGGTAAGAATTGCAATTTAGTTTGCAGGTGTAAAACGCAAGGTTCTAAAAAACGCTAGGCGTTAATCGGGCGGACAGCTAAAAACCAGCGCCTAGAGGATTAATCGGGGATTAATCGGCCCAAAATCGAGGCGGCCAAGGATCTTCGGGCGCCTAGGCGCTGCCTAGGCGGTCCTAGGCGGGAATTTTTAGAACATTGGTAAAACGAGTAAAAAAGTTAATGTTGGGTCAATAGATGAACATAGAATTCAGTCCATAAACAATTGAAAGACATCATAGATAGAATTCAAACCAAGAAGTGAGAGATACCGTCAAATCAACGAAAAAAATAGAGTGATGACCGAGGAAGAAGCAGGTGTAATTTTTGCTGGGTTTGGTATTAGAAGGGGGAGGTGTGATTTACCTTGTTGCTGGGTTTGATAGAAGAAGGGTATTAGTAAGAACCCTAGTTTTCGGAACAAGATTTGGTGTTGGTTTAAATTCTATAAGCGGTGAAATTCAATTAAAATGATTTCGGTTGTTTGCGACCTTGCGAAATGAAAACGGAAACGTTCTCGGAACGTTTAATTAGAAAAACATTACGATTCCGCAATGTATATATCGACTTTTACTCCGTCGATCGTTTGTGAAAACTTTCTTCACGAAAGTCGTAGAGCTCGTCGATACGAGTGCGTGGACATGTGACGCGTTCAAATCAGACGTCGTACGTAAAAGTTATTAATGATAGAAGTTAGTTTCCGATTTAAAAAGGGGTATAAAAGGAAAAACTTATCAGTTAGGGTTTCCAAAATTGGAAACCCACTTCTCTCTCCAAGTCGCGCCTCCCTCTCATCTCTCTCTCCTTTCCCTCAAGCTCTCTCCCTCCGAACGCCTTCTCCTCCGGCGATCTCGTCATCCAGGTCGTCGTGGTCTTCACCGCCTAGCCCAGAAGCACCGCACGGCTCTCCTCTCCAAACCCCGAGCACGACGTCACTTTCCGCGCCACCATGAGGCCTAGGCGACGCCACCAAGCCTCTGCAACTCGCCGCCACTCGATCTCCGGCAACACAAGGGCTCGGAGGAGGGCATCTCGACGTCGATCCTCACCCTTCACATCCTCTGCCATCAGATTTGGGGCCAAATCGCGTCGATTCAAGTTCATCCCGAGAGATTGAACATCGCCGATGAATCCGAGCTTCTCCGATGCAAGATAGGGGTTTGTAACTTCAAATCGAGGTATGGTTGGATGTAATTGATGGATTTATGTGTGTTTATTGTTGGATTTTGATTGATTGGAGACAGATCGGAGGAGGTGGGGTGAGAGAGGTTACCGCCGCCTTAGGCGGCGCGTGTGGGAGCGTGGAGGGGTCTAGAGGCGGCGTGAGGCCGTGGAGAGGGAAGGGGGAAGGAAAGGATTGGTTTTGGGGCGGCGGTGGCGTGCTACGCGCCGGTTTTAGGCTCGGTGCGTGGGCCCCACGCGCGGCCTGCCGGAGGTGGCGCGTGTACCCCACGCGCCGCCACGTGCGGCGGCGCGTGAACAGTGTTTCCGAAGGGTAATTTTGTAATTTATTTTTACGTACGGTAAATGTAAATTACTTTTAGCAAATGTAAAAAATAATTTTGGAAGGGTAATTCAGTAATTATTATTTACGGAGACAGTACGTACATTTGAATAGTATTTATACGTACATAAATACGTAAACATTATGTACTCGTACAGAAATACGTATTGGATGTGTATTTGTACATTAATACATGAATATTAAATACGTGAATAGTACACAGAGAATAGTACTCAGTGAACAGTAAATTAGTAAAAACCGAAAATTGCTGAACAGTAACAGATTATTACTGTTTCGGCATTTAAAGGTTTACGAAACGTTTCTAAATTCTTTTCTTATCTTTTCAAGGTGATCGATAAATCAAGGAAATGAATTATCTTCGGAAATTGTGGAATTATGCTCGAGTCGATAAGGTGAGTAGAATCTCACATATTTACGAATCTACCCTTGCGGAGATTCAAGATTTTTGCAAGAGTTTTTAATATTGAATTATGACACGTATACGATATAATGGATTATATATATATATTTATTGTATAAATGGTAATAAGTACATATATATATAGTTCGCTATATTATATACTGTTATGATTTTATCGTGATGATGTCATTTTGATGACGAGATTATATATCAAGCATGTGGTTTTGATTTGTACAATATGAGGTGTGATTATTGTACGTGATTTTAACATGGAGATTGTTAAAATGTTGATTTGTCTTCGGACTTGATTTTTGTACAATATTATGTGAGATTATTGTACGTGTTTGGTAAGTCGGAACCTAGCCTTTGGCCGGGCGAAAGTTACGATACAGTTAGAGCTCTAGTCTGTCTACCGGAGTACTGCATGTGAGGTAACAGGTAGTTATCGGCTCATGAGTACTCATATTTTGGATGTTGGGTAGCAGGTGGTTGCCCAATATCGACGGTGTACTACGTGAGGGGTAACAGATGTGTACCAGCGTTCATTAGTACCCGTATTATAAATGTATTTGGGTAACCAGAAGGGTTGCCCAATTTCTCATGGGCACTTCATTTCATATATTTTTGGGACAACCAGATGGGTCGTCCATTGACTCATTAGTGCATTTATATTTGTCGATTTGTGGATTTTCGTATATATTGATATGCGAATTATATTTTCATTTTACTCATACGAGCTATAAGCTTACCGGGTTTGTGTTTACAATCCCGGTGCACCAATTCGATGGTGTAGAGGATAATTCCGCAGGTGTCGATTAGTGGAGATTGAGAGACGACTCGGAGACTCGAAGTTGTTCACTATCCTGCTTGTGGTGAGATTTCTAGTGCGGATTTGTGTGTGAGAACTTGTGAGATTTTATTTGTGAGTTTTGTGAGAGTTTGTGCACCAATTCGATGGTGTAGAGGATAATTCCGCAGGTGTCGATTAGTGGAGATTGAGAGACGACTCGGAGACTCGAAGTTGTTCACTATCCTGCTTGTGGTGAGATTTCTAGTGCGGATTTGTGTGTGAGAACTTGTGAGATTTTATTTGTGAGTTTTGTGAGAGTTTGTGAGGATTATTACATTTCCATTTTATGTAATGTTGAATTCTAAATTTGGTTTGTAATAATTGGTTGTCTGAGTTGTATTGTGAACTCAGTAATGATCCGCTGTGCATTTAAAACGATTTCGATTCGTTGGGATTGTTTTGGTGTTTTTCGACTTTGAAATTTTGAGTTTTTAAGCTCGAAATTTTGGGGTCGTTACAATATTATACATGAGAAGATGATGAGTGTAGTGAGTAATTATGTGGGTGTACAAAGTTTGCTGAGTATGCTACGAAATTTGTCGGGTACATTTAGCAGCACCCTTATTTATTTTCATTAAATTATAACAATTACTTGAGGAAAAGAAAAAAGACATTATTGCATTTCCTCTGCTCAAATCAAAACAGAAAATTTAATGAAAAATAAAACCAGTTTGTCACTAGATTCTAGCTGAATGAAGCAAAATCAACCTTATTGCAGATACATGAGAGAGCAGAAGATGGAACTTCCAGTAATTCACGTCCAACCCCTCAGAGTACTCAGCTTGTTGAGAACACACTGAAACCCATCTCAACTTCAACCAAAACGGAATCACGACGGAGTTTTTTTTTCAGCATATGGAGGAATAGACCACCCAATAAATCTCTTTATAAGCACCATTCTTCCTTAAGAAGCACCATTTGTTATTTGCGATAACTTGTCAATCAAGCAAACAAGACTCCAGCATAATAATTTGAAGATAATTCAAGTACATTTTCCAATTTGCTCCCATTTGAATCATCTGCAAGAAATCAGTGCAATAAAATTAAGTAACAGCTATAAGTTAATTAATAGTAGATTAGACATTAGGTTTGTAACTTACTCATGGGAGTTTTGTCAACAAAGAAGCAAGCTGCAATAATAATGTAGCAGAGAAAAAGAATGATTCCTTTCAAATAATGTGAGGTTCCATCCTGAAATATTAATAATAGAAGAATGTTTTCATTTCTGATGTTGATTTATAAGTGAAAAAATGAATAGGGGTTCAGTTAGACTAGGAGAAAGACCTGCAATGTAAAGGCTGTGATAATTATTGTGAAAGCAAGAGAACCAGTTTCAAGGAGACTAAAGTCAAGATCCATTTCAATCCCCATTATCCAAGCAACAATCACACTTAAAGGGACCTGAAAGCTTATAGAATCGTTAGTTTTTGTACGTATGACTAATTTGAAGCATTTAGTATCGTCAATGTGCCTTTGTTTACTTGATTCTTACCACGAACATGGAGATTTGAGATGCAGAACCTAAAGAAACACCCAAAGATATGTCCTGCATTGCATAAGAAAGATTGCAATTTAGTACAAAGTGAAATTATTTGATTTAAATGATGATCATAGTGACAACCATACCAGTTTGTTCTTGAGAGCAAATATGATCGATCCAGCATGTTCTGCAGCATTTCCCACAATTGGTAGCAAAATAATGCTGATAAAGGTCACAGAAATGCCCCAAGAGTTTGATGCAGCCTAAGTGAGGTACATTGCATATCATCAGTTGGGTACCAATTGTTGAGTAATTCTTGACATGAAGTCATCAAAGTATTTCAACAACAAGTATCTTTAGATTAGGTCTATATATACCTCAATTGTACCCACAACATACTCAGACAACAGCGCTATGATAATCGTCATACCAACTAGCCAACCAAATGCACTCCAACACCCAATCACTGGTTTCTCTTCCTCTTCATCATCTTCCTGTTCATTGCACAGAAATGTATCAGTCACTAGCCCAAGAAATATTCTGCCCGAAAATATTTGACCTCAAGACCAAGACAAATGGATAAACATCAATGTTACTATAAGTTGGTCATTCATGTCAAATAAATGTTGATCTAATGTACGTTTGCTCATGTTATGTTCATCCACATCATGTTACCGAATCACATCCTTAGTTTAAGCTCGATCATTTCATCCAATTGGTTCCTAAATTTCGCTTATTGTTTTTTTGATGAATTGATTTTGCTTATTGTTACTGTGTAGTGTTTACGTAAGGCATATATAGAACTGTTAATCACCTCTTGTGAATCAAACACTTGGCGGTGTGTTTTCAACTGGAAGAAGATATAAGCAACATAGGCAATAAGCATAAAAATGCTGCTTGCTCTTGACAACTGGAGAGTGGAGGTGGCATAGAAACTGCCAACTCCAGAGGCATATCTGAACAAAAGTGGCAACATGTGACATAGTAACCCCAGCAGCAGCAGTAGTGAATTAACGTCGGCTTGTTTCTGAAAAATACATGCAAAAACAAATCTTATTAATTGGTTCAGTTACTAAATTAATTATATTCGATATGAGATCATTTCTCTTCAATAATTATATTAGATACGCTATGACAGGTACGTTTGGTTTATTTTCTTATTGAGTTTTCTTACTCTATCATATCTTTGTTCTTTCTTTATGTTGGCTAAGCCTCCACAGAGTAGAGAAGTGCCAAGAACAAGGAGGAGGTTTGAGAGAATGGAACCCAATAAAGAATACTTGACAACATCTATTTTGTTCTCATGAAGAGCAAATATTGCTATTATCATCTCTGTTGCATTTCCACACGTTGCATTAAGAAGTCCCCCGACTGCAAATAAATCAAATTAAAACCTTCACATATACCATGCATCAGAGAAAATTTACGTACGTATTTCAAAGAAATAAATTTGTTCTAATGGGGAAAGGTTTTACCTGTTGGACCAGTGAAGTATGCAATTTGTCTGTGAAAACAAAAGGAGAGAAAACAATGTTAGAGTCACCAAGCGTAGGAAAATTAAATTGAAACCTTTCAAAAACAAACTCAAACGATTATCATCGATTCATCATGATCAATCCGCTGCATTCTATTTTGTTATTTACAGGAGTTCTTAAACTATAGATTGAGTTTGTTAATTAATTTGTATTTTTTTTCCCTGGAGTACCTTGAGGGAGAAATTCGATCGATTGTAAAGGAACCAATCTCTAACTTTTCAAATCTAACTTTTCAATTCCATTACCAAAATCCGAAGAAATGTATTATTTTTCTTTTCTTTTATTTTATTCTATTTTCTTATGCGTAATATTTTTGGAGTGAGAAAGAAAGCCTACTCAGTGAGGAAGCTGACACGTTCAGCAAGTGGAGTGAGTCCCAACAAACTCAGAGCGAAAACCCAAGGCTGCATGGCAGATTAAGAATGATCAAAACCCAAATTAGAATAATCATAAGAATATCAACAAAAAACAAAAGCTAGAAACAACAATGTAGAACTACCAAAAACAATTGGTGATCACTTACTCTTCCGAAGTGGTAAAAATCTGCTGCAATCGCGAGAGGAATGGCCGGAAAAAGCACGGCGAGCTTGGTGCCAAGGATCACCTCTTGCAAATTGTTTACAAAGTTTCTGAGCATCTGAAATCGAACATTAGTAATAAGAATCGGGTCGGACTTTTTGCGTACCATGGAGGATGACAAGTTTTGAGGTGTCTTCCCAACACTCTGCTCCTTATTCTCACCATTCATATTATTATTCCCGCTTACTAAATCTTTACGATCATCGCTTATTCCATTCTCAATATTGTTGATGATGAAATCCTCCTGTGATCCCATAATGTGTCTCTGAAAAATATGGAAGGGTTTATCGATCTACAACGAAGTGTTGTGTGTATGAGCTATATATATATGAACTCGATCGATGTTCTCTCGTGGTGTCTATAGAGAATTCATCATCAGGTTATATATATGAATGAGGGATTGGGTTTTTCATTTCAAGGGATTGTACGTGAGAAGCTAGGGTGAAGTATATGAGTGCAACTTCCTGGAATTTTCGCGGGGTTTTTGTTGGTTTGCTGCATGAGCAAACAGTGCTACACGTAACTATAAAGCTTCTTAAACCCTCAAGGCTGAAGTCCCAGGTGGTAGCGTTTGAAAGATGGCAGAAAATATATGAACTAAGCCTGCTCAAATAGATAAGAACTCGATCTGAGTCATGAAAAAAGGAGATAGAGAAAGATCGAGGAGAAATATTGTTGGTTAAGCATGAGGTGTTTCAAAGTTCGGATAACATGCATTTCAACCATGCATATTAATTAGTTAATTAACTAACATCCTTAAGTCTTTAACCACACTGTGGAAAACATCATATTCTCAAATTAATAAATTTTCAGTTACTTCCTTAATTGTCCAGGTGTTTCAGAAAACTTATATTAATTTTGAAATTAACACCCCGAATATCAAGGAATTGAAGTAATTAAAACCCCATGGATTGTAAGTTTTTCTACCTTGTGGTTGAGTTAGGCATTAACTAATATGATTGAAATGCATGTTGTCCAACTCTGAAAATAACTAGTTAATTGGCACCTGCTGCTTTCTTGTAGCGATCTGACTGCTGAGTCTGTTACTGTGTTTTCACCTGGCCTTCTAGCACCATGTGTAATGTGCTTTTTCATCTGAGTATCAGTTCATATATACATATATTTTTTGCCGTCTCGGCTAGGATCAAGGAGTTCGATGTACTAATTTGATCAACCACTAATTAATGACTTGACATCGCACGTATTATTTGGCCTGATATATCGGGATTTTCCACATTAACAAATAATAGCCGTGCGGTCTCAAGTCACATTTTTCAAAATGTAATTGAGATTTCTCAACATAGATTATTATTATTTTGGGTTAAATTCTAAACATAGATTTTTTTTGATGAAATTCTAAACATAGATGTTAGGTTCAATTAAGAATAAGTTCGAATAACATGCTTGTCATTAAAAATGGTAAGGCTTTACTTAACATATTGGTTGTTCGACAAACCTGGTAGATTGTGATGCAACTTTAGAGTTAGTGTTATATTTTGTTAATATATGTACCTATTCATCAAATGAAATGACACATGTTGTAGATGTACATCAACAAGATGTTGCGAAACAAACAACAAAGGAAACAGATTGATCTGAAAAGATAACACTTCCCACCAATTTTAATGTGGTATATATGCAGATATCTAAATTATATATATGTACGTGATCTGTTATTCAACACTAAGGAGAACATGCACTGTTAGTTTTATTTAGATAAGTACGCAATGAGGTGAATGAGCTTGGAAGAGAGAAGCTAACAAGCTAGGTCAGAACTTTCGTGGAATTTTCTAGCTCATCCCCTAAGACTAAGAGAGTAGCAAAACGGTTGTCATTTCTTCCCACAGTTTCATCAAGCAGAAAGAACCCAAAAAGAAAACCAAACTATGTATACATAGTGACGAAGTTTCTTATAGTTGTGACATGCATAGAAGAATACTTAATAATTATACTCAGTCGTGTTTAGCAAAAATACATTGAGATCCCATGAAGGCGCAGGATTGTCGTTATTAGTTAATATTTCTCGAATTCATGCCATTATTATGCACAAGGTCTTTCTTTCTTTCTTTCTTTCTTTTTCTTTGGTTTATGTCTTTATTCATGTCACTGAGGTCGGTGGCTTACCAAGAATCTATGTGTCCAATGTTCTTTTAGGTTAGTAAAACCATAGCTACAAACATTAATTACAGTTCGCATTCTTTTAGTAACCTGGCAACAAGTCAAGAAATTTTATTCGTATCATTCATACTAGAAGACCAAACAAGCTAGCAACTATATGGAAGCTCCTAATTCTACATTCAGCGTATCATTTTTTTGTCCATCTCTCGATCATATATATATATATACATATATATATATATATATATATATGACCCTATTCTGTTCCTTCTAAGCATCGAAGGAGATCCATAATATGGTCTCCCATGCTATTATCTATTCATGTTTGCGAAGATAATGTTAATTTCCGCCCATTTCGAATATTTATACCGGATTAAATCACTCAATTAAAACAAATCCATATTTTTTAGACCATGTTTAATGGCTACCTTACCACGATTCTAGCAATTCTGAATCGAGCATGACGTGTGTGTACTGGCCAGAATAGGGCTAGAATAAAGGAGAAATAAGAAATATGTATATCAAGACATATTTTATAGATACTATCCCCAGCCTCCTCCGAGGGAGGATTTATCTTTTATGAAAAGTTTTATGCTTTTAGAGTTACATTTTTATAGTGGGACTTTGGAATTAGAGTGACTCATTAACTCACTCATTCCGCCCTGACATCTTACTTTTTTTGTTTCAACCGTAACCTCTTATCTCTAAATCTCCACTACTATAATATCAAATTCTCCTTTAGTGCTAAAGGCTTCATCAAATTTTAAAACCCCCTCAAATGTTCATGGTTTAGAGAAAATTTGGTTTAAATGGTCACTATTGTCGGATACAAAATGAAATGAGAAATAAAAAGGAATTTAGAAAAAAAAAAGATAACGTGAAACAAAAGAGAAGTTCGCAATGTGCATGCATGGTTATCCGTGTTCTCAAGAAGTTTAATTCAGTGACACCTCTTCTAGTTTTGTACGAAGTATGTATGCACATGCATGTTGATTTCAAAAAGATTTTCAGATCGCTTAAATTACTATTAATACGCGATAGAATATGGAGACAAGTAGACAATTTATTGCTCTCTTCATCTTAATTATGAGCAATTTAATTTCCCGACCATGTTCATACTTCAATTATATAGGAGTAGTGTAATAACCCAAATTTTTCGGAACTAAATATCGAGTATTTTCAAATTGTTAAATTTGTGAAATTAATTCAAGACGATAATTGGTGTTTCGCGACAGTTCGAAATGAAAACAGAAACGTTCTCGGAACGTTTAATTAGAAAAAAACGTTACGTTTCTGCAATGTATATATCGACTTTTATTCCGTCGCTCGGTTGCGAAAACTTCCTTCATGAAAGTTGAAGGGCTCGTCGATACGAGTTCGTGGATAAGTGGTGCGTTCTAATCGGACGTTGTATGTAAAAGTTATTAACGATAGAAGTTGTTTCTGATTTTAGAAAACTGGTATAAATAGATAAGTAGTGGAGCTAGGGTTTCCATCTCTGGAAACCCTCACCCCGCGCCTCCCTCCACTTTCTCTCTCGCTCTCTCCCCGATTTTCCCCCCTCCCTCAGAAACTTCGTCGGCGATCTCGCCGACCCGCGGTCCGTGTCACACACCGCCACACTCAAAAGCCTCGCATGGCCCTCCTCGTCAAACCCTGAGAAGATCATGTCCTCCCTCGTCGCCGTTCGCCGCGCCGGCACACCCCCGTCCCCTGCAACAAACCCGCCGCCGTTCAAGCTCTTCTCCGACGAAGTTATGGTTCAGCGCAGGTGCGCCTCCATCACTCCTCAACCCCTGCAACACCTACGATCGAAGGGGAGACGCGACGACACACCTCCTCGAGAAATCGACACGATTGGCGACTCATCTCACTCCGACGACGAATTCGGCAGTTCAAAGCTTCAATTGAGCTGAGGGTTTGTATATTGTGATTGTTGTGATGCTTGGTGTGAATTTTTGGATGATTTAGAGTTGAGATTATGGAGATCGGAGGAGGATTGAAGGAGAGGGGTTACTGCCGCCTTAGGCGGCGCGTGTGGACGCGTGCTGGTGGTTAGGGGCGGCGTGAGGCCGCGGAGGGGAAGAGGGGAAAGAAAGGAGTGGTTTAGCGGTGGCGCGTGAACAGTGTTTCCGAAGGGTAAAATTGTAATTTATTTTTACGTGCGGTAAATGTAAAAGTGATTTACGCACGGTAAATGTAAATTTATTTTACATACGGTAAATGTAAATATAAGTTACTTTCAGTAAATGTAAAAAATAATTTCAGAAGGGTAAATTAGTAATTAATATTTACTGAGACAGTATTTACATTTGAATAGTATTCGTACATACAGAAATACGTAAACAGTAAATACGTGAATATAGATACGTAATTGATGTGTATTTGTACATAAATACGTGAATAGTAAATACGTGAACAGTAATTTGGTAAAACCAGAAATTGTTGAACAGTAACTTATTATTACTGTTTCGGCATTTAAGGTTTACGAAACGATTCTAAATTCTTTTCTTATCTTTTCAAGGTGATCGATAAATCAAGAAAAGGAATTACTTTCGGAAATTGTGGAATTACACTCGAGTTGATCAGGTGAGTAAAATCTCACATATTTACGAATCTACCCTTGCGGAGATTCAAGATTTTGCAGAGTTTTAAAGATTGAAATACGACATGTATATGATATAGTGGATTATATATATAATTGTATAAATAATAAATAGGTGCATATATATATAGTTTGCTATATTATATACTGTTATGATTTCATTGTGAATATGTCATTTTGATGACGAGAGTTACATATTGAGCATGTTGAGTTAATTTGTACAGTATGAGGTGATGATTATTGTATGTGGTTTTAACATGGAGTTTGTTAAAACATTTTCTCATCGGACGTGTTTATGTCTTCGGACCAGTCTTCAGACGTGTTTGGCATGTCGGAACCTAGCATTTGGCCGGGCGAAAATTACGATACAGTTGGAGCTCTAGTCTGTCTGCCGGAGTACTGCATGTGAGGTAACAGATGAGTTATCGGCTCATGAGTACTCATATTTTTGGATGTTAGGTAGCAGGAGGTTGCCCAATGTTGGCGGTGTACTACGTGAGGGGTAACAAAGGCGTACCAGCGTTCATTAGTACTCGTATTATAAATGCATTTGGGTAAACAGAGGGGTTGCCTAATTTCTCATGAGCACCTTCATTTTCATATTTTTTTGGACAACCAGATGGGTCGTCCATTGACTCATGAGTGCATTTATATTTGTTGATTTGTGGATTTTCGTATATATTGATATGCGAGTTATATTTTTATTTTATTCATACGAGCTGTAAAGCTTACCGGGTTTGTGTTTACAATCCCGGTGCACCAATTCAATGGTGTAGGGGATAATTCCGCAGGTGTCGATTAGTAGAAATCGAAGGACAACTCTGAAGACTCGAAGTCGTTCATTTTCCAGCTTGTGGTGAGGTTTTTATTGTGGATTTGTGTGAGAACTTGTAAGGATTTATTTGTGGGTTTTTGTGAGAGATTGTGAGGATTATTACATTTCCATTTTATGAAATGTTGAATTATAAATTTGGTTTGTAATAATTGGTTTGTTTGAGTTGTATTGTGAACTCAGTAATGATCCGCTGTGGCATTTAAAATGATTTCGATTCATTGAGATTGTTTTGGTGTTTCACGACTTTGAAATTTGAGTTTTTATGCTTCAAATTTTAAGGTCGTTACAAGTAGGATATCGATCAGTACATTAATTTACTGAGAAAAAAGAAAAGATGAGAAAAGAGATCCAAAGGACGGGAAAACATCACTCCCGCCAATCGATTACCTAGCTTGGTTTATGTACGTTAATTATCTTTAGTACTAATTAAAAAATGCTCAAATATAATACAAAAATCATGGTTATGAAGGTGTACATCCCAACCCATCAAGTATCTCAATACTAAAAGCTAAACGCTTGGATAAGATACCAACACTCGAAATGATTTCCAACGTAAGAACTAACTAGATGTACATTCGATATTAGAAATAGTTTACTAAATATAAAAAAACTAGATTTCCAGTCCCCTGAAAATGATCAAATATATATACTTCTAAGCATTCTAATCATAGGTACTTTCTACTAATGTCTCAAACTTATAGACTAAGAGCTTTTGGGTGCGTTTTCTATATATATCCATCAAACTTTTACTAAGTACTAATTTCCATTGAAAAGTGGCTGATCAAGAAGTTTGATTCTTGAATAATCCAAAACGTAACAATTAAAAACTGATGTCATGCAATAATTTCGTAGTTATGAATATTTTAGCATGAACAAATCATGATAATATACATGCATGAGAATAGACACAATTATGATAAAATATCAGTCGTTATACACCCCCTTGGTTAATCCTCGATAATGTTACCATTGTGACCGCTGTAATACTCATTTTGTATCGAGATGAAAAAAAGTGATTCCCATTTTACTTTTACTTTTATCAAGAGCTTTATTAACCCTTTTTCAATGACAAACTCACAGTTACCCAAACCAGAGAGTAAGATACGCGCGCGAACAAGGTTCTCAAAACGCAGAGCCGAACCAAAACCCTAGCGAACCAAATGGCCGAGAAATTGGCACCGGAGAAGCGCCATAGCTTCACTCACAACGGTAATTCTCTCTCTCCCTTCTCTGATTGTGAATTCGATTTCGATCTTCAATGACCCTAATTTGGGGCAAAGAGTCAAATTTTAGGTCAAAAGGTATT
This sequence comes from Argentina anserina, assembly GCF_933775445.1. Lineage (NCBI taxonomy): Eukaryota > Viridiplantae > Streptophyta > Magnoliopsida > Rosales > Rosaceae > Argentina > Argentina anserina. Next base: position 30,634,062 of record NC_065874.1, read on the forward strand.
CGAATGGGACCAAACCCTAGAGGAGGTGAACATGTACATCACTCTGCCCCCAGATGTTCCTCCCAAGCAATTTTACTGCAAGCTTCAATCCAAGCACGTCGAAGTCGGCATCAAAGGAAACCCTCCCTACCTCAATGTAAGTAACTTAAATTCAATTTGGGCTTTTTATTACAGTGAACAAGTTTGGTTACTGAATGAAACGGTGCGTTTTGGATTTGTGCAGCATGATCTTACCAGCCCTGTAAAGACGGACTGTTCTTTCTGGACACTAGGTGAGTATTTTGATGGTTGCTTGTTCATTATTGGAGTCTCATTTTTTTATGTTTACGTTTGTTGTGCTGATTTGGGTTTTTGATTGTATGGTAGAGGATGATATAATGCACATAACACTGCAAAAGAGGGACAAAGGTCAGACGTGGGCTTCGCCTATAGTGGGTGAGGGTCAGTTGGATCCGTACGCTACTGATCTTGAACAGAAGCGCCTTATGCTTCAGAGGTTTCAGGAAGAGGTAAGTTAGAGTTGTGAATCTTATTGTCATTGTATTTTGCTAGTGTTTGGACGTATGAGATCAGTGTGTACCTGTTTTATTCTAGTGTTGCTCATGCTGTCACATACTGTAGAGTGTTCGTGCTAAGGAAATGAAGTAAACCAGTGAAATATCTATGAGTGCTATTGGGCAAATGTGTTATGGTTTTGGGAGTTAAAGCGAAAGCATACTAATTAGATATTGTGGTTAACTTGGTGGATGCAAAGATAGTGTTGGCCAATAGGTTCCAGAGTTACCGACATTGGTGTAATTGATATTATGTTGGGCAATAAATTCTCAATATGCAATAGTCTTGACAAATCAGATGGTCCAAAGCCTTTTAATTATTTCTCCATGTATGGAAACGTTGATGCACTTCTTAAAGGGTATGATGTTTACATTGGATACAATTATTTGCTTACGACATTTGCAATTTCGGTTTCTGATTTTCTTTTATTTATTTATTTTAAGAAAATGGTGTCATATTTCACAGTGAATTAGTCATCAATTTTCTGTGAGATGTAACAATCTCTGGTTATATACAGATCATGTAAATCTTAAGAATTCAACTCCGATACTCATGTGTGTTTGGTTCGGTCCTCTGCAGAACCCGGGTTTTGACTTTTCACAAGCTCAATTCAATGGAGGTTGCCCTGATCCACGTACCTTTATGGGTGGTATCCGCTCTGATTGATAAGCTTGATCGGCTGCTCTAGTTTCCTGCATTAGCCTGGTATTTAATTCTGACCAACAGCTAGTAAATAAGAAAATTTGATTAGTTTGCCGACTTGGCTTACTTCAATGTTTGTAAGAACTTCAATGCTATTTATGATCTGTTGGTTCATGATTATTCTACCATGTTGTTGTGGAATATGAATGTAGAGTTAACAATCTAGAGCTTATGCTATTTATCACCAGAGACCCATTCTCTACCTTCCTGCAACAACAGTGCTAAAACTGTTTTTAATTTTATTTTTTATTATTATTTTTATATGCTATAGATTCATGACAAATGTTCTGCAGGAAACCAAATGGTAAATTGTATGATTGGAGAAATGAATTGGAACTTTGAAAGTATAACTTGATATACCTGTTTTCCAGAATTAGCTTGGTTATCATTTCCCTTTGTGAGTGAGTGCATAGTTCCTATTATTAATGAGGAGCTTAGAAGCTAGAGTTTGTTTTCTTTCAGTAGATGCCAACATGATTAGATAGTAAATACCTGCACTCATATGTGTTCCTTTTGTTACGAAATTATTGATGTTGTTAGCAATGTAGGAGAGTTCAACACAAAATCACTGCTGTTCAAAAACTAATCCAGAGAGGAAAATAAGACTGTTTGTAAAATTTGGTGAAAAAGATGTCGTCTTACTTGTCCCCTGAATTTTGAATATAAAAGTTGTCCTCTTCAGAGTCTATAGTTGTAGTTGGCATTAGAATCAGAATCAGATTCTAAGCCTTTCAATGACATGACATGCCATTTAGAAGTGTTGTTAATGAACTAGAATCATATTCACTGGTGCCTTTTAGGAGAGTGAGAAGTGTAGAAATTGCCTGTAGATATGCTGTTTTATCCTCGTTTATATATTCGAAATTCTTTTATTTCTTGTTCTGGAAATGACTATCGATGATTCTATTATGAATATATGTAGGCATTTGGTCGGAAAATGCTGTACCTGGTTAGCAAGTTGGTACCTGTAGTCGTCTAACCAGCAACTTGGCTCTTGTAGTATTGCTCGACGTGTAACAAGTTTGTGCGTTTGTGGGTATATCATCAAGATCTCATTTGGGGTCTTGATTTCAAAATTGTAGCTCGATTGACCAATTCTCTGATCGGATCAACATACCTAATTCACTTTCAGCTCCTTTCTCCCTTTGTTAAACTTGTGGCATTGACTCAGTAGAACTGGTTATCAACTTAAGCGTAATCTGATGTATTGGAAGATGTTAGTAATGATTGAAGACCCTTCCAGTGTACTCTTCCCTTATTGGGGCTAGAGGGGAGAAAAAGAAATATTTTAAAAAGTTGGGGGGGGGGGGGGGTGCAAAATCTAATTATCATAAAAAGAGGGTGCGCATATCAAAGTAACAATGACGGAGGAGGTTTTTATCAGACCCACCACGGCACCACCACCACCTTCTCTTCCATCTCACTCACTTCATTTCCATGCAACATATATAATTCCCTTTCCTCCATTTCTTTCACCTCTTTCTCACTCTGCTTACATATTCAACCTCTCTGCCCTTCTTCTCCTTCGCGACACCTACACCCTCCCACCAAACCCATCTTTGTCCTCTTCCTCTCTCTCTCTCTCTCTCCTTCATGATCTCAACACCCACTAACTCATCACGACTTCCATGGGGAGAAACCGAGCCCACCCTCGCCGCTGCCTCATCGCCGGAAACTACTGCCACGACGTCCTCATCCGCGACGGCCTCGTTCTAGCCCAGACTCTCGGCGGGGCAGCCTCCTTCATCTCCAACGTCCTCGACGGCGTCGCAGTCACTTACAATCTCGTCTCCAAAGTCGGCTCCGACTTTGCCTACTCGGTCCATGCCGACCCGATTGTGGTGCCCCATTCCAGCACGACTCTGTTCCACGCGCATTTCGAGTCCGGGAACGACGGGGAGGGGAAGAACGACCGGGTCCTGAAGCGGGTCACTGCCTGCGACCCGATTCGGGCCTCGGATCTCCCCGAGGCGAGATTTGATTTCGGAATGGCGGTGGGTGTCGGCGGCGAGATTACGGTGGAGACGGTGGAGAAGCTGGTGGAGATGTGCGGGACTGTGTTTGTGGACATTCAGGCTTTGATTCGGGTTTTCGACGAGGCGGATGGGGCGGTGAGGCTGGTGGGGTTGAAGGAGAGTGGGTTTTATCACCTGTTGCCTAGAATTGGGTTTATAAAGGCGTCGGCGGAGGAGGCTCTGTTTATGGACGTGGAGGAGGTCAGGAAGGTGTGCTGTGTTGTGGTGACCAATGGGAAGCGTGGGTCTAGAGTGGTTTGGAGAGATGGGGAAGTTGAAGTTGGGCCGTTTCCGACGAGCCAGGTTGATCCGACTGGTGCAGGGGATAGTTTTCTTGGTGGGTTTGTTGCGGGGCTTGTCAATGGGTTGGCTGTGCCTGATGCTGCATTGCTTGGGAACTTGTTTGGGTCACTGACTGTGGGGCAGATTGGACTGCCCAAGTTCGACTTGAGGATGTTACAGGTGAGCTTCAAGTTGCATTGCTAATCTAGATTTCATTTGAGCAGTTATATTGGTTTTAGTATGAGGACTTGTGGAGGTACTTGTTGCATTATGCATGCTGGAAATAATGAACCTTTACATTTATAGATGAATGTGGTTTAAATGGGGATGCATCATGTAGCTAGGCTGCTGAAAGTTGAATGTAGATGAGAAGTTTCGCCACATGATGAGGTAGATATTGATACAAGTGTCTCTGAAGGTTGTTAGTTTTAGATTGTGATAGAGATGCATAGGCTGCATTGTGTGGTATGCAAGGCTTAGTCATGAGTTATTATTTCTTGCAGAGAATTCTATGGGGGTTACCTTGTTTGTAAGCATATCTATTATGAAATACCATGTTATGCAATTTATTTGGTAGTTTTTGGCACTTTGAAATTTGGTATACTGCTACAGTTTTGGCACAAGCTGATAAGTGCTGCAAAGTTTAGACTATGAGCATTAATAAAGAAAAGTAATTTTAAGAAGTATGCCATTACAAGCAGATACCTGCTGCTATTAGGTGATTTTTGCTCAAGAGTTTGATTATGTGGTTATTTGTGTGAATAAAATGACGTGTTGTATATTTCTTCTCCAATTGCTACCACATAAAACTAAAAACTTCTTATTTAACAATTATCTTTTCCTTTTCCTCATTGCAGAGAGTTCAGGAAGAGGTGCAGAAGAGAAAGGTCCAGTGTCTCAGCTCCCACGAAAGAAAAGACGAGAAGTTCAGGTTTATGAATGTAGCTGGACACGAACAGTTTCATGCGTCCCTCATAGCAGCTAAACAAATACCAAGGTGCATTCCCCGTGAATGTGAATGGAATCTGCCAAGTTCTCCTTCTAGAACAGTGGAGCAGGACTTTGAATGCCCTTCCCCATTTCACAGCACAGCCGAAACTTTTACCTGACTTCGTCTATGAGGAGCCAATAACAGTAGACCGTAAACCATTACTTGTAATAGAGTAGCATCCAACGTCCTCCATCTCTTTTTCTGTATCAAATAATGTCTCTACTGTAGAAATGTGTCTGCATGGAGCAATTGCAGCCTTGTGACCCCCGTGTATGTCCTGCATCTTTAGATTAATGTAGAACAGCAAAAGTCGCTCCAGAACTTTGCTTTGATCAGAAAGGCAGGGAAATGCCAATGCCTAAAGAAATTCCAGATCGTTTGCACAATTGCCCATCAAAAGATTCCTCACAAAGGTTGACAAGCTCTGGTATAAATAGCCGAGAACTTGCAGCCTCTAGGAGTCTAGGGTATCTCAAAACGTCTGTTTACAAATAGTTAGGGTATATGAACTACAACAACTTAAAACCTGATACGAACTACAACATCAATATAATTAGTCACTTTCCTTGCAATACGAGTAATATACAGCTTGCACAATAAACGAGTAATACACAACTACATGTAGCTGTTTATAGCAGGCATTTTCTTACATTAGTGTAGCTCGTTTCTTACATTATGCAGATGTTCTTTTTCTAAAGTTGGTCATTCAGTTGGTTTACAAGCTTGGCATCAATTTCTTCATCCTAGCAGTGCTGTTTTCCAATTTGGTAATAAAATGTGGAGTAATTATTCTATGTACCCGGAACACCATATGATAGTGTGACACTGTTATGTGGTGTACCTAATCAATCTATTACTTTATGGTGTAATAAACATGCACGTGGTGAAAGATGAACAATTATTTAAATATGAATAACCAATTAGAAACAAACACAGTAAAAAATATACCAATAACATTAAATGGTACGCCACATATACTATGTACTGGGTATATATAAATTTTTTTTTCTAAAATGTGGTTATTTTAGAATATTTATTGAGTAATCTATTTTTTTATGTCAAAGAAAATGACATAATTGCTGGTCCTTTCTTGGTCTGGTGAATGTGAAGACCACAGGTCCATTGATCGACCTACATTATCATCATTTCTTCAAACAACACCAAAAGAAAATGACATTATTTAGAAAATGACATATGTGTTTGAGGAGGAACGAAACGAGAATAATAACAACGTAATGGAACATAACGTAACTGTTTATTGATTGATAATGGGGCCTATATACATGCATCACATAACCATAATCTCGTAGGATTCGGAGTCCTAATCTATTATAGAGATGCGAATCTATCTCTAACAGGAAACCTAATAAGGCTAAGACATACACAAATATAGAATAGTAATTCTCCCGGAACAATCCCTCTTGTGTCGCATGCCTAGGTTGCATGGTGCATACATCGTTGCCTCGGTAAAAATCTTGTCAAGCAAAATAAAAACCTCTTGGGTAAAAACAAAAGCTTGATCGAAGGGAAAATGAGCACAACACACCGTCTACATTTAATAACATTATGTGAGGTAGACTCCCCCTGAAGTCTACGAAACAACTCCCATGATTAGTGCCATAATCATGGAGTACAAAGAACAACGTATACAACGTTCATTATATGCTTCTCAAACGTAGTATTTGGCTAATGATTAATCATTAATCTCGCCACATATCCTTAGATCATACATTCTATACATAGCCAAACTTAGATCTTAGGAAACAAGATTACATAACAACTCAAAGCAAGAGTTTGCAATGAAAATCAGATTCTCGGGTAGAATGACATTCACTCACTTAAACGGCCATAACTTATTCCTCACAATAGGTATCAGCAAACCGTAAAATGTTCTGTAAAGTAGACTCCCGTAGCTTTCCAATGAAATAAATTTCACAACCTAATTCGATCGGAGAAGTTCACAGTGCTATGTCGAAGTTAACTGACTTTCAAATTTCCGGATAAAACTGTCCTAATTTTCTAAAATGGCATAACTCACTCAATACGATAGCTATGGATAAAATGGTTGGTGTCCCTGGAAAGTAGACACATAGACCTTTCCAACGGTACCAAATTCACCATATTTCATCGAGTGAGCTGTTATGTAGGTCTCGTTGGATTTGACCTACAAAACTGGACATATTCTAATTTGTCACATCCAATGTGTCTTTCATAAAGGAATGGGGGAATGGACCAATAAAGGACTGATTTTGATCTGAGACGAAACCGTACGCATCCTCTACGCTACCAGCATTGATTACTACACCAAGGCGTACGTTGATATTGCTGGAGCTGCTAGTGGCGTTGGTGTGGATAGAATTTGTGTTGGTTCAGTAAGTGTAGAACTAAACCCATGTCAAAGGAGCAATGCAAGTCCAATGACGATGTATAGGCGCATAATTAATCACATCATAATGAAAGCAATAGTGTCCCAACAACACTTACATGTATGAATCCATAGTTCATTGAATCTCTTCATCATCTTTACTTAGATGGAATAGAGAGTCCAAAATCGGCTTTCATATGAACACGTATGGGTATAAGTTCTTACAACCGATTGTACTATGTTCTCTCAAACGTCGCTGATTACACAAGCTCTCCGTGGTTTGGAGGCATTTAAAGTCCCTCGGACACTCTCATATCTGTGTCAAGATCCCTTTACAGATATGCTATGACCACTATCATATGATGCAAATCAGTTTTCATGGACATTACTACTGATCAAGTAGCGGAAATCAATTATGTCCATAACGAGAGAATAAAACTCATCGTAGTCAATACTAGGATAATGAGACAATATTTGCGCCATAAATCTTGCAAATATCGCATGACTTCATCATTCTGATTACACTTACGAACAATGACTAATATAACAAGTCTAGTTCACCCTGTATTGATTCATTCCACTTCGATCAAGTTGCTCATCGTTGATACTTTACAACAGAATAAGAGCATAAGCGAATACATCATCAATCATGGGAGATCAAGCGATTAGCATACGCACACGCTTATACGATCAATTTGAGAGATTTCTATTATTCTCTAACATCAACAAAAAGAGTATGTAGCGTCCCACATAAACTTAGTTGATACACATGTTTAGAAAATATCTATTGATGATGGGCGAAATACTTGTGCCTACGCACCTCGCTTCTTTCTGATTTTGATTCCAGAGAATAATGGTCTCCCCCTCATCTAGGTAGGAGCCAAGACCGAAGCTATGAACCTTACTAGTCCATCTTTGCGTTTGCTGCCCTTGTTTTGTGGTGCAATATCACGGGTGCCGACAACACCACATCGTACGATGGTGCCATCACCGGCTTCCTTCCCACTGTCAGGGATGGTGCCAACGGTGTAGGACTAGGTCATATGGAATTCTCCCATATACAGAGAGTTCCAATCTTACCGATATATCACATCATTTATGTGCGATCTCGTCACTTTCGCAATATCGCTAGTCATTGAGCATCGAATCTTTGACTTTCTGGAGGTCGATAATGCGTTGCATATTAGCTCACTTTGAGTAGTGCGGGATCTTAATGAGACATAGTGCCACACTACGTCAATTCCTGGCATCAAAACCAGAATGGGAGCATTCCATATCTCCCCCCTAACGATGGGAAGTATGTCTCATCAAAGTGACCGTCTGCGAATATAATAGGATAGAGATCCACGGTTGTAGATTGGAAACAATGGACAAGTGTTGGTGACTCATAAATCATAACCAACCAAAATACTTAATCGTTTCATGTAGACCCATTGAGATTACTACAAGAGAGGCATATAAACAGCTTAACCAAATATGCGTTAGTGAAAAGAACGTTGAGATCGTATCCAGTGACCATCTGGTACGCACTAAATGCTTGGTGAGTTGTGGGTCTAAAACGAATAAGTGTCACTTCATGCAACATCATTACATATCGCCATGCAAAGATCGGTAGGTTAGTACCCATAACCAAGTTCGAGCTATGCTATATCGTGCAGTGAATGAACATGAGGAATAATATGTTCAACAACGGTCCCAGTAGACATGCAAAATGAAATCATCAAAAGTCTTGTAGGTGAACTCTTCAACGGTATCCAATCGGATAGATCTAAAAGGATGGGAAAGGAGGTGAGCCCTTAGGATGATGATCATAGCTAAAAATTTAGCAAATGCAGCGTTCCTTGTGGAAAGCAAAGCGACGTGTGACCAACGTGTCGATGCTCTTAACCTATTCCATAAAAATACCGAAAAATGTCAGTATTCGGTTGGATAGGGTCCACTAATGTCACCGTAAATACTTTGTAAGAATGGAATGTTCTCGGTTGAAGCCTTAGCAAATGAATGACTTCCTTGAAATGTATCAAGAGAACAAGTTTTGCAAAATGAGCGATGGGCATTAGAGATCGCCATAGAGGCATTAGAAAACATGGGAGGTATCACAAGCTCTTGTGAATGAGGGGATGTCGCCACCGACGACATGAATACTTTAGAGCCGCCGAGAGGAGCAGGCTCGGCCGCACCATTCATAGCACGGATAGGCACGGCCTCACCGTGTGGAACACGGGTGAGGTGGTCCATCAATCGCTTCCGGGACTTGAAAAATGGATGACCATGTGAATTCGTAAGAATTATAATCATCATATCACGTCCAAGATGCCCGAGACGAGCATGCCAAAGCATAAGAGTCTAAATCACAAAAGTGGCGTTCAACCGCATATGATTAAAAAATTCAAATGGAAGTTAGATACAAACCATTCCCGAGACTCTTTATCTTCTCTAAGATGCGACACTGGGCTGCTTTTTTAGAGGTAACACAAATATATTCCTCTTCATTCTCAACACAAGTATCAAGATGAAAATGTATCATTGGCATGTATGGCCTTAAAAACTTAGCAATGCACGAAGATATAAAACACAATCTCTGCACGAGATTCGTAAAACAACTACGTGCACTGTAAAACAGTGTGGGTGGTTACGCAATTAGCAAGACACTCGATTTCACGGCGGGACATTCTCAAAAGAAAATTAAGAGAGTCAACAACACCGTGAACTTCTCTAGACAATACACCATTGAATATTGTAAGAGGGGGGATTGAAACAAAGTGCAATCCCATCAAGTGTATCACATGACAATAGAACTACATTCTTCAACTTAAGAGTTGGAAAAACATGATATTTGAGCAGTTGAATACCAAACAATTAGGGTGGTAAAAACCATCCAATTGGTGCGGGCGGTCACCAATAATAATAAAATCATTTGAGCTATATAACGACGTGGAGAAAAACCAGAAAATTAACCGAAAAACCATGTCAAAATAACTCAAAATCGGGTGAAATTTGGACTGGGAAAACATGGCAGCAAAAACTGTAGGAAAGATGCCGGAAAAGTGACGACAAACAATGAAATAATCGCAGGAAAACTCACCGGAAATCGGCAGTGCCGATTGCTGGAAAACCAGCCGGCGGTGGCCGGAGCTAGCATGTATGGAGGCCGAAGCTGCAGGTTTGACAGGGTCGCCGGCAGGAACCGGGTGGCGGCGCCGGAAACACCGAAAAATGTTACGGAAATGCCGGAACAATAACCGGGAAAACCAACGTCAATTTTGACGTTCCGAGGTCCGTTTTCTAAATTTTCAGGTCCAAATTCACAATGTAGTACTATTGGGTCTCATACAATGTTCTAAATATCCCGATATATCCTCGATATATCCTCGATATATCCCCGATATATCCCTAATATTAAGAAAACGATACGATAAGTTGCTTATCGGTCTATTATATCGGTCAACCCGAAAAATCAAGTCAAATGACGATATATCGGGTCAAACCGAGTTTGACCCGATATATCGGTGCCCTTTTTTTAAAATTTTTTTTTTAAAACCACGTTGTTTTGAAAAAATAATTTAAAGAAAATGAAAATTTTGTTGATAACATTCAATGACGAGAGCGTTTATGATGAATGATCATCTTTGTTTGACCCGATATATCGGTGCCCTTTTTTAAAATATTTTTTTAAAACCACGTCGTTTTGAAAAAATAATTTAAAAAAAAAATGAAAGTTTCGTTGATAACATTCAATGACGAGAGAGTTTATGATGAATGATCACCTTTATTTTTATTAATTAATATTATTTATGTATTTTAATTGTCAAAATAATTAAATAATTTTTTATGAAGTTTATTTAGTAGATATACTTATATAAGTTTTAATTTCTCAAGTTTTTTTTGGTATATTTTGATGTATATTTTTATAATTATATTAAATTTAATTAAAAATTAGCAAAAACGATAAATCCGATATAATCCGATATATCTCGATATATCCCCGTTATATCCTTATTTTACAAAACCGATACGATGCCGATAACCGTTATTTAGACCATTGGTCTCATATAACCCAAAAACGGCCAATTTAAAAACCACGTGAGTTGCAAATGTTGATCACTCATGCTAAGTCAAGACAAATAAAATTCTCACGAAATCATCTTGTATACAAGGAATACGAGAAATTTTATTGAATATTTCAATTTTTTAATACAACAAAAACAAGCTTCGAATTCTAATAGATGATTTAAGCTAAAGTCGAATAAGAAACATGGCAAAGCCAACGTCATACTTGAAAAATAGTAAGCAGAAAACATAGTAAAAAAAGATTGACTAATCAAAAGTCCGTAGCAACAAATATCTTGCATATCGGATCGAGCGGAGCCTTAACCTAAGGCTAAAAATTTGCTTACTTGAGAATGGAAGAATCTTACGTTTCCATCTCCAAAATTCCCTCAAGAAATAGATACAGGTGCTAAAAATGACATGTGTTTCTTGGATGTGGAACATACATCAAGGTCAACTCTGGCAATACAACGTCACATACAGTTATTGAATCATTTTAAGTGTGTCCCATAGAATTTGTTATTTTTGGAATCTTTTATCACCAAATAGTGCCGCTTCAGAGTAATGAATTTCAACTCAAATAAATGAATACTTAGACCTTGGGATTATCGTTTATAGACATGAGTTGTTTTTTTAAAAAAAAAACTCAAACATTCAAATAACAGTCGCAATGGCGACGCATCCATAAGAAATGAGGGTTGTATAGGTTTCGAATAATCGAAACTATTCAAGTATGTAACCGAAATTAGAAGGGTTGTGATGTATATGGTCACAAAATAATCGATGCATATCGACGATTCTCATGATCGCACCCAAAACAGCGGTGCACTCAGGCGACCACACGAAATCAATTTCTTCCCTTTAAATAATAACGTGACTCCCCCAGGATCGTCACATGAAAAACGTCGACCAAGAGGGGAATCATATCCCTCTTTGATCTCATCGACGTTATAAGAAAAGCCAGAAAAGAGACATGAAGAAAGCTAATAGCGCCCGATAATTTATAATTATATATATATATTTTTTCAAAAGCAGCAACTTTAAGAAAAACATACTTGTTGGTCTGCCAAATAGACCGCATATAATTAAATTGCTCTGCAAATCGATCTTCGTGCAGAAAAGTTGCTTAATGAATTCATTTTCGATCTTCGTCCGTTGACATAAAAATCTTATGAGGATATGATCGAAATCGCATGTAGATGACAAAAGTATCCTCCATCTCGGCATGAGAGACACATAAAATTTAATGAAGTAAATTATCTTCGTTAAAAAATTAAATCGACCAAGAGCCCGACAAAATTGCACACGTGGCCAAAAGTCAACAAAGTTGGTGCGGATCCGAATAAAACTCGTGTCAGCACATAAACTGATGATCGTAATCGAAGCTACGTGATTCCGAATTGCATCAGAAAATTGAATGTCATTGACGATTTGAAATGGTAATCAGATATTTGATTAAATTAATAAATTTCTTAACGACCATAATTAAATCAACTATTTTCTGTTTAATTTAGTTATGAGAATAACTAATTTTGAATTAATCGGAAAATACATATTGATTTAATTATACAATTAAAGAAATTTATTATTTTAGTGTCATTAAAATATTCTATAAAATAGAAACTTTGACACTATAAATAGCCCTTCAACATGAAGAGAAGAGAGGATTTTGAAGACTAGAGAAGAAGGAGAAGAAATCACTTCAGCAAGATCACTCTCGACAAGTCCCGAAGTCTCTCAAATCCACGAAGAATCATTAAGCGGCCAAATCGCTCGTTCTTCATCAAATCCAAATCCAACCTCAAGTCCACGAAGAATCATCAAGCGGCCCAATCGCTCGTTCTTCATCAAATCCAAATCCAAATCCAACCTCAAGTCCATGAAGAATCATCAAGCGGCCAAATCGCTCGTTCTTCATCAAATCCAAATCCAACCTCAAGTCCACGAAGATCATAAAATCCACGAAGAATCATCAAGCGGTCAAATCGCTCGTTCTTCATCAAATCCAAATCCAACCTCAAGTCCACGAAGAATCATCAAGCGGCCAAATCGCTCGTTCTTCGTCAAATCCAAATCCAAATCAAACTCAAATTCTCAAGATCAAGTGCACGTCACCCTTGAGCCAAGTCATATACGGAGATAGAATCAGAGGAGTTCCCAAAAATTGTAACCCCGCGCTTGATATTCAATAAATTACATTTATTTGTACACGTGTCTGCATTCTCTTATTGGTTTTCAGATTCTCGTTCTACACTTATGATCGCACCCAAAACAGCGGTGCACTCAGGCGACCACACGAAATCAATTTCTTCCCTTTAAATAATAACGTGACTCCCCCAGGATAGTCACACGGAAAACATCGACCAAGAGGGGAATCATATCCCTCTTTGATCTCATCGACGTTATAAGAAAAGCCAGAAAAGAGACATGAAGAAAGCTAATAGCGCCCGATAATTTATAATTATATATATATATATATGTTCAAAAGCACCAATTTTAAGAAAAACATACTTGTTGGTCTGCCAAATAGACCGCATATAATTAAATTGCTCTGCAAATCGATCTTCGTGCAGAAAAGTTGCTTAATGAATTCATTTTCGATCTTCGTCCGTTGACATAAAAATCTTGTGAGGATATGATCGAAATCGCATGTAGATGACAAAAGTATCCTCCATCTCGGCATGAATGTCATCACCATAGTACGACGAGTGATCACTTTTCCTATGCAAGCACATGAAACATAGTTAGAAAACTAAAACATGCAAATAAACGATTAAATAAATAAATAGGAAAAAGAGAAGGAGAGAGAAAAGAGTTGAAAAACCAAATAGGCTTCTTGGGCTCGGTAGAGTCTGAGGCCCAAAAGGCTTCTGGGCTGGGTCAGATCTGGGGACCGCCGACACATGTCGGATCCTGCAAAATCCGGGTCGAATAGTGTTGGCCAGCCGGAGAGCGCTGGGTTGTTGTCGGAGCAGACCAGAATAGGCCGGTTTGGGGTTAAGAACGTCGGCGATGGTTGCGCCATTTTGATTGAATTGGTTAGATAGCTGCCCGTGGCTCATTCATTGCCATCGGTTTTATCGACGCGTCAGGGATGATGTCGAGACGGGGCAGCGACGGCACGGGGTCTGCACTGATGGGTCGCCGTCTGCAGGGAAACGACGGAGGACGACATTAGCGGCTCAGGAGGATAAAAAAACAGTCGTCAATTGGATTGAAAGGTAGAAACAAGAGGGGAAACGCGACGCCGGGATTGGAGCAGCAGATGTCGCCGACAGAGTCGACCGACGCAGCCAAGGAAGATGATGGGGTGCCCAGATCAAATTACTGGGTGCCCTTATCAATTGAATCTTTTGGGTTTTTTTTTTCTTGTTCCGACAACTATTTTCCGGAAATTGATGTAATTTTCCGGTGAAGCCAAGAAAAAGATGTTGCCGGAGGAAAATGATTTAGGACCAAGGTTGAATTGTTTTTTGGTAGTGGCCTTATTGCTCAGACACTTTAGAACAAAGTGCATGATAACGTGTTTGAGGAGTAACGAAACGAGAATAATAACAACGTAATGGAACAAAACGTAACTGTTTATTGATTGATAATGAGACCTATATATAGACATTACATAACCACAATCCCGTAAGATTCAGAATTCTAATCTATTACAGAGATGCGAATCAATCTCTAACAGGAAACCTAATAAGACTAAGATACACACAAGAATAAAATATTAATTTTTCCGGAACAATATGAAATTCTTGTCATTTTTTGTGGATGATATTCCTTTTATTTTTCTTATTGGTCTGCTTCTGTTTTCCTATTTAGCCAAGCATAGATAAATTTCACCAAAGAAAAGAAAAAAAAATCCAAACAAGAGAAGTGGTAAGTCAAAAGGTCAGGAATGATAAACCGATCGTTTACACTGCGACGCGTGCCGACAAAGAAGGCCAATCAGCAAACGATTTAGGCTTTCTGGGTTGCCCACGCCCCATAAAGAGCGCGTGTAGTCCATTCACTATCATTTTTGGTTCGGGAGACCACAAAATCCAAAACAGATATGAATCGATCACAACCATTCCCCAACCACGATCACCACCTCCTCCTTTTATTTTCGGAATTCCCCAAATTAGCCTACCCCCCCTTCTCAAATTCTCCATCTCATCCACCCTTCCTTCTCCAATTTAGGGTTTCTGATCTGATCCACCCCTCTCCCCCAATTCTCAGAAACCCTAATCCTCTCTCTCTCTCTCTCTCATCAACCACCTAGGGTTTTGGTTTCCGTCATCGTTTTCATTTCCGTCGGCTTCGCTATTTCACGATGAAGAAGCAGACGAGGAGGAGGAGGAAGAAGAGCAGCTCCCCGGCGGATCCGACGCCAGCCGCAGCCGTCCCTAAGGACGGCGCCGAGAAGAAGGCCGTGGCCGCGCTGACGGAGGCTTTCTCGTCTGTCTCCGTCAGCGACGCCGTCTCGGCGCTTCGCGAAGCCAACGGCGATCCTGACAAGGCTGCCCAGATTTTGGTCGAGTCTATGGCCGACGCCTCCGACGAGCCGTTTACTAGCTCCACCTCCGGCGGCGCTTCCTGCACTGATGATCAGTTCACTAGCTCCACGTCCGGCGGAGCTTCCTGTTCCGATACAGGCTCCGACTATCTGTTCATGAGCTCGTCGTCCTGCGGCGTGTCTGGATTCGAAACTGGCTCGAGCTCCGGGTCGGGCTCGTCGGAGGGGTTCGAGTCGGGTTGTGATCAGAACTTAAGGAGTGAGAGGTGTAGGAATAAGCAGAAGAAGGCGATTGCGTCGGCCGGAACGGTTTCGAATGTGCTGGGGAAGGAGTATGTGAGGTCAAGGATGACGAAGCCCGCTGGTTCGAAGATTGAAGATGCTGCCAGTGAAGAGGAGGCTGAACAGTTTCTGTGCTCAATGCTTGGTGATGACTCCGAGATCAATATGGCGGTTATTAGAGATGTGCTTTGTAAGTAGAGCTGTCGTTTATCCTTATTGTTATTTCGCATTTCGAATGAAAATGTACTAAATGTAATGTGTGATGTTGCAATGATTTGGAGATAGTTTGTAATTTATGATGTTTGCGTTGGTTTTGCAGGTCAGTGTGGGTATGATGTTGAAAAGGTACAGAGAGCACTGTAAGATGGGAATTGTTATTATCAGTTGAACAGTCCAGTAGTTGGAACTGTGTGTTGTTGATGTAATCTAGTGCTATTTTATATGCTTTTCCAGGCCTTGGATATCTTACTTGAGGTATCTGCGTCCACATCTCAACACTCCAGTTTTGCTTCCGACTATGGTTTGGTTTATAAGGAAGATGGTGGATATCCCACCAGACAGTTTGACTCTGTAAGTACTGTAATTTCCTTGTTTGGTTTTGTGCGACACCTTGTTATCTCTTAGGCGCGGTTCAATAGGTAATGTATCTGGCCTAGATGCACACACACATGCAGTGTTTGTTTTGCCATCACCGTGTAGATGCTATTACAGTGTTTGACAACACACAGGCAGTGTTTGCCTTTAGCTGCATAATATTCCGTACCTGCTGGCTTATCAATTACATTTATACATAATTTGGCCATCTGAAAATTTGAGAATATATATGTATTATGTGGATTGGTGCTACAGTTCTATATATTTATTACACATTGTTTTGACAGCTGACAGATAGGGCATCTGATTGTACTTCACATTCATCAGAAGATAATATATGGTATTCGGGATACACTTGCCGGTAAATTACTTGAATCTGATTTTTTTTCTCTTTTATATTTAACTTCTTTTTTCTTTTTCCCTTGAAGTACTTGATCATTTCATTCAACTTTTTATGTTGTATGTTATTCCTCCAGAACTGCTTCATCTATGAGTATTATTTCACTTGATCAGTACTTCTGGGAGTTTCTGCTCTCCCTTCACTTTTGACTTGCGTCTTGTTAATTTTTGCTAGTTTTAGGAAAATTAGCTAATCATCCATCAGTGAAATTCAGTTTAGAACTTGTTAATAGTTTATTGAATATGGAATATAAAAAATTGTACATTGTATGGACACCGCAGAGTTAAACACTCACAGCAAGTCCATGTTCATATTTCCTTGCTGAGCCTGTAAATTCGCTGCACCTTGTTATAATGATTTTTTTTTCTCGTGTGTTGTATTTGTGGTATTTGTAAATCAATTGCCATAATTGACTAACTTTTTTCAATATACATGTGGTTCAATTTAGATGTTCATGAGAAGTTTAAAGTTCTGTGCTCCTTCTGGTTGATGGTATTCATATACTGTTTATATGTAAAGACATGAATAAAAGCTTATTTCGGCTCCTATGTTACATTTCATTTGATTCCATACTATGTTAATGTTTGGTCTAGACCTTCATCTTACAAACATTCCTTCATTTTAGGAATTATGCGGACGTTCTTGCTAGTTCAGAGGCTCATCCTCCCACAAGCCCAAGTAGTAACGAATCAAATCTCCCACAAAAGGTGTTGGAATCTTTGTTTAAAATCTCTAAGCCTCCTGAATATGAACCAAAAGCTATGAACTGGAAGAATGTAGTGAGTAAGTTGCAGTCATTAGGACCTGAAGTTGATGGTTGCACATCAAGCACTGGGCAAACAAAACAAGACTCTTTGGGTATTGAACTTAAACCCCACAATACTTATTGTACATGCTTCTTATCTTGTCCTACTGCTTTTGTAAGGTCTTAGATGTTAGAACACTTATTGAATCATCAAAGCACCTTTTCTGTGATTGTAGGACTTTTCAATGTACACACGATTCAAGTTACTCAAAGTCATATATCTAATGTGTAAAATAAGTCAAAAAATTTGATTTGATATTGGCTTATATTAACTGATTATATATCGGGACCACCAAATCCTTCTATTACTTATAACTTTAGATCTGGTTCCAATTTCAGTTTGATAGATTTGATAAGAACCAATATGTTGTATTCTTCTCTTCTCTTCAATTTGTATTTTTTTTATTACTTTTTTGCTGGTTTCCCATGAGCTCTTCTCATTGTCTTTATAACTTTCATTTTCCATGTAGCTGCAGGAGATGAATATCATGCATTTAGGAAAACTTCAAGGCAGCACTGGGATTCGGTGAAGTCTTCCTATCAGAAGGTAATGTGGTTATAGCTCATTCTTTTTATTTACTATTTTATTTACTGATGTGGGTGCAATTTTCTCAGGCTGCTATAGCATATTCAAAGGGATCACGAGAGCATGCAGGTTATCTTTCTGAGCAGGTCTGTGTATAAACATTTTTAGTGTTTTCATTCTTTTGTTTGTGATGCTATACTTTAAGACATCCTTATCATATTGTGTCGGTTGCTTGTAAAGCATCAATTGGTAATTTATGACCGCTATGCCATTCGAGTGTTGTCTAGTGGGCTAAGGCACTCACTTTTTAAATATAATCTAATTCAAGTTAAGCTATCAACTGACTTCCATCTTACATTTGACTAGGGGAGGGTACAGACTAAAATGGCACAGAAGGCTGATGAAAAGGCAAGCAAGGAAATCTTTAAAGCTAGGTTAGTGCAAAGCTATATAATTCATCCTTATCACCTATTCTTTTTATCTATATATAGATAGTGAAACTAAGATTGTTGTATTCTGCAGAAACAAGGACATAGAAAATGTGATAACCATTGATTTGCATGGGCAGCACGTCAAACCAGCAATGAAGCTATTAAAAGTCCATCTTCTATTTGGAACATACACACAATGTGAGCATCCTTCGTTTTCCCCTCTTCCTCCTGGAAATTTCCCTTGAAACTTCTGTTTGTGGGATTTTGAAAGGTACTGTCAATTTAATCACTCGTGTTGCTCTGGTTCAGCGGTTCAATTCCTCAGGGTCATCACTGGATGTGGGTCTCATGGTCTGGGAAAGTCAAAGCTAAAACAATCGGTATGGGTTTTAGTCTTTCCTATTGCATGAATTTTCTATTGGAAAAAGTAGGTTTCGAAGGCCTGGATATTGGTAATCTTCAACATGTGCAGATAGATTGTTTGTTTATTTATTTATTCTTTGATCATGCCATAGGCATAATTTATTAGTTCTGGTGTTAATCTATGTATGAATATTCTTTTTTGTTGTGACTTAAGCTTAGTATGTTTACCGCACACTTGTTTGGGTTATGCAGGTCATAGAGCTTGTTGAAAACGAAGGTATATCATGGTCTGAAGAGAATCGAGGGGTTGTCTTAATAAAGCTTGGTTCACACACAGAATTCAACTTTATGGATTCCGAGAGTGATGATGAGTTAGTTGTATAACATAAACTAGTCTGTAGAACCCTCAGGTTGGTCTTCATTGTCAGTCGCTAGGGATTGGTAAACCCTCCTCAGGTTCTGTTGTCATAGAGTACTATTAGTATAGTGATTGTGTGTAAAATTCGAGGCCAGGTTTTAGATGTCCATATTCATCTCTCTCCATAGGTCCAGATTTACTTGAAACCCTCTTTTGAAAGCTAAAGATACTAGACACATCTCAAGATGCTCTTTGTACTGTATGGAGCGTGTATATACTTGAGAAATAAAGTGTAATTTATCTTCGTATTTAACAACTGACAGGCCATCATATGCATACACCATTAGTTCGGTCGTTTGTTACTTTTCCTTTTCTTACAGGTTCAACTGTTCAAGAAGAGGGAGTATAACAAGAAAATTAAAATCAAACAAATGTGTTATATTCAGTTAACAAGTCTCGTTTGAGACTACAGCTCATGAACATGACAAATATAACCAGATGAGAGCAGTGCGCATTCTTCATGAACTACGGAATTTTAAAGCATGGGTCTTCACCTGCTGGAGATTACAGTTCCTTTAGAAGACAGCGGTAATATAGAAGTCAGGTCTCAAAAGTCAAAACCAACTGTCAAAGGCTCAAAGCTTGTATTGCCGAACCCTTCGAACCTGTTCTGGGGATCATGCCTGTATTGCATATCATCCTCCGAAGCTAGCAGCGACCTTTGCTGCATGCTGCAAATGTCACCGAGGATCTACACAGTCCTATATGTTCAGAGGGTCGCTTTTCCGAAACTAGATGACAATAATTATGGGAGCAAGTAGAAACTAGAAAGCTGAATTTACGAAGTGGATGAAATTTAATGTAACAAGGTTTTCTTTGCAACCACATTTGGTAGTTTTTGACTAATTAAGAATGATTCAGTACTATTTTGTGTATTAGCTCCTGAGCAATTGAGATTAATCGGGCAGAAGTGCAGGCAAAGCTCATATTATGCAAGGATTTGCAACGACAAGCGCTAGCAAAATTGCGAAAAGATGTTTTCTGATGACACTAAAAATACCTGCTTGGTAGACGCTACTCTAATGTAATCGCCTGGGTACTCCTGCTTGCCATCTCGGGACAGTGAAAATAATATTGCTGGAGAAACTCTGGACATGACCAATATTAGGTAACAAAATTGCAATCATTAGACGCCAATGATATGTCAGGAAACGAAAAGCAGTTACCACTTATTGCAATGCAGAGGAAAATTGCACTACTGCATAATTATAGCAATGTGGGCAAAACAGAAAAATATAGTATCCTGCTTGGAATCGGAAAACTTCTCCTGACTTATGGTATTAAGATTTGGGACTTGTAAATTTCTATCAAGGAATAACAGAAAACAATGTTGTGTAGTAAACAGCAGCCAATGGCCTGCAATCCCTGCATGGTCTTTCCTTGCCTCTAAACATGAGTCGTACACTACCCAAAGCTACGGCATGTAGCTTTACTAATGCTGCTAACGGCCGGAGGAGTAACTCGTGCCTTAGCAATCGGAAGTTGGAAATGCATAAAGCTAGACATGATCCATTCACATTATATGGACTTGCGATTGTATCAGTAGTCACAACCAAAAGAATCAGTCAAAGTCTGAATGTCTGAACTCGAAATCTTAAACTCTCAAGGTAAGAAAGAACAATTCATGCATGACGAAACAAAGGAAAAAGAATACAGACTAGGATGAGTTACATGAACAGAAATCGCCTTGAAGTAAATTAGACATGGTAATCTGCAGCACCAGGTAGTCACAACTCACAACTCACATTCACTTGATTAAACTTCTTTCAAATCCAAAAAGGCAAAAACAAAGAAACTATACTATTACCCGATCAATTCCAAACTAAATATTCTTAACTTTGCCAAGTCAATACTTGACTATGCAACAGAAAATACTTGCTGGGAAGTCAGTATTGCTACGAAAGTTCATCACAAATACACTCGACTAAGACATATATTATGTTATAGGCTGCTCTTCCTATAAGTTGAATTTATTTTGAAGGAATAAGTAGATTTTTAAAGTTTCGA